>NC_087352.1:84552818-84855848 GCF_030014295.1 Loxodonta africana | reverse complement strand
TTGGCTGATTTTATTCCTTTTATTATAACATGGGAATGGGAAATGGCAACTTTAAGATGAAATGCTTATCTTTAAATATTATAGCTTTAATAATTAATGGTAACTAGTAAGTTTTGCAAAGAGCATTAAAGATGAGAACTCCATATACTGGATGATTTTGTCTTAAGCACAGTGAGGGAGGGTGCCACTGGCTATTCTTGATGGTAATAATATTAACTTGCCAAGATAATTGGGAAGGGAGATGTTCAAAGGTATTTTTTCCTATGTAAAAACCAAAGATTGATGTTCCTGGCTGAGGAATGTAAATTAAGAAATTAGCCCATTATTTCACAGCTCTCTTAAGGACGTGACATTTGCTTCTTAGAAGATTTTATGGTTTCTTTCTATCTCTAGAAAAATGTACAGAATAACATATTTATTTAAAAATTAACTTTTTGGTCCTAGTATCATAACGTAAAGGAGCCCTGGTGGCGCAGTAGTTAAAGCGATCGATTGCTGACAAATGGTCTGCAGAACCACCAGCCGATCCCCTGGAGAAAGATGTGGCAGTCTTTCATAGATATTTATAGCCTTGGAAACACTATGGAGTCGCTACAAGTCAGAATTGACCCAACAGCAGTGGATTTGGTTTTTTGGTATCATAACATAAGGCCGTAGTAGATGTTCAACAAATAAAAGTTGAAGTAACATAACCCTACTAAAAATAAAAAAAAACCAAAACCGAACCCACTGCCTTCAAGTCGATTCTGACTCATAGCGACCCCACAGGACAGAGTAGAACTGCCCCATAGACTTTCCAAAGAGCACCTGGTGGATTCAAACTACCGACGCTTTAGCCATAGCACTTAACCATTACGCCACCAGGGTTTCCTGTAATACCAGACCAAAAAACCAAACCCACTGCCGTCAAGTCAATTCCGACTCATAGCGACCCTATAGGACAGCGCAGAACTGCCCCATAGAGTTTCCAAGGAGCACCTGGTGGATCTGAACTGCCAATCTCTTGGTTAGCAGCTGTAGCACTTAACCACTACACCACCAGGGTTTCCTGTATTAGCATCCCTATATTTGGAGGATCACAGTCTATGGGAGAGAACAGAAAGAAAACAATTGAAACGTGGTTTTTTTTTTTTTTTTAATGTAGATTATAACAGCGAGAGCTATAGGAAAGAGCCATTAGATTAGAATGGTGTTTCTCAACCTCAGCACTATTGACTGTGAAACTCTTTGTTGTGGGGGGCCGTCCTGTGCCTTGTAAAAGGTTTAGAGGCATTGCTGGTCTTTACCTACTAGATGCCAGTGTCACCTGGTGTGATAATCAAAATGTTTCTGGACATTGCCAAATGGCCACTGGAGGGCCAAATGTCCCCTAGGTGAGAACCACTGCTTTAGAGAATCCTACTATGGACAAAACACTAAATGATGCAGGAAGCATCAAAAGAAGATGGAAAGAATATACAGAATCACTGTACCAAAAAGAATTGGTCAATGTTCAGTCATTTCAGGAGGCAGCATATGATCAAGAACCAAGGAAGTGGTACTGAAGGAAGAAGTCCAAGCTGTACTGCAGACATTGGTGAAAAACAAGGCTCCAGGAATTGATGGAATACCAGTTGAGATGTTTCAGCAAACAGTTGCAGCGCTGGTAGTGCTCACTCATCTATACCAAGAAACTTGGAAGACAGCTACCTGGCCAACCGACAGGAAGAGATCCATATTTATGCCTAATGCAAAGAAAGCTAATCCAACTGAATATGGAAATTATCAAACAATATCATTAATATCACATGCAAGCAAAATTTTGCTGAACATCATTCAAAAGCGGCTGCAGCAGTATATTGACAGGGAACTGCCAGAAATGCAAGCAGAATTCAGAATAGGACATGGAACAAGGGATGTCATTGCTGATGTCAGATGGATTTGGCTGAAAGCAGACAATACCAGAAAGATGTTTACTTGTGTTTTATTGACTGTGGAAAAGCATTCGACTGTGTGGATCATAACAAATTATGCATAACATTGCGAAGAAAGGGAATTCCAGAACACTTAATTGTGCTCATGAGGAGCCTATACATAGACCAAGAGGCAGTTGTTTGAACAGAGCAAGGGGATACTGTGGTTTACAGTCAGGAGAGGTGTGCACCAGGGTTCTATCCTTTCACCATACTTATTCAATCTGTATGCTGAGCAAATAATCCAAGAAGCTGGACTATATGAAAAAGAAAACAGCATCAGGATTGGGGGAAGACTCCCTAACAACCTGCGTTATACAGATGACACAACCTTGCTGCTGAAAGTAAAGAGGACTTGAAACACTTACTGATGAAGATCAAAGACCACAGCCTTCAGTGTGGATTACACCTCAACATAAAGAAAAATCCTCACAACTGCACCAATAAGGGCAGTTCTACTCTTTCTTATGGGGTTGCTGTGAGTTGGAATTGACTCAACAGCAATGAGTTTTTTTTTTTTTTTTTTTGAGTTTTGGACCAATAAGAAGCATCCTGATAAACGGAGAAAAGATTGAAGTTGTCAAAGATTTCATTTTACTTGGATCCATAATCAATGCCCATACAAGCAGCAGACAAGAAATCAAATGACGCATTGCATTGGGCCAATCTTCTGAGGAAGATCTCTTTAAACTGTTAAAAACAAAGATGTCACTTTAACAACTACAATGAGCCTAACCTAAGCCATGGTGTTCTCAATCGCCTCATATGCGTGGGAAAGCTGGACAATGAATAAGGAAGTCTGAAGAAGAATTGATGCCTTTCAATTACGGTGCTGGCGGAGAATATTGAATATACTGCCAAAAGAACAAACAAATCTGTCTCGGAAGAGATACAGCCAAAATACTCCATAGAAGTGAGGATGGTGAGACTTAATCTCATATATACTTTGGACATGTTATCAGGAGAGACCAGTCCCTGAAGAAGGACATCATGCTTGGTAAAGTAGAGGGTCAACTAAAAAGAGGAAGACCCTCAATATGATGGATTGACACAGTGGCTGCAACAATGGGCTCAAGCATAACAATGATCACGAGGATGGAGCAGGACCGGGCTGTGTTTCATTCTGTTGTGCATAGGGTCTCTATGAGTCAGAACCGACTCAACGACACCTAACAACTAACAACTTATTTTTAGAAGTGAGATAGGTTTCTGTAGATTTATTTATTGTTTATTGTTATCATTTATTACTTCACTCCTTTTTTCATTGGCCAAGATGCATTCATTGAAGAAGTATTGGAACCTAGCATAGAATGAATATAGTGAAGATTTTCTCTTTTTAAAGGAGTTAAAAGATACCAGCAATTCTGTGTGATACTCACTTGAATAGATTCTATATTTTTATAATTGAGAAATGGGATAATCTAGAAAGTGTACAGCATAGGCTATAAACTCCATGAGGCAGGAATCAAATCTCTTTTTTAAAACCTTTATTGAGGAATGATTTACATACCATGAAATTCACTCATTTTACCTGTAGAGTTATATGAGTTTAAGTAAATTTATACAGTTGTGCAGCCATCACCACAATCCAGTTCAAATATCTGCTTTCTGATCTACAGATACAATGCAATCTGAATTCAAATTCCAACAGCATTTTTTAATGAGATGGAGAAACAAATAACCAACTTTATATGGAAAGGGAAGAGGCCCTGGATAAGTAAAGCATTACTGAAGGAGAACAAAGTGGGAGGCCTTACACTACCTGATTTTCGAGCCTATTATACCACCACGGTAGCCAAAACGGTATGGTACTGGTACAACAGACAGATAGACCAATGGAACAGAATTGGTAACTCAGACATAAATCCATCCATCTATGAGCAACTGATATTTGACAAAGGTCCTAAGTCCATTAAATGGGGAAAAGACACCCTCTTTAACAAACAGTGCTGGCATAACTGGAAATCCATCTGTAAAAAAAATGAAACAGGACCTATACCTCACACCATATGCAAAAGCTAACTCGAAATGGATCAAAGACCTAAATATAATATAGAAAATGATAAAAACTATGGAAGAAAAAATAGGGACGATATTAGGTGGCCTAATATATGACATAAATAGTCTACAAACCATAACTAACAGTGTGCAAACACCAGAAGAGAAATGAGATAACTGGGAGCTCCTAAAAATCAAACATTTATGCTCATCCAAAGACATTACCAAAAAAGTAAAGAGAACCTACAAATTGGGAAAAAAATTTGGCTATGATGTATCCAATTAGGGTCTAATCTCTAAAATCTACAAGATACTGAAACACCTCTCAACAACAAAAAGACAAATAATCCAATTAAAAAATGGGCAAACGATATGAACAAACACTTCACCAAAGAAGACATTCAGGCAACTAATGGACACATGAGGAAATGCTCTCTATCATTAGCCATTAAAGAAATGCAAATCAAAACTACACTGAGATATCATCTCACCCTGACATTACTGGCACTAATAAAAAAAAAAAAAACTCAAAATAACAAACTTTGGAGAGGCTGTGGGTAGATTGGAACTCTTATGTACTGCTGATGGGAATGTAAAATGGTACAACCACTTTGGAAAATGATATGGCACTTCCTTAAAAAGCTAGAAATAGAAATACCACATGATTCAGCAATCCCACTCCTAGGAATATACCCTAGAGAAATAAGAGCTGTGACACGAATGGATGTATGCACACCCATGTTCATTGCAGCACTATTCATAACAGCAAAAAGATGAAAACAACCTAAATGCTCATCAGCAGATGAATGGATAAACAAATTATGCTACATATACACAATGAAATACTGTGCAACGATAAAGAACAATGATGAATCCGTGAAACATCTCACAACATGGATGAATCCGGACAGCATTATGCTGAATGAAGTCAGTAAGTCACAAGAGGACAAATATTGTCTGAGACCACTATTACAAGAACTCAAGAAAAGGTTGACACACAGAAAAAAAAAGCATTCTTTCATGGTTATAAGGGTAGGGAGAGAAGAAAACGGGAAATCACTAACTAGATAGTAGACAAGGATCAACTTCTGTGAAGGGAGGACAACACACAACATAGGGAAAGTCAGCACAGCTGGGCCAAGGCAAAAGCATAGAAGTTTCCTAGACACATCCAAACATGTTGAGGGGCCAAGTAGCTGGGTGCTGGAGAACATAGTCTCAGGGAACATCTAGGCCAATTGGCATAACATAGTTTACTAAAAAAAAAAAAAAAAGTTCTACATCTCACTTTGGTGACTAGTATCTGGGGCCTTAAAAGCCAGCAAGTGACCATCTGTGATACATCCCACCTGGAGCAAAGGAGAATGAAGAAAACCAAAGACACCAGGAAAATATTCACCCAAAGGACTAAAGGACCACATGAACCAGAGACTCCACCAGCTTGAGACCAGGACTAAATGGTGCTTGACTACCACCAAAGACTGCCCTGACGGGATCACAACAGAGTCCTGGACAGAGCAAGAGAAAAATATAGAACAGAGTTCAAGTTCATCAAAAAAGACTAGAATTAATATTCTGACAGAGACTGGAGGAACCCTGAAACTATGGCCCCTGGAAGCTCTGCTAATTCAGAGGTGAAACCATTCCCCAAGCCCACTTTTCAGACAGATATTAGACAGGCCTATAAAACTAAAAATAACACAGGTGAGGAATATGCTTCTTAGTTCAATCAAATATACGAGACCAAATGGGCAGCTCCTGTCCAAAAGCAGGACCAGATGGCAGGAAGGGACAGGAACTGGACAAATGGACACAGGAAACCTGGGGTGGAAAGGAGGAGCGTGCTGTCACATTGCGGGTATTGAAACCAATGTCACAAAACAATATGTGTATAAATTTTTGAATGAGAAATTAACTTGAGCTCTAAACTTTCACCTAAAGTACAGTTAAAAAATACCTGCTTTTATCCCCTAGTCCTATGCAACCATTGAGCTGCTTTCTGTCACTATAGAAATTTCATATATATGAGATCATATATGCACTTTTTAAAGTACATATCGAGAAAACAAAAATCCTTACAACTGGACCAATAAGCAACATCACGATAAACAGAGAAAAGATTGAGGTTGTCAAGGATTTCATTTTACTTGGATCACAATCAACACTCATGGAAGCAGCAGTCAAAAAATCAAAAGATGCATTGCATTGGGCAAATCTGCTGCACAAGACCTCTTTAAAGTGTTGAAAAGCACAAGTGTCACCTCGAGGACTAAGGTATGCCTGACCCAAGCCATGGCATTTTCAATGGCCTCATATGCATGCAATAGCTGGACAATGAATAAGGAAGAAAGAAGAATTGATGCCTTTGAATTGTGGTGTTGGTGAAGAATATTGAATATACCATGGACTGCCAAAAGAATGAACAAGTCTGTCTTGGAAGAAGTACAACTAAAATGCTTCTTGGAGGCAAGGATGGTGAGACTGTGGACATGTTTTGGACATGTTGTCAAGGGGGATCAGTCCCTGGAGGACATCATGCTTGGTAAAATAAAGGGTCGACAAAAAAGAAGAAGACCCTCAACAAGATGGAATGACACAGTGGCTGCAACATGGGCTCAAGCATAGCAACAATTGTGAGGATGGCGCAGGACTAGGCAGCGTTGTGCATAGGCTTGCTATGAGTTGGAACCAACTTGATGGCACCTAACAACAACAACATATGTACTTTTTATCTGTCTGACTTCTTTCAATTAGCATAATGTTTTTGAGGTTCATCTATGTTGTAGAGTGCTTTCCTTAGTATTGCTGATTACTATTCCCTGTGTGGATACTATATTTTGCTATCCCATTCACCACTTGATAGCAGTTTAGATGATTTTCAGTTCCTGGCTGTTATGAATAATGCTAGTATAAATAATTTTTGTGTGGATATGTTTTCATCTCTTGTTGGTAGATGCCTTAGAATGAAATTGATGAGTTACATGGTAAGTATATATTTAACTTCTTAATAAGCTACTCAGCTATTTTCCAAAGAGGCTGTACCATTTTATGTTCCCGCCAATAATATATACAGTGTCCAGTTTATCCACTTCTTGTCAATACTTCATAGTGTCAGTCTGTTTGATTTGAGCCATTTTCGTGTTTTTGTAGTGGTGTCTCGTTATTTTACTCTGCATTTCCCTAATAACTAATGATTTTGAGCATTTTTTCATGGGCTTATTTACCATATTTGTATAATCTTTAGTGAAGTATCTTTTCCCATCTTTTGTGATTTAAAATATTTTTGTCTTATTATTAAGTTGTAAATTTGTGTATTCTATAAGTTGCATATTCTGAATAGAAGTTCTTCATGAGATACATGCTTTACAGGCCTCTTTTGGTATCTTTAGAAAAGAAAAAATTTTTATTTTATGAAGTTCAGTTTTCCTTTTTTAAATCATCTTTTTCATGTCATATTTAAAACATATTTGTTTAACACAAGTTACAAAGATTTTCTATATTTTCTCCTAGAAGTTTTATAGTGTTAGCTCACTCTTATTTTCAGGTCTAGGGTCCAGTTTGAGTTAATTGTTGTGTATGCTAAGAGGTAAGGGTTAACATTCATATATATATATATATATATCTCCAATTGTTCCAGCATCATTTTTAGAAAAGACTATCCTTTCTCCATTGAATTGCCTTTGTATCTATGTTGAAAATCAATGTTTTGGTCTGTTCAGAACGCTCTATTATGTTCCGTTTATCTATATATGTATCCTTACATCAGTTCTACATTGTCTTGGTTACAGTAGTTTTAAAGTAAATTTTGAAATCAGCGTAGATCCTATCAAGTTTGGTCTTCATTTATTTTTAAAATAGTTTTGGCTATTTTAGATCCTTTGTATTTCCATATACATTTTATATCAACTTGTCAATGTCTACAAAAAACACTTCCTGGGATTTTGATAGAGATTATGTTGAAGATAAAAGATCAAGTTTGGGAGAATTGCCTTCTTAACAATCTTGACTCTCCCAATACACAAACATGGTGTGTCTCTCCATTTATTTAGGTCTCCTTTAATTTATGTCTTATACTTATTTCATTAAATTTGTTCCTAAGTATTTTATAATTGTTGATGCTTTTGTGAACGAAATTATTTTCTTAATTTAATTTTTAAATTGATGAGTGCTAGTATATAAAACTATCTTTATTTCAACTTATTTTTGAAGCATAGTTTTACAGGCTATAGAATTTCTAGTTCACACTTTTTTTTTCTTTTATCACTTTGATATGTTATTCCACTGTGTTCTTGTGTCCATTGTTTCTTATGAAAAGTCAGTTGTTAGTTGAATATTCATTCATTTGTTTATGGTGAATCATTTTTCTCTTGCTGCTTTCAAAATTTCTCTTTGTTTTTGGGTTTCGGTAGTTTGACTATGATATACCTAAATGATTCTTTTTGTGCTTATTTTATTTAATGTTTGTTGAGCTTCGTGGATCTGTAGCTAATATTGTTTTATCACGTTTGGGCATATTTCAGCATAATTTCTTCACATATATTTCTGTTACTTTTTCTAGTGGAATTCCCATTGCACGTATGTTGGGATGCTTGACATCATCCACAAGTCTCTGAGGACTTGCTCATTTCTTTTTTCAACTTTTTTCTTTCAGTTCTTCAAATTAAATAATTTATATTAATCTTCAAGTTCCCTTCTTTGAACATATTTATAGTAGTAGCTTTGAAGTATTGTCCACTAAATCCAACATCTAAGATGGCTCAGAGTCAGTTTCTAATCACTGCTTTTTCTCCCTGAATAGGAGTCACACACTTCTGGTTCTTTAATGTCTAGTAATTTTTAGTTGCCTACTGGGCATTTTGTATATATTATAGTAACTGTAGATTCAATTTTATTTTTCTGAGGGTTGTTCTCTATTTATTTATAACTTGACTGATTTACACTACAGAATTGTCTCTCTCACAATCCACAGTTGCTGATGTCTCTGCCCATTTGTTTTTCCTATTTTAGCCTGGCTCCCTGGGGGTCACTCCTCTGTTTCTATAGTTTAGTAGTCAACCAATGATTTTGGCTTGAATTATGTTCAAACACCTTGAACCCTTTAGGCTTCTACCCTGTGTCAATGAGTCATGTGTGATTGAGGTATACATTCAAAGGTGTAGCCGGTTCGGAGGCCTCCCTTGTTTTTCACATTTTTGTAGTTCCTCTGGATCTTCCTCACACGTGTAGTTTAACAGTCAGCCAGGGATGTGTGGAGACCTTATCTTAGCTGTTCTATGATGCCATAAATGCCAGGCTCTCTCTATTAAATTTTGGCTCCTTGGCCTCTCACCTCAAACTGAGAATCATAACCTTGGATTAGAAAAGCTATAAGTTTTTCCAGTCTATCCCAAGCCAAATCCGCCATTTTTAGCTGTGAAAATCTTGGGTATTTTCTCCTCACCTCTGTCCCAAGACAAATCTGCCTTCATTGGCAGCAAAGTTTCTTTTCTATTACAGCCAGCCTAGGTTGGAATGGCTACAATTTCTACCAACAGAGCTTGGAGAGGAGAGTATAGGAGCATCCTCAAGCAAGAAGGCACAGACTCCCACCATTCTTACCCAAAACACTGTCAGTTTTTGTTTTACAGGAAAAAAAGTTTCTTAATTTCTTTTCTGCCTTTGGTCAGTTCCCGTGCCCCAAAACCATTTTTTTAAAGAAACTTTTGTCCAGTTTTATGTTTGTTTTCTGTGAAGGGGAAATATTCAACCTCTTCACGTTGCCATTATCAGAAGTTCAAATCTGTTTTATGACACGTTGTGTAGAAGATAGTATCACTCAGTAAATATGTGTCAAGTGTAGTTTATTGAAAGCACATTCTGTTCTGAAGAGCCTTTAGAGAGTGACAAACTCTGTATCTCAGGATGCCAGGTTATTATAGGAGCTCATTGTTGAGTGAATAAATGACCTAAAGCACCAGCGAACTTTCTTCAGTTTTACAAAAAAGAGAAATTGTTGAGTCCTAATTTAAACATTCTTTGAAGCTTTGTTTTGATAATAAATGTGTTGATAATAAATGTATTACTTGATGCATTGTGTTAGATTCTGCTAAAAAAACCTATTTTAAAAAAACCATTGCCATTGAGTCAATTCTAACTTATAGTAACCCTATAGGACAGAGTAGAAATGCCCCGTAATGTTTCTAAGGAATGGCTGGTGGATTCGAACTGCTGACTTTTTGGTTAGCAACTGTAGCCCTTAACCACCGTGCCACAGGGCTCCAGATTCTGCTAAGGTATTACAAATTCCTTACTGTGTGACATTTAAGAAGTATTTTACAAATGTTCAAATCCACTTGTTTTTCATTTGAAGGAAAAAAAAAAGAATGACTACAACATAAGTAACCTCCCCATTAATGGTTCTACCCTCTTCTAGTTCAGACTTCTGCATGAGCTTGCTGGAGGTTTGGTGATGTTCAGAAAACGTGCTGATGGGATGGTGCTGTGTTTAATACCAAGTGTCTCCATTTAGGGATTAAAAAGTTTTCGCTATGAAGAAATCCATATTGCTCAAGGTTTTTTGGTGGATTGCATCTATTATTCTTTTTAAAAGTTCATTTAATCTGAAATTACACAACAGAGGTCTCAGACTGACAGCCTGAATCCAGCTCACAAACACATTTCATTTGGTCTAAGCATCATTCTAAGAAAATCTCTTGTCATCAATTAAAAATTGGGGATTTCACATAACTCAGATTCCCTAATTTGAAGATTTCACAGGCAGCCCTTGTCACCCCAAGGCAACCATGAGCCATAGTCTACTTTAGAAAACTTGGGAGCTCGACTCTGAAGTTCGCCTCAGTCCTAGCCTGGCACAACCTGATTCCCTTTTCATATTACCATCCCGACCCTGTGGAAGTTGATTTGTGACTTTTGGGACTGTGAGCTTCTCGAAGGTCAGACCCATGTCTTATTTATTATCAGCAGTGCTGCCAGGGGACAGGTTGGTGGTTGGTGATCAGTGGAGGATTAAGCCGCATGTATTTATTGTACAAGAACTTGAGTCGAGTAGAAAGCACTTGAGCCCAATGACAGAGAAGAATTTTGTAGCCGGAATTTATATTAGTGACATTACTTAAAATGGAATGGAAATGATGCTAATTATTAGTTAATTTATTCACAGAATATTTAAAGACTGAGTGGGCTCACCATTGTCTCCCTCCAAGACCTAAGTTTCCTGATATATAATAAATATAATACAATATGTATTCCATATACAATAAAGTAAAATATAAATTCCATATATAATAAAATAAGCATATATAATAAAATACAGTCTCCTATAATCATGAGGATGGCAGAGGACCAGACAACATTTTGCCATGAGTTGGAGCCGACTTGATGGCAGCTAACAGCAATACTGTAGGAAACAGTGTTTCACACATATTCTGCGACTAAATGAACAAATGAATGAATTGTCTTTGTATTATTTTATTTCCCTGGAAAATTAGATAATTTACTTCCTCAATATCCCCCCTTTAGGAATCCCCAAAAGATTTTCACACTTCATTAGTAAAAAAAATTAAAAAGGAGGAAAAGAAAAAGCCAAAGTATTAGACATTTAACCTGTAATCAGGACCCAGCAGTTTATTTTCCATAAGGCAAAAAAACACAACTGATGGAATCAGGTAGTTTATTACAGAGGAGGACTCAGCAGCCTTTGTGTTTCTGGGTGAAACTGGGAGAGTAAGACCAAAAAGCCAAATGCACTTTTTCCTTCAGAAGCATGTTAATCCTTTAGTAACTGAGATTACAGGGTATTCAAAATACAAACCGATCTAAACTTGATCATTACAAATTACGTGTTTACAAGCCAAATTAATAAAATCTGTAAATACCAAGAAAAACAGATTTTAAATAGAAGATCAAATTCCCTTTCTCTTCGTGTACCTTAAACATATTGTGGTCAGAATCCCGGCTCTGATAACTCTGCTCTGAGAGGCAAGGCTATCACAAGAGAGAGAGGATTGGGAGCACTTCAGAGAAGAGATTCTAGGGAAAAGTATGGGACTCTGCCACCCAGATCCCCAGCCCCTGGGAGTAGTCATGGCAGATGTTTGGAATAAGGCAGCTTGCTGGTCCCCCCAGTGACATCCTTATAAAGTCAGCTCTGGTAACTGATATTCTTGATGCTTGATGGTTTGCCAGAAGTTAGAATATTGCTTTTCTATTAAATCTATGCATGGTGCTTAGAAGCCACTGGGTTTCTTGCAGTTTTTATTTAGAATTGTAGACATTCCAGTAACAATTTAAACAAACATCCTGTAACATGTATTACCAATCCTGGTATGTGTAGATATTTGGATAAAGGAGACAGTGGAGTGTTCAGATAAAAGCATTGCATTAGGAAAAGGGGGAATCCTGGTGATGCAGTGGTTAAGAGCTCAGCTGCTAACAGAAAGGGGGGCAGTTTGAATCCACCAGCTGCTCCTTGGAAACCCTATGAGGCAGTTCTACACTGTCCTATAGGGTCGCTATGAGTTGGAACCGACTCACAGCACCTAACAACAACAACAACATGAATCAGGAGGCCTAGGACCTAATTCTGTCTTTGACTCCACCTTGGGTGACTTTAGCAATAGGGTTTAACTTCTCTGGGGCACAGTCTTCTCTTCTAGGGCAGACCACCCACCATTTCTGCTAATCCTTAGATCCCAGAGGAAAAGGATTCTCAGTCTGCCCCAGAGCTTCTAGACTCAGCCTCCTGGCAGGATTTTAGATTTTAGATGCCAATCTACATAGGAAAGCCTGGTCTTTTAGGAGAAATTGAAAAGTCCGTAGGTGGGGAACACTGCTATAGTATTTTAAAAAATATAAATTGGAAAATCATTTGTAATTTGTAGTAAGAAAAAGGCTTGCAAAGTGAATCCAAATGCCTAAGTCCAAAATGAACAAGAACGCCGATCGCTGACTACGAATATCCGAATACAGCGCTCTTTTTTAATTGCTCTACTAGCGATAGAAAGAAATAAAATTGTGTGAAGTGTATAAAGGATTCTACCACAATCCACAGATTGGAGAAAGTAAGTGACTGCCTTTCTGACCACTGAATTCCTTACTCTTATTGCAAGCTGGAAAACTCTAAGGACTGCTGTAATAAAACCAGTCTCTGCTCTTACTAAAAGACAGCCGGAACCACTGAGGAGACAGCGCCACCTAGTGTCTACATAAAAAAACTCCCAGGCAATCCTCTGTGGTAATTGGCCCCAGTAACTTCTATGAAGTAGGGCAAAGAAAATAAATCCATCAAAGCTGACTGAGTAACAGAGAAAAATGCCAGCTGAAAGCATTTTTGACTCCTGATGCTTTCAAAAGCCAGGAAACTTAATCCTTGCGTTCTGTTTCTTTCTTCGTGCCCAAAAGGCAGCCGAGCTCGTCACTAAGCCAGGGGAGGTAAAGCAGGTCACTAAGTTTATAATGTAGTTGGTAACTGGTTTTCATTTTTTCTCTGCATCCTGGCAGCAGGAGATAGGCAGCTTGTTATAACTTAGAGGGGGCTCCTGGAAAGCCCGCGTGCTGGGTGTATTTCTGTAGGCGTGGGCTCCCTGGGAATATTATTACCTCATGGAGTCATGGCTTTAATAGCGTTTCTTCCACTTCATTCAGCACAGCACTGGGTTCCAGTGACTCTGGCTGCAGCACATTACAGACGCGCATGTTCCCTGCAGCATTACGTCTCCTCGGTCCCTGCGGGTCCCAGCCACGCTGCTTGTTCCTGCACACACGCCGCACGTGCGCCGTTCTCACACGCGCAGGCTTTTGGCTAGGGCCTTCCCCCGCCCTGCCTCCATAACTGGTTCGCACCTCTCTCCCCCTTTCTTGCCCTTCTTTTTCTACTCCTTTTGTCTTTCCCTCTCTGCCGTTGGACTCCCTCTGCTTCGTCGTAATAACTCTTGTTTTGGAGCACCTACCATGTTCCAGGCGCCTTTTTTTTTTTTTTTTTACATTGCAGCACTATTCATAAATTTATTTATTTATTTATTTTAGAGCATCTACACAGCAGAACATATACCAATTCAACAATTTCTACATGTACAATTCAGTGACATTGATTACATTCAAGTTGTGCAACCTTTCTTACCCCCTTTTTCCAGAATGTTCTTCCTCCATTAACATAAACTCAGTGCCTCCTAAGTTTCTTATCTAATCTTTTGAGTTGCATTCATCAATTTGATCCCATGGAGATAGTTCTTAAAAGAGTGTAATGCTCAAAGCAAACATTCTTTACTAATTAGGCTAAACTGTTAGGTTTTTTTTTATTGTTTGGTTTATTATTTTATTTTATTTTTTTGGATTGTGATTCCTTTTTTTATTGTGCTTTAGGTGAAGGTTTACAGAGCAAATTAGTTTCTCATTAAACAATTAAAACACATATTGTTTTGTGACACTGGTTGCCAACCACATGATGTGTCATCACTCCCCCCTTCTCGACCTTTAGTTCTCCATTTCCATTCATTCAGATTTCCTGTTCCCCCCTGCCTTTTTGTCCTTGCCCCTGGGAACTTTGTCTAATTCTGAGGTTCAGTGGTGGGAACCCCACTTGCCCATAGATGTAAAATACAATCTGCAATATCAACTCTGTTTGTGACATAGGTGATATTTTCATCTTCTACCTCTCTTGGCTCAGAACTTTTGTGTGCTCTTTATTGGGGAATCTTGAATGTCTAACAGGACAGCATTTCATTGTTAAATACACAGGGGAGGGTTGGGGTTATTTGAACTCCAACCACAGATGATTCAAAATCAAAGGACTTTTTTTTTTAATTCAGAACCAATTTGCTCTGGTGTAGAAAACATCCTGAACTGGTGATCAGGAGTTATTTGTTGTTGTTTTTGTTGTTAGTTGCTGTTGAGTTGAAACAGAATACCCTGTGTATGATAGAATGAAATGTTGCGGGGTCCTGCACCATTCACAATCCTTGGTATGCCCAAGTCCATTTGTGCAGCCATTGTATATTTTAAGTGCCTTCCAACCTAGGGGTTCATCCTTCAGCAATCAAATAACCTTCTGTCATGATCTGTAGGGTTTTCATTGGCTGATTTTCAGAAATAGATCACCAAGCCTTTCTTCCTAGTCTTTATCAGTCTACAAGCTCTGCTGAAACCTGACCACCATGGGTGACCCTACTGGTATTTGAAATACTGATGGCTTAGCTTGTAGTATCACAGCAACCTGCAAGCCACCACCACACGACAGACTGACAGACGGCTGGCGATCAGAAGATAAGGAGTCTATATTGGGCTGGGAGCCTACAGCTTTGCACTCTTGAACAAGATGGTGATCTAGGCTTTGGCTTTCTCATCTTGGCTTCTCTAATTACCAGGCACCATGAATAGTTGGTGCTCACCTTTGTGGAAGGAAGAAGCCTTTTATCCACTTCAAACAAGGTACTGCTTGTTGTAGCTTTCCCCTTCTTGGAAGAGCTTTTACGTACAGAAAATTCATGGAGCCTTTCTGTATGGAACTCTATTTTCCTCTCCCACAGTTAGAAGTGAGCCTCAGACTCCTTTTATTTGCTGCTACACCCTGGTCACAGGACAGCCAATATGCGAGATTTTTTTTTTTTTTTTGGCGCCAAAAATTGGGACTGATGAGCTGACAAATTATTTTCTTTCTGATTTGTCAGTTTGTTCCAAAGTTACCTATTTTGAATCACATTTAGTTATGCATTCCCTAATTTGCCTTTATTGAGAAGAGTAACAAAATATAGATGTAACCGTGGAGCTGGAAGTCACGCAAGAAAAGTGTAAGAGGGTAGCAGGTACATGGCCTCTGCTCTGCTAAGACAAGACAGGACTTTCATATGGGAAAAGGGACACAATATGGCCTTTGCAAGTGTTATCACTACAGTCTCACTCTTCACCCAGGCCCTCACCTTAGTTATGGGACATTTGAGGACCATTTTAAGTTGTCATTTCCCTTTAAACACTTACTGCTCCTCAAGGTACTGATATACTGAACACCACCTATGCCAAATACGATCTACACACGAGGAGCCATGACAGATCCTTCATCTCAGGTTTACCTCTTTCAGTCACTGAACAGAGTCAGAATGGGGTTTCTGCTGGATTTATGGGAAGAACCATTGAGATGAAATAAGGTTAATAGGAGCCATGTGGGTATTGATGCCAATTATGTTGTTGTTATTAGGTGCTGTACAGTCAGTTCCAACTGATAGTGACCCTATGTACAACAGAATGAAACACTGCCTATCCTGCGCCACGCTCACCATTGTTGTTATGCTTCAACCCATTGTGGCAGCCACTGTGTCAATCCATCTCCTTGAGGGTCTTCCTCTCTTTAACTGACCCTCCACTTTACCAAGCATGATGTCCTTCTTCAGGGACTGGTCCCTCCTGACACTATGTCCAAAAGTATGTGTGATGAAGTTTTCCCACCCTTGCTTCTAAGGAATATTCTGGCTGTGCTTTTTTCAAGACAGATTTGTTCATTGTTTAGACAGCACATGGTATATTCAACATTCTTCGCCAACACCATAACTCAAAGGCGCCAATTCCTCTTTGGTCTTCCTTATTCATTGCCCAGCTTTTGCATGCATATGAAGCAATTGAAAACACCATGGCTTGGGTCAGGTGCACCTTAGTCCTCATAGTAACATCTTTGATTTCCAACACGTTAAAGAGGTCTTTTGCAGCAGATTTGCCCAATGCAGTACATCGTTTGATTTCTTTTTTTTAATTTTTGTTGTGCTTTAAGTGCAAGTTTACAAATCAAGTCAGTCTCTCATACAAAAATTTATATATACCTTGCTATATACACCCAATAATTGCTCTCCCCCTAATGAAACAGCCCGCTCCTTCCCTCCTCTCTTTTCATGTCCATTCCACCAGCTTCTAACCACCTCTGTCCTCTCGTCTCCCTTCCATGTAGGAGATGGCAACATAGTCTCAAGTGTCCACTTGATCCAAGAAGCTCATTCTTCACCAGCATCTTTTATTATCCCATTGTCCAGTCCAATCTCTGTCTGAAGAGTTGGCTTTGGGAATGGTTCCTGTCCTGGGCTAACAGAAGGTCTGGGGGCCATGAGCACCAGGGTCCTTCTACTCTCAGTCAGACCATTAAGTCTGGTCTTTTTACTAGAATTTGCGGTCTGCATTCCATTGTTCTCCTGCTCCCTCAGGGGTTCTCTGTTGTGTTCCCAGTCAGGGCAGTCATAGGTTGTAGCCAGGCACCATCTGGTTCTTCCGGTTTCAGAGTGATGTAGACTCTGGTTTATGTGCCCCTTTCTGTCTCTTGGGCTTGTACTTACCTTGTGTCCTTGGTGTTCTTCATTCTCCTTTGGTCCAGGTGGGTTGAGACCAATTGATGCATCTTAGATGGCCGCTTGCTAGCGTTTAAGACCGCAGATGCCACTCTCCAAAGTGGGATGCAGAATGTTTTCTTAATAGATTTTATTATGCCAATTGACTTAGATGCCCCCTGAAACCATGACCCCAAACCCCTGCCCCTGATACACTGGCCTTTGAAGCATTCAGTTTATTCAGGAAATTTCTTTGCTTTTGGTTTAGTCCAGTTGTGCTGACCTCTCCTGTATTGTGTGTTCTTTCCCTTCACCTAAAGTGGTTCTTATCTACTACCTAATTAGTGAATATCTTTTTCCCTCCCTTCATCCCCCTCCCCATAACCATCAAAGAATATTTTCTTCTCTTTTTAAACTATTTCTTCAGTTCTTATAATAGTGGTCTTATACAGTATTTGTCCTTTTGCAACTGACTAATTATACTCAGCATAATGCCTTCCAGATTCCTTCATGTTATGAAATGTTTCACAGATTAATCACTGATGTTTATCGATGCATAGTATTCCATTGTGTGAATATACCATGATTAATTAATCCATTCATTTGTTGATGGGCACCTTAGTTGCTCCCATCTTTTTGCTATTTTAACAGTGCTGCGATAAACTCTATGGACCAGTTCTACTCTGTCCTATAGGGTCGCTATGAGTCGGAATCGACTCAACAGTACTGGGTTTTCTGGGCAATGAACATGGGTGTGCATATAGCTGTTCCTGTAAAAGCTCTTATTTCTCTAGGATATATTCCAAGGAGTGGGATTGTTGGATCCTATGGTAGTTCTATTTCTAGCTTTTTAAGGAAGCTCCAAATTGATGTCCAAAGTGGATGTACCATTTGACATTCCCACCAGCAGTGTATAAGTGTTCCAGTCTCTCCACAACCTCTCCAACAGTTATTATTTTGTGTTTTTTGGATTAATGCCAGCCCTGTTGGAGTGAGATAGATTCTCATTGTAGTTTTAATTTGGATTTCTCTAATGGCTAATGATCCTGATCGTTTCCTCATGTATCTGTTAGCTACCTGAATGTCTTCTTAAGTGAAGTGTCTATTCATATCTTTTGCCCATTTTTTAATTGGGTTATTTGTGTTTTTGCAGTTGACTCTTTGCAGTATCATGTAAATTTTAGAGATCAGGCGTTGATTGGAAATGTCACAGCTAAAAACTTTTTCCCAGTCTGTAGGTAATCCTTTTACTCTTTTGGTGAAGCCTTTGGGTGAGCATAGGCGTTTGATTTTTAGGAGCTCTCTGTTATCTAGTTTTTCTTCTGCATTGTTAATAATGTTTTATATACTGTTTATGCCATGTATTAGGGCTCCTAACATTGTCCCTATTTTTTCTCCCATGATCTTTATCATTTTAGATTTTATATTTTGGCCCTTAATCCATTTTGAGTTAGTTTTTGTGCATGGTGTGAGGTATGGGTCCTGTTTCATTTTTTTTCAGAGGGATATCTACTTATGCCAGCACAATTTGTTAAAAAGACTGTCTTTTCCCCATTTAACTGATTTGGGGCCTTTGTCAAATATCAACTGCTCATATGTGGATGGATTTATGTCTGGATTCTCAATTCTATTCCATTGGTCTATGTGTCTGTTGTAGCAGTACCAGGCTGTTTTGACTACTGTAGCATTGTAATAGGTTCTAAAATCAGGTAGAGTGAGGCCTGCTACTTTGTTCTGCTTTTCAGTAATACTTATTTGAGGCCCCTTTCCCTTCCATATGAAGTTGGTGATTTGTTTCTCCATCTCATTAAAAAAAGCCGTTGGAATTTGGGTCGGAATTGCATTAAATCTGTAGATTGCTTTTGGTAGAATAGACATTTTTACAATGTTAAGTCTTCCTGTCCATGAGCGAGGTATGTTTTTCCACTTATGCAGGTGTCTTTTGGTTTCTTGCAGAAGTGTTTTGTAGTTTTCTTTGTATAAGTCTTTACATCTCTGGTAAGATTTATTCCTAAGTGTTTTATCTTTTGGGGGGCTACTGTAAATGGTATTGATTTGGTGATTTCCTCTTCAATGTTCTTTTTGTTAGTGTAGAGGAATTCTACTGATTTTTGTATGTTTATCTTATATCCCGATACTCTGCTGAACTCTTCTATTAGTTTCAGTAGTTTTCTTGAGGATTCCTTAGGGTTTTCTGTGTATAAGATCATGTTATCTGCAAGTAGAGACACTTTGACTTCTTCCTTGCCAATCTGGATGCCCTTTATTTCTTTATCTAGCCCAGTTACTCTGGCTAGAACCCCCAGCATAATGTTGAATAAGAGTGGTGATGAAGGGCATCCTTGTCTGGTTGCCGATCTCAAGGAGAATGCCTTCAGGCTCTCTCCATTTAGGATGATACTGGCTGTTGGCTTTGTATAAATGCCCTTTATTATGTTGAGGAATTTTCCTTCTATTTTTATTTTGCTGAGAGAATGGTGTTGAATTTTGTCAAATGCCTTTTCTCCATCAATTGATAAAACTGTGATTCTTGACTTTTATTTAATTTATATGATAATTAGATTAATTGTGTTTCTAATGTTGAGCCACCCCCACATACCTGGTATGAATCCCACTTGGTCATGGTGAATTATTTTTTTGATATGTTATTAAATTCTATTGGCTACAATTTTGTTGAGGATTTTTGCATCTAAGTTCATGAGGGATATAGGTGTGTAATTTTGTTTTTTTGTGGTTTCTTTACCTGGTTTTGGTATCAGGGATATTCTGGCTCCATAGAATGAGTTTGGGAGTATTCCATCCTTTTCTATGCCCTGAAATACCTTAGTAGTAGTGGTGTTAACTCTTCTCTGGAAGTTTGGTAGAACTCAGCAGTGAAGCCATCCGGGCCTGGGCATTTTTTTGTTGGGAGTTTTTTTGATTACCTTTTCAATCTCTTTTGTCGTGGGTCTATTTAGTTGTTCTACCTCTGTTTGTGTAAGTTTAGGTAGGTAGTGTGTTTCTAGGAAACCACCCGTTTCCTCTAGGTTTTCAAATTTGTCAGGGTATAGTTTTTCATAGTAATCCGATGTGATTCTTTTCATTGCAGTTGGGTCTGTTGTAATATTGCCCATCTCATTTCTTATTCAGGTTATTTGCTTCCTCTCCTGTTTTTCTTTTGTCAGTTTGGTCAAACGTTTATCAATTTTATTAATTTTTTTCAAAGACCCAGCTTTTGCTGGTGTTAATTCTTTAAATGCTTTTCTGTTTTCTATTTCATTTAGCTGTGCCTTAATTTTTATTATTTGTTTTCTTCTGGTACCTGAGGGTTTCTTTTGTTGCTCTCTTTCTATTTGTTCAAGTTGTAGGGATAATTCTTTGATTTTGGCCCTTTCTTCTTTTGGAATGTGTGCATTTATTGTTATAAATTGACCTCTGAGCACTGCTTTCACTGTGTTCCAGAAGTTCGGATAGGAAGTGTTTTCATTCTCATTGGATTCTATGAATTTCTTTATACCATCCTTCATATCTTCTGTGACCCAGTCTTTTTTGAGCAGCGTATTGTTCAGTTTCCAAGTGTTTGATTTCTTTTCCCTGCTTTTTCTGTAATTGATTTCTACTTTTACGGTCTTATGGTCAGAGAAGATGCTTTGTAGTATTTCAATGCTTTGGATTCTGCTAAGGCTTGCTTTATGATCTAGTATGTGGTCTATTCTAGAGAATGTTCCATGTGCACTAGAAAAGAAAGTATACTTGGTTGCTGTTGGGTTGAGTGTTCTGTATATGTCTATGAGGCCAAGTTGGTTGATTGTAGCGTTTAGATTTTCTGTGTCTTTATTGAGCTTCTTTCTGGATGTTCTGTCCTTCACTGAAAGTGGTGTGTTGAAGTCTGCTAGTATAAATGTGGAGCTGTCTATCTCACTTTTCAATGCTGTTAGAGTTTGTTTTATGTATCTTGCAGCCCTGTCATTGGGTACATAAATATTTAATATGGCTATATCCTCCTGGTATATTGTCCCTTTAATCGTTATATAGTGTCCTTCCTTATCATTTTTGGTGAATTTAATTTTAAATCTATTTTGTCAGAAATTAATATTGCCACTCCTGCTCTTTTTTTGATTGTTGTTTGCTTGATATATTTTTTCCATCCTTTGAGTTTTAGTTTGTTTGTGTCTCTAAGTCTAAGGTGTTTCTCTTGTAGGCAGGATGTAGACAGATCATGTTTTTTAATCCATTCTGCCACTCTCTGTCTCTTTATTGGTGCATTTTGTCCATTTACATTCCACATAATTATGGATCGGTCTGAATTTAGTGCTGTCATTTTAATGTCTTTTTTTGTGTTGTTGAGTTTCTTTTTCCCACTTAATTTTTTGTGCTGAGTAGATTATCTTTATATATTGTCTTTTCCTCGTATTTGTTGTTGTTGATTTTGTTTCTGCTGAGTCTCTGTTTTTTTCTTGTGTTTTATTTTGATGTGTAGGATAGTTTGTCTCCTTTGTGGTTACCTAATTTTTTACCCTTATTTTTCTAAATTTAAACCTAACTTTTATTTCTTTGTATCGCCTTGTTTTCCTGTCCATATGAAAGATCTATGACTACATTTCTTAGTCCTTCTTTATTGTGTTAATGTTGTCTTCTTTTACATAATAACATTGCTGTTTCCCTGTTGTGAGCATTTTCTTATCTTGATTTATTTTTGTGATTTCCCTTTCTGGGTTGACATCTGATTGCTCTGCCCAGTGTTCTAATCTTGGGTTGATGCCTGGTGTTATTGATTTTCTAATACAGAACTGCCTTTAGTATTTCTTGTAGTTTTGGTTTGTTTTTTATGAATTCCCTAAACTTCTGTTTATATGGAAATGTCCTAATTTCACCTTCACATTTGAGAGACAGTTTTGCTGGATGTATGATTCTTGGCTGGCAATTTTTTTCCTTCAATGCTTTATATCAGTCATCCCATTACCTTCTTTCCTGCATGGTTTCTGCCGAGTAGCCTGAGGTTATTCTTATTGAGTCTCCTTTGTAGGTGACTTTTCATTTATCCCTAGCTGCACTTAAAATTCTCTATCTTTGGTTTTGGCAAGTTTGATTTTAATATGTCTTGGTGACTTTCTTTTAACATCTACCTTATGTGGAGTTAGATAAGCATCTTGGATAGATATCTCCTCATCTTTCATGATGTCAGGGAACTTTTCTGCCCACAAATCTTCAACAATTCTCTTTGTATTTTCTGTTATCCCTCTCTGTTCTGGTACTGCAATCACTCGTAGGTTATTTCTCTTGATAAAGTCCCACAAGATTCTTAAGGTTTCTTTTTTCTTTTTTTTTTTTTTAATTCTTTTATCTGATTTTTCTTCAAATATATTGGTGCCAAATGGTTTATCTTCAGTTTCACAAATTCTGCCTTCCACTTGGTCAGTTCTGCTCCTCTGACTTTCTATTGAATGGTTTAATTCTGTAATTTTATTTTTAATCTTCTGAATTTCTGATTGCTGTCTGCCTATGGATTTTTCCAGCTTATTAAATTTTTCATTATGTTCTTGAACAACCTTTTTAATTTCTTCAACTGCTTTATCTGTGTGTTCCTTGCTTGTTCTGTGTATTGTCTGATTTCCTGATGTCTTGAAGGGTTTTGTATATTAATCTTTTGAATTCTGCATCTGGTAATTCCAGGTGCAGTTTCATCTAGAAGATCCCTTGATTCTTTGTTTTGAGAGCTTGTTGAGACAATCATGGTATTTCTTTGCGTGATTTGATATTGACCGTTGTCCCCGAGCAATCTATAAGTCATTGTTTTAGTTTACTTTATGTTTGCTTACTGTAGCCTAGTTTCTTGCTTTGTTTTGTTTTGATATGCCCAGATGGGTTGCTTTAGTGAGCCAGCTTCATTATTTTCGCCTTTGGAGCTCTGACATCCTGTCTCCAGATGGCTAGAGCTGTTATCAGGTATATCAGTCTAGGAGTCCATTCACTTTTCTTATATGAATTCAGCTCAGGTGTCCAGGTAGTTGATCATCAAGTGTGTGGTCAGGCTCTGTTCTACAGTCTTAGAGGGGCAGGGCTGAATGGTGTAGGTACCGGTATCTACACTGTGGTTGCAACAGGGGGTCACGCTCTTAACAAGGCAGGCGGCTGAGAATCATCCCCCACTTGTCTCTGAGGAAAGTGTGTCCCTCTTCCCTAGAGTATACAGGTGGGTGAGTTCTGCAGACAGACCATGGGAACCCAATGATTTTGGTTGTAAGGATGGGGAAGTACCAGTTATCCTTAGACTCTGTCATGGGTGGCTGGGTGACTTGAATGGAGCCACCAGTCCTTAGGCCCCTGATGTGGGTAGGTGAGGACCCTGTTTAATACGCAAAGTGGTGTCAAACATCAAACACCCACCTCTCTACCATACAGCCGATACAGTTGCAGTCTGTCAACAAGGGTCTATTCTCCCGAAATAGACCCACACAGGTCCATACAGAGGGGAAAGGTACTCAAAGTTCACTGACCATTTGTGCCTGAATAGGAGCAGGTTCTGTTCTGAGCTCCCCCTGTTAGTGGAGCTGGCCAATTATCTTTTTCCCAATTGAGAATTTATTCCTTCTCCAGGGCTTCAAGGATGGCTCTAGGTGCTCAAAAGGGCCTATCTCAGGCCCAGGGAAGTCAGCCACTGAAGCTGGCTTGGGGGCAGGGAGTGTGGTAAAAGATACGCAAGTATTTAGCTTTTGCCAAAAGCACCATTCTTCTCTGGTTCCAGAGGTTTGAGTAGGCTGTGCGGCTGGCTGCTTCTCCCTGAGGAAACTGCAGCCAAATGGTAGTATCAGCTCACCACAGCTGCTTCCAGGAATGGTGCCTGAGGGCTCCTGGCAATTCAGGCCTGGTAACTCCTCTCTGCTTCTGAACCATCTCTTCCTCCCCCTGCCCATCAGTTCATGTTCTAACCTTGCCTTTGATGTTCTGCCTCCTAGCTTCTCAGAAATATACTTGTTTCACTTGTTTTCTCGTGTCTTTGTTGTAAAGAGGGCTCACCGGTAGCGTCTGTCTATTCCGCCATTTTGGCCCCACCTCCTCATTTGATTTCTCGACTGCTGCTTCCATGGGCATTGATTGTGGATACAAGTAAAGTGAAATCTTTGACAATTTCAATCTTTTCTCTGTGTATCAGGATGTGGCTTATTGGTCCAGTTGTGAGGATTTTTGTTTTCTTTATGTTGAGGTGTAATCTGTACTGAAGGCTGTAGTCTTGGATCTTCATCAGTAAGTACTTCAAGTCCTCTTCACTTCAGCAAGCAAGGTTGTGTCATCTGCATATTGAAGGTTTTTAGTGAGTCTTCCTCCAATTCCTGATGCGCTGCTTTTCTTCATATAGTCCAGCTTCTTGGACTATCTGCTCAGCATGCAGATTGAATAAATATGGTGAAAGGATACAACTCTTACACACATCTTTCCTGACTTTAAACCACGCAGTGTCCCCTTGTTCTATTTGAACGACTGCTTCTTGGTCTGTGTATAGGTTCCTCATGACCACAATTAAGTGTCCTGGAATTCCCATTCTCCACAATGTTAGCCATAATTTCATATGATCCACACAGTTGAGTGCCTTTGCATAGTCAATAAAACACAGGCAAACATCTTTTTGGTATTCTCTGCTTTCAGCCAAGCCAAGATCCATCTGATATCAGCAATGGTATCCCTTGTTCCGTTTCCTCTGCTTCTGAATCTGACTTAAATTTCTGGTAGTTCTCTGTTGATGTACAGCTGCAACCACCTTTGAATGATCTTCAGCAAAATTTTATTTGGTGTGACATTAGTGATATTGTTCGACAATTTCTGCATTCAGCTGGATCACCTTTCTTTGGAATAGGCATAAATATGGATCTTTTCCAGTCGGTTGGCCAGGTAGCTATCTTCCAAATTTCTTGGCATAGATGAGAGAGCACTTGCAGCACTGCGTCTGTTTGTTGAAACATCTCAAATGGAATTCTGTCAATTCCTGGAGCCTTGTTTTTTGCCAGTGCCTTCAGTGAAGCTTGGACTTCTTCCTTCAGTACCATTAGTTCGTGTTCATATGCTACCTCCCCAGATGATTGAACATCACCGAATTCTTTTTGGTACAGTGACTCTGTGTATTCTTTCCATCTTCTTTGGATTCTTCTTGTGTTGTTCGGTATTTTGCCAATGGAATCCTTCACTATTGCAACTCAAGGCTTGAATTTTTTTCTTTAGTTCTTTCAGCATGAGAAATGCTGAGCATGTTCTTACCTTTGATTTTCTAACTCCAGGTCTTTGCGCATGTCATTATAATACTTAACTTTGTCTTCTCAAGACACCCTTTGAAATTTCCTGTCCAGCTCTTTTACTTCACCATTGTTTCCATTTGCTTCAGCTACTCGACGGTCAAGACAAGTTTCAGAGTCTCTTCTGACATCCATTTTGGTCTTTTATTTCTTTCCTGTCTTTTTAATGGGCTCTTTCTTTCTTCATGTATGATGTTCTTCATGTCATTTCACAACTCATCTCATCTTCAGTCATTAGTGTTTAGTGGGTCAGATCTGTTCTTGAGATGATTGCCAAATTCCCTTGGTATATACTCAGAGTTACTATACCAAAAAGAATGCATTGACATCCAACCATTTCAGGAGGTAACAAGTAATCAGGAACCGATGGTACTGAAGGAAGAAGTGCAAGCTGTACTGAAGGCATTGGCAAAAAACAAGCCTCCAGGAATTGATGAAATACCAATTGAGATCTTTTGACAAATGCCAAGAAAGTTGGAAGACAGCTACCTGCCAACCAACTGGAAGAGATCCATATTTATGCCTATTCCTAAGAAAGAGATCCAGCTGAATGTGGAAATTATCAAACAATATCATTAATATCACATGGAAGCAAAATTTTGCTGAAGATCTTTCAAAAGCGGCTGTAGCAGTACATTGACAGGGAACTGCCAGAAATTCAGGCAGGATTCAGAAGAGGACGTGGAACCAGGGATGTCATTGCTGATGTCAGATGGATTCTGGCTAAAAGCAGAGAATACCAGAAAGATGTTTACCTGTGCTTTATTGACTATGCAAAGGCATTCGATTGTGTGGATCATAACAAATTATGGATAACATTGTGGAGAATGGGAATTCCAGAACACTTAGTCACGCTTATGAAGAATATGTACGTGGGTCAAGAGGCAGTTGTTGGAACAGAACAAGGAGATAACTGCATGGTTTAAAGGTAGGAAAACTGTGCATCAGGTTGTATCATTTCATCATACCTATTCAATCTGTATGCTGAGCAAATAGTCCAAGAAGCTGAACTATATGAAGAAGAACAGGACATCAGGATTGGAGGAAGACTCATTAACAGCCTGTGTTATACAGATGACACAACCTTGTTTGCTGAAAGTGAAGAAGACTTTAAGCACTTACTGATGAAGATCCAAGACAGCTTTCAGTATGGATTACACCTCAACATAAAGAAAATAAAAATCCTCACAACTGGACCAATAAGCAATGTCATGATAAACAGAGAAGAGATTGAGGTTGTCAACGATTTCATTTTACTTGGATCCGCTATCAACACCCATGGAAGCAGCAGTCAAGAAATCAAGACACATTGCATTGGGAAAATTGACTGCAAAAGATCTCTTAAAAGTGTTGAAAAGCAAATATATCACCTTGAGGACTAAGGTGTGCCTGACCCAAGCCATGGTGTTTTGAATCTCCTTATATGCCTGCGAAAGCTGGACAATGATTAAGGAAGGCCAAAGATGAATTGATGCCTTTGAATTGTGGTGTTGATGAAGAATATTGAATATATCGTGGACAGCCAAAAGAACAAGTAAATCTGTCTTGGAAGAAGTACAACCAGAGTGCTCCTTAAAAGCAATGATGGTGAGACTGTGTCCCACATACTTTGGACATGTTATCAGGAGGGGTCAGTCCCTGGAGAAGGACATCATTCTTGGTAAATAGAAGGTCTACAAAAAAGAGGAAGACCATCAATGAGATGGATTGACACAGCAGCTGCAACAATGGGCTCAAGCATAGCAACAATAGTGAGGATGGTGCAGAAATAGGCAGTGTTTCATTTTGTTGTGCATGGGGTCACTATGAGTCAGAACCAACTTGACGACACCTACCAAAAACAACAACATACTCAAAGTTGTACTTTGGCTTTAGTGAAGTTGTTCTAATTTTGTTTAGTTTCAACTTGAACTGGCATGTGAGCAATTGCTGGTCTTTTCCACATTCGGCCCCTGCCTGGCCTTGTTCTGGCTGATGATATTGAGTTTCTCCATCATCTCTTTCCACGGATGTAGTCGATTTGATTCCTGTGTATTCTATCCAGTAAAGTCCACAGGTATTGTCACCATTTATGTTGAGGAAAAAAGGTATTTGCAATTAAGAGGTCATTGGTCTTGCAAAATTCTATCATGAGATCTCCTGTGTTGTTTCTATCACCGAGGCCATATTTTCCAACAACAGATTCTTATTCTGTGTTTCCAGCTTTTGCATTCTAATCACCAGTAATTATCCACGCACCCTGATTGCATGTTTGACCAATTTTAGACTGCAGAAGTTGGTAAAAATCTTTAATGTATTCATTCTTGGCCTTAGTGGTTGGTGCATAAATTTGAATAATAGTTGTATTATTCCTTGTAGATGTATGGATATTATCCTATCACTGACAGCACTGTACTCCAGCATCGATCTTGAAATGTTCTTTTATATGATGAATGCAACACCATTCCTCTTCGATTGTCAGTCCCAGCATAGTTGAACATATATTTGTCCAATTCAAAATGGCCAATACCAGTCCATTTCAGCTCGCTAATGCCCAGGATATTGATGTTTATGCATTCCATTTAATTTTTGACTATTTCTAATTTTCCTAGATTCATACTTTGGATATTCCATGTTCCGATTATTAATGGATGTTTGCAGGTGTTTCTTCTCATTTTGAGTCATGTCACATCAGCAAATGAAGGTTCTGAAAGCTTGACTCCATCTATGTCATTAAGGTCAACTCTACTTTGAGGAGGTAGCCCTTCCCCAGTTGTCTTTTGAATGCCTTCCAACCTGAGGGGCTCATCTTCCCGCATAACAATGTTCTGCTGCTATTCATAAAGTTTTCACTGGGTATTTGTTTTTCCAGAAGTAGACCACCAGGTCCTTTTCCCTAATGTCTGTCAGTTTGTTGTACTGTGAGGGCTTTTGTGTTGCTATGATCCTGGAAGCTATGCCACTGGTATTCAAATACCAGCAGGGTTACCCATGGTGGACAGGTTTCAGCTGAGCTTCAAGATTAAGACAGACATTAGGAAGAAGGATCTGGTGGCCTACTTCTTCTGATGCCCATTAGAGAAACTTGAAAAATGTTAATTTTTAATATTAATTTATTAATTAAAATATTAATCTTCTTTGTTCCTCATCTCCTTCCCTTGGTGAGCTCATCCTCTCTCTGACTTTAAATGCCATCTATATTCAGATGATCTCAAAATCTACCTCCAGTCTTGACCTTTTGTCCAGTTTGCAGACTCGTGTATATCATTATCTCCTCAACCAGGAGGGAAACACTTAGATGCCCAACAGGTATCTCCAGTTTCTCACATCTGAATATTCTCCTCCTAAATCTGCTCTTTCCTCAGTCTTCCCCATCTCATTAAGTTGTTTCTTTCCAGTTGCTTGAGACAAACCTTAGTCATCTTTGACTCCTCTCTCTCACATCCCACATATGATTTGTCAGCAAATCCTGTCATTTTTGCCTTCAGATATATCCAGATTTTGAGCATTTCCTCTACTTTCACTGATACTAGCCTGGTCCAAATGACCCTCCTCTCCTGCCTGAACTTCTGCAATAGCCCCTAATTGGCCTCCCTGATTTCAGCTTGCTCCTTTTAATCTATCCTCAACCCAGCAGCCCAAATGAGCTTGTTAAACTATAAGTCTTCCAAGTTCATGGTGCTCTGCTCAAAACATACCAGTGGCTTCCTATATCATTCAGAGTAAAATGAGCTCCTCAGTGCTCTTAGCTGGCCTTATTTCCTCTCTTCTCTCGTTCTGTTCCTGCTACATTGGTCTCTTTGCCTTTCCCTTAACATAAAAGCACACACTCACCTCAGGATCTGTGTACCTGCTGTGTCCCCTGCGTGGATGCTCCTCCTCTGGAATCCACAGGGCTTACTCCCCTACTTCCTGTCTTTGCTCAAGTGTTACCCATTGAGTCCTCCTCTGGCTATTCTACTAAAATTTCATCCCTTACCACCAATGTCCTCACTACCTTCTCTGCTTTACGTCCTTAACATTTATCACTATTGTGTATACTCTATATGCGAAATCCACCACTCATCTGTCAGTTTGTTGAACTGTGGTGCCTTGCATGTTGCTGCGATGCTGGAAGCTATGCCACTGTTTTCAAATACCATCAGAGTTACCCACGTTGAACAGATTTCAGTGGAGCTTCCAGACTAAGAAAGGCCTAACGATCGACTTCTGCAAATTAGCCAATAAAAATCCTATGTGTCACAACAGAATATTGTCTAATATAGTGCTAGAAGATGAGCCTTCTAGGTTGGAAAGCATTCAAAATACACAGTGGCTGCAACAATGAACTAAAAAAAAAAAAACAAAACTCAAGCATACCAAAAATTGGGAAGATGGTACAGGACCAGGCAATGTTTCATTCTGTTGTAAATGGGGTTGCCATGTGTTGGAGCCAATTCTACATAGTTAACAATGACAACAACCATTATGGAATTGCTAAAACTCTAAGGCAAATTGTTTCCATCCTGACTTTCTTTGTGCATTGCTTGGTTCCTTTTCGCCTACTGATTTTTTCCTGTATCTCAAGCAGGTCCACTCCTCACACTGATACAAGCCACTTTTAGTCAGAATAACTGATCTCTTACACTGAGAAGCAGAACAAGTGTCAGTGTGGGCATTAACAAAGTCTCCATCAACCATATTTACATAGCTCTAGTTCTTGACTATACCAACAATCAAGAAGATGGTGCAGGACAGGGCAACTTTTGGTTCTGATATACATAAGGTTGCCATGAGTTGGAATTGACTCGACGGCTCCTAAAAACCATAACAAGTTCTTAGCTACTGAATAAAAACCTTTTAAATGCTGAAACAATAGAAAGTTATCTTTCTTAAATGCTCGCTCTGCACAAAACCACCTGCTTGTTTTAGTTCTTTCTGCTGCTGTGGTATGGCTAAAGTAGGGTGACATGTGGAAGAAGAGTTTAGATTTCCTTGGCTTTCTTTAAAACGACAAGTATTTCTAGGCTGTTATGAGGTAGTAGCTTTTTTAAGGCAAAGGCCTCTTCCCCTCTTCATGAGTCAACAAATTTTTATTCTGTGGTTACTTTCTATGTTGTTAATGTCCCCCTTTAATGCCTATCGTTTAATGTCTCCCTTACTACCCAAAATACCACTTCCTACTAGCTCTGTTAGTCTAAGATTTTAGTTTTAACCATTTCCTGCCAACTACTGTGGGGAAAGTGTACTGAGGATAAGGGTAGAAAATGGCAGGGGACATTGGGCTGTGGAGGAACTATGAATAGGGCACCAACCCTGTGAGGGGCTATAACAGGGCAGGAAGAGTAGCTGGCAACTGTGAATAGAAGGTGATTCTCTTGCTCTAACAGTGGCTACTACTATGTTCCCTGGTAAGAGTTGTAGTATGCCAACTTTGAAGTGGCACGAACTTGCCAGCACAGGATGTGCATTCTTCTCTGGACGTTGGCTTACCCACGAGTCTTGGAGACATTTGAGGAGAGAGTGGTAGGTAGAGGTAGGTGCTTTGTCAGGGTAAAGGGAAGGTGTTCAACTCATGTTGGCCTCATCTCAGGCTAGAATACAAAGCAGCAGCCCTACGAAGTGTTAAGACAGTTAAAATATCACTTATCCTTAAAAGCTTCCATATCCTTTATAGAAATTTAGAAAAGAAATTAGCAGAGGAGCAAAAGCTGTTCTTATCGTTGTATATAATACTATAAAATATATTAAAAGGGCATTGGTTTTATCCAAGGTCATAAAACCTTCAAGGTCCAGCTCTTGGAGAACCTGTGATATTAAAGACCATGCTGATCCTTTTCTTCTTTTTACTTCTCTTTCTCTCCCTTTCCTCCTTTGATATGGAACAATATGGACATTTGAGACAATGGGACAGGCTCTATGTCTTTTATAGGGGATGTGCCATTGGTGTGTAGATGCCACCAGAAGGGATGACAATTCTGTGAGAGATGAGGCAAGGGAGAGCCTGGGGCCCAGTTAGAGCCAACCCCTGACAAGGGATCCTTCACTTGCCACTGTGTGTGTGGAGAAACAGTGACATCCTGTGGCCAGTTGCCTTGCTCTAAATGGCTCCTTTATAGATAAAGAAGGATGTTCCCTCTGCACCAAAAGATGAGCCAAAGCTGGCTCCTCCTTTAGACGATGCAGAAAAGGAAGAGGGCGTCCCCTCTGCTTGCTCTCTGGTGGCTGTTTCAGATGCTGTTTCTGATTTTGGTGGCTGAGATTCTTGGGACAGAGATTATATCTGTTATTATGCTTGATCAATTTAAATGTTGGCATTTCAGTGTTGAGTGGACCATACTAATAACTATAAGAATGGTGTGAGAAGATAGTTCCAGGAAAGAGATGAAGCTCACCTGTGTTTAAGTAAGACACTCCCGCAAATGAGTGCATAGTAATCTGTTACTTCCAAATGCCTCTGTTGCTGGACATTTCGTATTTTGGTTCTTTCTTTCTTTTTTACAGTTTTGGATGGGGTAACTTTATTTTGACCTCACTTAAGAGAGAAGAGGGAAGGGCTGAGGAAGAAAACAACTGATTTTAAGTTATGGTAAATTTCCTGTGTAATCAGGTTACGAAAGCCAAGTATTTGACTATGCTCTTCAGGGACCTGGGAGTTTTGTTCTGGATTCCACATCTTTAATGTGTAACCTCCTGTGATGTTAAAGGGAAGTGGGGCCTAGCTGGCACGTGCCTTTGGATGTGATGGAAGCAGTGAGGGTAGCACCTTCTGGCTCTGGCGCAGTGGGTGTGTGTGAGCTGAACAGACTCTGTCAGGCCCCAGTTTCCACAGTGATGCAAAGCACTACACCTGGGATTTTGTTGTTTCTATCAAAAAGAGGAAACCCTGGTGGCATAGTGGTTAAGTGCTACAGCTGCTAACCAAAGGGTTGGCAGTTCGAATCTGCCAGGCGCTCCTTGGAAACTCTATGGGCAGTTCTACTCTGTCCTATAGGGTCGCTGTGAGTCGGAATCGACTCAACGGCACTGGGTTTGGTTTTTTTCTTCTATCAAAAAGATGCCACTGCCTGAGACACCCCTCACCTGGGCTTTCTCTTACCTGCCCCCAGTGTTACCTCTCAGGGAATAAGGGCAAAAGTAGCTTATGAGCTAAAAGTTCGTGGTCTGGAGTTACACATTCCTGGGTCCAATCCCAGCTCATCACCTACTAGCTCTGTGACTTTAAACAAATGCCTTAACTACTCAGAATCTCACTTTTCTCGGCTTGGAAAGGAGTTAATTGCTACCTCCTTAGGGTGTTGCAATGTGTAGATGCGATGATGCAGGTTAAATACCATTGCCCGTGCCTGGGACACCATTGTAGCCCATACAAGTGAGCTGCTGCTGCTGCTGCTGCTATTTTCCAAGGCCTGTGCCCTGAGTTGAAGGCAATTTGGTTGCATGCATTGCCCCCACTTTATCAAGAATAAGCAATAAGATCTTTGCAGTTGTACATTGAAGCAGATTTTGGTTGACGGAAGGAGAAAAGCAAGAAGTGTGTGTGTGTGTGTGTGTGTGTGTGTGTATCTTCACTGTTCCCTTCTTGCCAAAGCTCAGCATAAGCAGTTTGCCACAGGAGAGTCAGATGTGAGAGCTGCCCAGGGGTGATCTGCAATACTTATGATAGGAAAACAAGAAAAAAAGAGGAAAGGAACAGGGGTTAGGTTAGCCAAGAAACTGCCAATAAAGGAAGGAAATGTAGAGGATTAGTGGAAAGTAAGGCTTTCAACACTGGGTATTCTTCTAGGCCATTTTTAAGTTCTCCAAAATCATGATAACTTAATTCCTGTGTCAATAAGTGTTTCACATACTTTTCATCTAGTGGCGGAAAAAAAAGCAAGACAAAGTTTCCTCCCACAGGGCAAGAAGCTTGCATTTTCTTCCTTAGGTGCCTTCACTGAGAGCATTAAAGGGGTGGTTTGAAGCTGTCCAAATCTCCCTTCTAGCCAGATCAGCCGATTGTGTGGAAAAAAATGTGATCATTTCTGTATCTCCCTCTACGAGCACACTGCCTGCTTCCTAAGCTTCCCCCTCCTCCTCCCCCTCTGTCGTTCTCAATGTGTCCTAGTTTGGGGGATGACTCTTGTCCTACACAGATGGTGCTTACTGACTTTCTCTCAAAAACTTCTTGCCTTCCAATTTTCTCACAAGTTTCTTTATGCCTTAGGGCTGCCACCCTGTTTTACGAGTTTCACTCCAGTTTTTACTTGCCCTGAGTAACAGATGGGTTTCCCACGTCCTGGCTGTCAAGGACACGCAATTTGTTAGGTATTGCTTATAATCAGGGGGAAACGATGTCATAGTATTTTTTGGGGATGTCGACTATGAAATTATTGAACTTCTACTCGTTAGAAAGAAAACAAGAACTAAAGTCCTTAGAAGATATTTGAGAGGCATCTTGGCTTGAAGACTTGACTTTAGTGACTTGGAAAGGCAGAGAAGGAAAGCAAATCACGTTTTTACTTGTTTGGATGGAGGCTTGTTTATCCTGAGTGTGTGAAGTCTGAGCCAGGAATTTCAATGATTTTGACTGCCCCTCCATGCTTCTCTGCATTTGGGCAAGGAAGACTTTCAAATGGGCCAGCTCGCTCAAGGGACGTGTGTGGGGAAACAAATGCTAGAGTTTCTGATTATATGAAAAACAAAGCTGATAACATTACTAGGTTATTTGTGAAAACACATTACACCCAATTTTACACATTGATATTTACATTTTTAAGTATCATATTTTTATGTAAATAATGCATGCCTTCTATGATTATTTGCCAACCACACCCTCCCCCACGAGGTATTTTCCTAAGTGCTTCCTTATGCCAATTTTTTTTTTTTTTACGTGTTGCTGTAGAAAAATTAGCATTGAGTGCTTATAAAAATACTTTAGAGGGGGGAGGGTACAGTTGGCAAACAAGCATAGAAGACACATGTTATTTGTGTAAAAATATGGTATGTAGATGGGAAGATTATAGGCAGTTCCAGAAAGTGCTTAGCGTCATCATTTTATGCCCATATGGACACCTCCAGGGCAGCCCAGGGATGTGCCAGCGCATTCCAGTCGGCACCTTTGCCCTGTATCCTGCCTCCCATTCTTGCCTTTCCTTCTTATCCTGCACCACTGTTTCTCCAGTTTAATATATAGAGAGAGCTGAAGAGGTAGGTGACTGTCTTAGGGTTCTCTAGAGAAACAGAACCAGTGAGGTATATATATGTATATACATGAAGTACATATAAATACATCATATATGTAATGTGTATATATATATATATATATATATAATATATATATTAAAATGAAAAAAACCAAACCGGTTGCTGTTGAGTCAATTCTGACTCATACTGACCCTACAGGACAGAGTAGAACTGACCCTACAGGACAGAGTAGAACTGCCCCATAGAGTTCCCAAGGAGCGCCTGGTGGGTTCAAACTGCCGACCTTTTGGTTGGCAACCATAACTACACCACCAGGGTTCTATATATATGTACATACATACACACACACATATTATATATATATTATATACATGCATCATATATACATATACATCATATATATATATATATACACACACACACACACAAGAAGCCCTGGTGGCACAATGGTTGAAGTGTTCCACTGCTAACTGGAAAGTCAGTGGCTTGAACCCACCAGCCACTCCATGGGAGAAAAGACCTGGTGATCTGCTCCCATAAAGATTACAGCCTAGAAAATCTGTGGGGCAATCCTGCTCTGTCATACATGGTCACTGTGAGTCGGAATTGACTCAAAGGCACACAACAACAAAACATACATAAAGACAGGGAGGAGAGAGAAATTTACTTCAAGGAATTGGCTCACTTGCTTGTGAGGTCTGGCAAGTTCGAAACCCATAGGCCAGGTGACTAGAAGAGTGAAGAGTAGGAGTGTTCTGGAAAAATCTTTTGTAGTCTGGAAGCATAACACACCCTAGGGAAACTCCCTTTTTGCTCTTAAGGCCTTCAACTAACTGATTGAGGCCCATCCACATTATAGAAGGTAATCTGCTTTACTTGATACCAACTGATTTAATCTCAAGTAACTTCTTTATAACAGCAAGTAGGCTGACGTTTGGCCAAACAACTGGACACCATAGCCTAACCAAGTTGACACAGAAAATTAATCATCACAGCGATCCTTACGGCTTTCCATTTCCCCCTTCTCGCCTCTTTACTTCCTCAAAGATGAAGCTGACATTAGAGCTGATGAAAGTATTTCCTTCTCATATTGGCCCATATACGTAGTGTTCTAACTTGTTTCTTGAGTAGGGCTGCTTTTGGTTTTAAGAGACAGAAACCTCAATTCATACTGTGTAGAACACTTAAAGAAATATTTTGGCTCACATAATTGCACAGTCCATAAATAGGGTGTCTACAGTGGTCCAGTAGTATAAACCAGGGCCCAGTTTCTTCTCTCAGTTGCATCTTCTATAATAAAAGCTCCGTCTTAAGACTGGCTCTCCTCATGGCCAAAAAATGCCTGCCAGTGCCATCGAGGGATTACATACCTCACTATCCCTGGAGAAGAGAGTGTGTGTAATGTGTACATACAGAGTAAGATTTTTTCTGTTTTCATCTTTTTTTGGGGGGTGGGGGCAGGGAGAGGGAATCAAAACCACAGGAATAATTCCCAGGCATCTTTCTAAGGCTCTGTACTTATCTGGAACTAACTGCTTAATTGTATGCCTTGGGCCCTGGTGACAGAATTGGTTAAATGCTTGGCTGCTAACCAAAAGGTTGGTGGTAGTTTGAACTCACCAGAGGTTCCTTGAAGAAACACCTGCTTTCTTCAAAGCTGTGATCTGCTTCCATAAAGATTACAGCCAGGAAAACCCTACGGAGCAGTTCTACTCTGTCACATTGGGTAACTATGAGTTGAAATCTACTTGATGGCACCCAACAACAACAACAGAACACGTCAGAGGCTAATTGGCTTATGCCAATATGGCTTACCACTGGAGCTGGTGGAGGACAGGGGTGGATAGAGGAAAGGGTGTCCACTACTCCTTCTTATTGTTTTATTATAAATTCTATTTCATCCTCACCATCAAGTGTGAAAACTAATTTGTCTGTAATGTACACAGTATTAGGATTGGCATATATTACCTTTATGAAATCAGCAACTTGTATTGTTGTTCATTTGAACCATGTCCACGGAGTCTCCACGACCCTTTAAGGGCAATTCTGTCTCTGACACCTTTGGCGTCTTCTATAGGTAAAGCTCACCATTCGTCTGTCAGTTTGTGGTACTGTGGTAGCTTGTGTGTTGCTATGATGCTGGAATCTATGCCACCAATATTCCAAATACCAGCAGAGTCATCCATAGTAGACAGGTTTCAGCAGAGCTTCCAGACTAAAACAGACTAGGAAGAAAACTCTGGTGATCTGCTCCCCAAAATTGGCGAGTGAAAATCCAAAGGATCACAACAGAATATTGTCCGATATAGTGTTGAAAGATGAGCCTAGGCTGGAAAGCACTCAAAATACACAGTGGCCACAGCAATGGATTAGAGCATACCAACGATCATGAAGCTCGGCAACATATCATTCTGTTGTACATGAGGTTGCCATGAGCTGGGCCCAACTTGATGGCAATTAACAGCAACATGGGTAAAGCACATTGCCTACCTCTATGGTCAGGGCCTCAGTAACTCAGACGATAGTGCTTCCTGTGGTCACCCCGCTGCGAGAACTTCTTCCTGGAGCAGAACTAGCGCCCTGGGAATGGAGTTTATTTGAATTTGGTATGTGGATGAAATCATCTATGGTAGGTGTTGGAAGCCTCCAAACCAAACCAAACCCAGTGCCGTCAAGTCGATTCCGACTCATAGCGACCCTAGAGAACAGAATAGAACTGCCCCATAGTTTCCAAGGAGCACCTGGCAGATTCGAACTGCAGACCCTTTGGTTAGCAGCCGTAGCACTTAACCACTATGCCACCAGGGTTTCCGTTGGAAGCATAAGTTAAATGAATTCATTCTCTTGTGTAATATTTGCTTGAGAGCTGGAGGGTCAGCAGAACAAAGCCTCATTACACAGTTGGCTTCTACAAGTTTAACTAGACATTTCATCACCCTTCTTTTTGGAAACCCTGGTGGTATAGTGGTTAAAAGCTACAGACTGCTAACCAAAAGGTTGGCAGTTAGAATCCATCAGGTGCTCCTTGGAAACTCTGTGAGGCAGTTCTACTCTGTCTTATAATGTCACTATGAGTCCAAATTGGCTCGACAGCAGCGGGTTTGGTTTTTTGTTTCTCTCTCTTTACTGGTGTTCTATGAGCTTTCTTTTACACACTAGAGAAGAGAAGAGAGGCGAGGAGGTGAGAGAGGGAGGGGAGGGGAGGCGGGGCGGGACGGGGCGAGGGAAGTGAGAAGGGAATCAATCCACCAGCTCTTCTACGCTAAAGCAGTATTGGTTGAGAAACTTGCAAATGGAACTGCAGCTACTTCCTGTTAGGAAAATCAGAGAATGAGAAGAATTCTAGGACCAATGCAAAAATAAAGCACAAATTCTCATTATCAGCAGTTTACTAATAAGCAAGTGATAAATGTCAGGCTTAATTCCCACTACTTTGTGGGAGGGTGGTGATGGTGGTGGTGGTTTAAAGTACTTGGAAAGGGATGTGGCTGTCAAGTGCTGATGATGTTAGCTGCTTGGTTTTTCAAATGGAGAGGTGCCTTTCAAACGGAGAGTGTCTTTAGGAGAGTGTCTTTAAGACACTCTGGCACTCCCTAGCAGTAAGTGAAAGCGTTGGATCAGTTACCATTCAGTTTTGACTGTCATTTTCTGCTTTCTTCACTAATGAAAGTTGAGAAGAGAAACAGAAGGACATCAGCATGTGCTTTTCCACCTCAAACGCAAGGAGAGACCTTGGAGAGAAGAATGGCCACCACACTCAGAGTCAGGTGCCAAGCCAGCATTATTTCCATGGAAACTTCTGGAAGCCTCAGGATTCATATTCTTTGAGGGTTCCTGGAGGCCTGGCAGAGTGCCAGACTTCCTCACATCTTACAAGTGAAGTCCTAGTTGGCCCATTGTCCTTAAAGGAGCAGGCAAACAAACTTGGGACTGGGTCTCTTAGTTCTTGGGAGCCTCCCGTTGAATCACTGACTTGTTTCAATACAAATGCTTGGATTCCTTTCTCAGCTGACTCACTTACTTTGATATTTCTCTTGCTGAACAAGCCCTTTTGGCTTTATACACTCTTTCTGTAGCTATTTCAGTATATGTAGTCCCTTGTGCCAAGGAGTCCTGGTAGTGCAATGGTTAGGCACTTTGTTGCTAAGTGAAAGGTCAGTGGTTTGAACCCACCCAGCTGCTCCATGGTAGAAAAGACCTGGCGATCTGTTCCTGCAAAGGTGACAGCCCAGGAAATCCTATGGGACTATTCTGCACATACAGCGTTCCTATGAGTCAGAATCAACTCAACAGCACCTAGCGAGTTTCTTGTGCTAGCTTGATAAGATTCTGCCTCTTTCAGGTGACTTTGTCTGTCTCTGCCTGATCTATTATGGGTTGTTTTTAGAGTTTAACTATTAGAAGGCAATTTTCTTTCTAAGATCTTTGTAGGGAGCACCTTTTTTGACTGTCCCATCCTTCCTTGACCATTGTCCTTTTCTTCTCTGGTTTCCATTGCATCATTTCCTCTTGGCTCCCCTTTAAATCTTTTCCATCAGTTTAACCTCCAAGCCAAACCAAATCAGTTGCCATCAAGTTGACTTGAACTCATGACGACCCCATGTGTATCACAGTAGAACTGTGTACCAGAGAGTTTTCAATGGCTGGTTTTTTGGAAGTAGATCATCAGGCCTTTCTTTCAAGGTACCTCTGGGTGGACTTGAACCTCCAACCGTTCAGTTAACAGCTGAGAGCATTAACCATTTGTACCATCCAGGAACTATGGTTTAACCTCCACAACCCACTTATTCAGTCAATCAATGGAATGTCTCCCTGTCAGGCACCTGATCCGAGCCCTAACCACGTCAGGTTAGGCTGGGATAATTTGGGAAATTCCTCCTGTAGACCCGTCTCTACAGAACTCTTGCTGAAAGAGAAGCTGAGGCCCCCACATTCTAGCCCAAGTGGGTTCTCCTTTCTCTCCAGTGGTTTGGCTTTCTTTCATCTTGATTTCCATTGTGACTGCAGCTTTGCATTTCCCTTCTTGACAGTCAGAAGGCCTCAGAGGAGAGTACAAACCTTTCCCCTCACAAGCCTCTCTCTGAGAAATACCGGCTCCTCCTTCCTGACCCTGCTAGTGGCATTGGTGGCCATGACAATTCATTCTGAGCTGGCATCCTTGAAGATATCATTGTTATTTGCATACTGTTACTATTTTATCTCTAGTCTTCTTTTTCCACCAACCATATGTCAATTTGTTATACTATAGTGGCTTGCCTGTGGCTATGATGCTGCAATCTATGCTACCAGTATTTAAAATATCTGCAGGGTCATGCATAGTGGGCAAGTTGCAGCAGAGCTTCCAGACTAAGGTAGATTAGAAAGAAAGGCCTGGCAATCTACTTCAGAAAATTAGCTAATGAAAACTCTATGGCTCACAATAGAATACTGACTGATATAGTGCTGGGAGATGAGCCCTCTAGATTGGAAAGCATACAAAATTATGCAACAATGGACACAAGCATACCAATAATCATGGAAATGGCATAGGACCAGGCACCATTTTGTTCTGTTGTACATTGGGTCACCGTGAAGGGGAGCTGACTCAATGGCAAATAACAAGAGGTCTTCTTTTTAGAACCTCATTTCATATATATGTGGCTAAGACTACTCATCCTTGAGATTTTTCTATGTTTACATTAAGACATGGGTGTTAATGCCATCTCCAAACCTCTTCCAGATTATCTCAACCTGAGACGAGGTCATGTTGCATATTCCAGGCTTTGCAAGAGCTCAAACTGCAATGAAGTTGTCATCATAGATATTCAACCCTTAGCACCAGTGTCTCCCTCTAAGTCCATTAGCCACTCTCTTATTGTCAAATAAGGTAGTAACAGGACTAATTGTATTTCATCAGGCTTTCCTTTTCTACTTGAGTTAGTCTGTCTCCTTCTTCCTGAGCAGTAAGAGGAGCACTGGAAATGTCCAAGGAGAAGTGAAACATGGTAATTCCGCTAAGGGTAGAGAAATCCTGACTGAGTTGTAGCAAGAAAACAGCTTGTTAAACACCAGCTGAGGCAGAAGGTTTTGTCTCATTGGAACTCTACTTATTCAATGCTTGAATGGCCTTTGGAACAGCAGGAACCTGGGAGTGTCTCTGTATAGAAAAGCAGGCATGGTAGATGTTAAGCTGGCATTCATTTATTGGAATCCATTTTGGGTACTTTTCTTATTTCTCTCCTGGGAGGACATTGTTGGTGGCATCTTTGAGCTGGATACAGTCATATTTCAGACACTTACACCTTTTGCTTACAGGGAAGATAGACCAAATCTGAAAATAAAGTTGATATATTACCATAGCACTAACAAACGATATTCTCACCAAATACATACATGTATTTTGGTTTTTGTTTTAGACAGAGAAAAATACCATCTGTATTTGATCCACATTTCAGTGGGGGAACACAACCCTGGGCCGCCTACATCCGTCACCAGAAGACGATCACAGTAAACAAATTAATACAGACCAGGTCTACCTCCTCTACATTTTGTTCCTCTTCTTGTGCATGCTATTGATTGATATACCTCAGGGAGGAGATTTTTCTGACTCAAACACTGAACAAGTTCCTAAAGAAAATATCAGCTTTAAAAGGGAATACAGGAAATAGCAGCAGCAGCAAAAAATCACTAATCTTTCATTTATAAGAGCTACTGAACATCTGGAGAGCATGAGGCTCCTTTAACCCCCGGGGTGCAGGAACAAATGAGCACCAAAGGGCAGCTCATGCTAATGTGGTGCCATTAATTTGAGTACAATGGGAAGCCCCATAATAAACATCTTTCTAGTCGTCTAGGTATTCCTTTACACCCCATAGGGCACCGGAGCCCTAGCTTAATGGAAAAGGAAATTCTTTACAGGCTGGCGAACAGTGAAGATATTTTAAAGAGCAGTAGTAAGCTTTACAAAATATGTATGTTTTGTATATACAACTTTTTTTCATCTTAGTCATTATAAGTGCGTGTGTGTGCATGTGTGTATTTACAAAGGAGTCCCTGAGTGGCACAATGATTAAGTGCTTAACTACTAGCAGATAGGTTAGCAGTTTGAACGCGTCTGGAGGTGCCTTGGAAGAACAGCCTGGCGACCTGCTGCTGAAAGATCACAGCCTTGAAAACGCTGTGGAGCAGTTCTACTCTGCACACGTGGGACCTTCGCGAGTCAGAATTGACCTGACAGCAAATAACAACTCTCTCTGTATATGTATATATCCACTATGGGTCTGTCAGTTTGCCATACCGTGTTGGCTTGTGTGTGGCCGTTATGCTGGAAGCTATGCCACCAGTATTTCAAATGCCAGCAAGGTTACCCATGGTGGACAGGTTTCAGTATAGCATCCAGACTAAGGCAGAATAAGAAGAACATGGAGACCTACTTCTGAAAAAATTGGCCTGTGAAAACCTTACGAATTGCACAGAATATCATCTGTTATAGCGCCGGAAGATGAGCCTCTCAGGTTGGAAGGTACTCAAAAGACCACTGGGAAGAGTTGCCGCCTCAAAACAGAGTCGCCCTTAATGACGTGGATGGAGTCATGCTTTCAGGGCCTTCATTTGTTGATGTGGCACAACTCAAAATGAGAAGAAAAGCTGCAAACATCCATTAATAATATGTAATGTACAAAGTATGAATCTAGGAAAATTGGAAGTCATCAAAAATGAAATGGATGCATAAAGATCAATATTCTAGGCATTAGTGAGCTGAAGTGGACTGATAGTGGCCATTTTGAATCAGGCAATCATATGGCCTACTATGCCAGGAATGACGAAGAGGAATGGCATGACAGTCATTATCTAAAAAAATTTTAAGATTTATCCTGAAGTACAACAGTGTCAGTGATAGGATAATACCCACATGCCTACAAGGAAGACCAGTTAATAGACTATTAGTTAAATGTACGCAGCAACCACTAATGCCAAAGATGAAGAAATTGAATGTTTTTGCCAACTTCTGCAGTCTGAAATTGATCAAACATGCAATCAAGATGCTTTGATTATTACTGGTGAGTAGAATGCAAAAGTTGGAAGCAAGAAAGAAGGATTGGTAGTTGGAAAATATGTCCTCGGTGATAGAAATGATGCCAGAGATTGCATGATAGAATTTTGTAAGAACAACTTCCTCCTTGCAAAACTTTTCAACAACATAAATGGTGACATATGTGTGAACTTCACTAGCTGGAAAACACCAATCAAATCAACCACATCTGTGGAAAGAGATGATGGAAAAGCTCAATATCATTAGTCAGAACAAAGCCAGGTGCCGACTGCAGAGCACACCATCAATTGCGCATATGAAAGTTGAAGTTGAAGCTGAAGAAAATTAAAACAAGTCCACAAAGAACAAAATACAACCTTGTGTGTATCCCACCTAAATTTGGAGACCATCTGAAGAATAGATTTGAGACAATGAACATGATTGACTGAAGACCAGGTGAGTCATGGGATGACTTGAAGGACATCATACATGACAAAAGAAAAGATCATAAAAAGACAGGAAAAAAAGAAAAGACCAAAATGATTTTCAGAAGAGACTCTGAAACTCAGTTTTGTTTTTTTTTTAAAGCAAGTGGAAGAAATGATGAAGTAAAAGAGATGAACAGAAGATTTCAAAGGGTGACTTGAGAAGTAAAAGTATTGTAATGAAATGTGCAGAGACCTGGAGTTAGAAAATCAAAAGGGAAGAACATGCTCAAGCTGAAAAAAACTGAAGAAAAAATTCAAGCCCCAAGTTGCAATATTGAAGGATTCTATGAGCAAAATATTCAATGATGCAGGGAGCATCTGAAGAAGATGGAAGGAATGGGCGAAGTCACTGCACGAAAAAGAATTGGTAAATATTCAACCATTTCAGGAAGTAGCATAAGTTCAAGAGCCAATGGTATTGAAGGAAGAATTCCAAGCTGCACTAAAGGCATTGGGGAAAAAACAAGGCTCCAGGGATTGATGGAATATCATTTGAGATGTTTCAGCAAATGGATGCAGTGCTGGAGGTGCACATTCATCTTGCCAAGAAATTTGGAAGACAGCTACCTGGGCAACTGACTGGAAGAGAGCCATACTTGTGCCCATTCCAAAGAAAGGTGATCCAACAGAATGTGGAAATTATTGAACAATATCATTAATGTCATACACAAGTAAAATTTACTGAAGAAAATTCAAAAATGGTTGCAGCAGTGCGTCAACAAGGAACTGCCAGAAATTCAAGCCTGATTCAGAAGAAGAGGACGTGGAACTAGGAATATCATTGTGGATTTCACATGGATCCTGGCTGAAAGCAAAGAATACCAGAAAGATGTTTACCTGTGTTTTATTGACTACATGAAGGCATTCAACTGTGTGGATAATAACAAATTATGGATAACACTGTGAAGAATGGGAATTCCAGAACACTTAATTATACTTATGGGGAACCTGTGCATAAACCAAAAGGCAGTCGTTCAAACAGAACAAGGGGATACTGCGTGGTTTAAAATCAGGAAAGGTGTGCATCAGGGTTGTATCCTTTCACCATACTTATTTAATCTGTATTCTGAGCAAATAATCGAGTAGTTGGACTATATGAAGAAGAACAGGGCATTAGGACTGGAGGAAGACTCATTAAGAGTCAAATGACACAACCTTGTTTACTGAAAGTGAAGAGGACTTGAAGCACTTACTACTGATGCAGATCAAAGACTACAGCCTTTAGTATGGATTACAACTCAACATAAAGAAAACAAAAATCCTCACAATTTAAACAATAAGCAACATCATGATAAACGGAGAAAAGATTGAAGTTGTCAAGGATTTCATTTTACTTGGATCCACAATCAACACCCATAGAAGCAGCAGTCAAGAAATCAAATAATTTCAAGGGACTGAGTAGCAGGGGCTTGGGTCCGGGGACCATGGTTTCAGGCAACATCTACATCAACTGTCATGACAAAATTTATTAAGAAAATGTTCTCCATCCCATTTAGATGTATGGCATCTGGTCTTAAGAGCTTGTGAGTGGCCATCTAAGATGCATCAATTGGTCTCAACCCACTGGGAGCAAGGGAGAATGAAGAACACCAAAGAAACAAGGAAAATATTAGCCCAAGAGACAAAAGGGCCACATAAACCAGAGACTCCATCAGCACTGCCCTGACAGGGAACACAACAGAGTCCCTGATGGAGCAGGAGAAAAGTGTGGAGCAGAGCTCAAATTCATGTACAAAGACCAGACTTAATGGTCTGACTGAGACTGGAGGAACCCTTGAAGCCGTGGCTGCTGGACACTCTGTTAACCCAGAACTAAAACCACTCCCAAAGCCCACTCTTCAGACAAAGATTAGACTGGACTATAAAACATAAAATAGTACTCTTGAAGAGTGTGCTTCTTAGTTAAGGGGACAGCATAAGGCCTAGCATTGACTTGAAATTGTCCATCTTTTTCTATCACTGATTTTGGGCACAGCAACTGAAGAATCTTTAACTCCATTAAGAAAATATGGAAATGGATTTGATACTGTTTGTTCTCTTTTCCTCCTTCCATGGTCTTGTGGGATCGTGTGAGCATGTTGGGAGTCACTTTATAAAGAAGATTGGGACAAGCAATCAATGCAAGAATTAATGTTGTCATGCTATAGTGGTAGCAGCACCTCTAAGTTCAGAAATGAGGAAATGTTTCTAAACATGCCCCTTTTTTTTGATCCAGAAAAGATTTCCCCATTCCTTTCTAAAGCAGACAATGCCCAACAGCAGCAGGAGCCAGAGCTGGCCCATAGACAGGTCTTCTTGGCTCGCATGGGGTTTAGAAGTATTTTGAAGTCATTGCCAATATTTACAAGAATGACCAGATTTTTTATTTCTCTTGAAAACTGGAAAAATCTGGCATCGATTGTGGGCCAGATATGACACAACAAAAGTCAGTTGGCGAGGAGAGTGGCTGGAACCCTTAAAAACAGCATATCCTCTTTCAGGCAGTGGCACCCATCTAAGTTTGTTTATAGGCATTCAAGTTTGCACCACTTGAGAGGCGGGGCCAAGATGGCGGAATAGAAAGATGCTACCGGTGAGCCCTCTTTACAACAAAGACCCGAAAAAACAAGTGAAACAAGTTTATTTATGACAAGCTAGGATCCCTGAGCATCAAGGGCAAGCTTAGAAAATGAACTGAGGGTCAGAGGGAGTAAGAGATGGTTTAGAAGGAGAGAGGAGTTACCAGACCTGAATTGCGGGGAGTTCTTAGGCACCATTCCTGGGAGCAGGGGCTGCAGGCTAGTACTAGCGTTTGGCCGCAGGTTCCTCAGGTAGAAGCAGCCAGCCACACAGCCTACTCACACATCCAGAACCAGAGAAGAACAGCACACTTGGCAAAAGAGCTAAGTCCTTGTGTATATTTTACCACCCTCCCCCCACCCACTCCCAAGCCACCTTAGTGGCTGATTTCCCTGGGCCTGAGATAGGTCCTGTTGAGTGCCCAGAGCCATCCTCCCAGCCTTGGAGAAGGAATTCAGGGAAAAGATAATTTGCCAGCTTCACTAACCAGGGAAGCTCAAGACAGAAGCTGCTCCTGTCCAGGCATAAACAGTCATTGGACTTTGAGTGCCTTTCCCCTCTGCATGGACTTGTGTGGGCCTATTTCAGGAGAATAGGCCTTTGTTGGCAGACTCCAACCATTTCAGCTGTGTGGCAGAGAGGTGGGTATTTGATGTTTGACATTGCTTTGCCTATTAAACAGGGTCCTCACCTACCCACATCAGGGGTCTAAGGACTGGTGACTCCACTCATGTCACCCAGCCACCTGTGAAAGGGGTCCAAGGATAACTGGTACCTCCCAGTCCTTACAACCAAAAACATTGGGTGTCCATGGTCTGTATGCAGAACCTACCCACCTGTATGCTCTAGGGAACAGGGACATGCTTTCCTCAGAGACATGTAGGGGATGATTCTCAGGCCCCTGCCTTGTTCAGAGTGTGACTTCCTACTGCAACCAGACACTGGTACCTACACCAATCACCTCTGCCCCTCTAAGACTGTATGACAGAGCCTGTACTACACACTTGATGATCAGCTACCTGGAAAACTGAGCTGAATTCATACAAGAAAAATGAATGGACTCCTAGGCTGCTATACCTGATAACAGCTCTAGCCATCTGGGGACAGGATGTCAGAGCTGCAAAAGCGAAAATAAGCTAGTTCACTCAAGCAACCCATCTGGGCATATCAAAACAAAACAAAGAAAGAAGCTGCGACACAATAAGCAAACATAAAATGAACTAATACAATAACTTATAGATGGCTCAGAGACAACAGTCAAAATCAAGTCACATAAAGAAACAGACCATGATCGTCTCAACAAGCTCTCAAAACAAAGAATCAAGGGATCTTCTAGACGAAAGTGCTCTCCTGGAATTACCAGAGGCAGAATACAAAAGATTAATATACAGAACCTTTCAAGACATCAGGAAGGAAATGAAGCAATATGCAGAACAAGCCAAAGAACACAGAGATGAAGCAATTGAAGAAATTAAAAAGATTATTCAGAAACATAATGAAAAATTTAATAAGCTAGAAAAATCCACAGGCAGACAGCATTCAAAAATTCAGAAGAGGTTGCACAACTCCAAGAATGTAATCAATGTCACTGAATTGTACATGTAGGAACTGTTGAATTGGTGTATGTTTTGGTGTGTATATTCTCAGCAACACAATAAATAAATAATTCAGAAGATTAACAATAAAATTACAGAAGTAGACAACTCAGTAGAAAGTCAGAGAAGCAAATTTGAGAAAGTGGAAGGCAGAATTTCTGAACTTGAAGATAAAATACTTGGCACTAATATATTTGAAGAAAAATCAGATAAAAGAATTTAAAAAAATGAAGAAACCTTAATAATCATGTGGGATTCTATCAAGAGAAATAACCTACAAGTGATTGGAGTACCAGAACAGGGAGGGATAACAGAAAATACAGAGAGAATTGTTGAAGATTTGTTGGCCGAAAACTTCCCTGATATCATGAAAGATGAGAAGATATCTATCCAAGATGCTCATCGATCTCCACGTAAGGTAGATGTTAAAAAAAGTCACCAAGATATATTCTAACCAAACTTGCCAAAACCAAAGATAAAGAGAGAAGTTTAAGAGCAGCTAGGGATAAACAAAAAGTCACCTACAAAGGAGAGCCAGTAAGAATAAGCTTGGATGACTTGGCAGAAACCATGCAGGCAAGAAGACAATGGGATGACTTATATAAAAAACTAAAGGAAAAAATTGCCAACCAAGAATCATATATCCAGTAAAACTGTCTCTCAAATATGAAGGTGAAATTAGGACATTTCCAGATTAACAGAAATTTAGGGAATTTGTAAAAACCAAACTAAATCTACAAGAAATACTAAAGGGAGTTCTCTGGTTAGAAAATCAATAATATCAGGTATCAACCCAAGACTACAATACTGGACAGAGCAACCAGACATCAACCCAGACAGGGAAATAAAAAAAATAAATCAAGATTTAAAAAAAAAAAAAAAAAGTTCAAAACGGAAACATTGACGTTATTATGTAAAAGAAGACAACATTGAAACAATAAACAGGGACTAAGAAATGTAGTCACAGATCTTTCACATGGAGAGGAAGATAAGGTGATACAAAGAAATAAAAGTTAGGTTTAAATTTAGAAAAATAGAGGTAAATAATAAGGTAACCACAAAGAAGACAAACTATCCTACACATCAAAATAGTATACAGGAAAAAGTAGAGACTCTGCAGAAACAAAATCAACAACAACAAATATGAGGAAAGGACAATATATAATCTACTCAGTACATAAAATTAAGTGGGAAAAAGAAACTCAACAACACACAAAAAAAGACATCAAAATGATAGCACTAAATTCATACCTATCCATAATTATGCTGAGTGTAAATGGACCGAATGCACCAATAAAGAGACAAAGAGTGGCAGCATGGATTAAAAAACACAATTTGTCTATATGTTGCCTACAAGACACACCTTAGACATAGAGACACAAACAAAAACTCAAAGGATGGAAAAAAATATATCAAGCAAACAACAATCAAAAAAGAGCGGGAGTGGCAATATTAATTTCTGACAAAATGGACTTCAAAGTTAAATCCATCATAAAAGATAAGGACACTATATAATAATTAAAGGGACAATATATCAAGAAGATATAACCATATTAAATATTTATGCCCCCAATGACAAGGCATTAAACAAACTCTATCAACATTGAAAAGTGAGACAGACAGCGCCACAATAGTAATAGGAGACTTCAACATGCCACTTTTGGTGAAGGACAGGACATCCAGAAAGAAATTCAATAAAGACACAGAAGAACTAAATGCCACAATAAACCAACTTGACATCATAGACATATACAGAACACTCCACCCAACAGCAACCAAGTATATTTTCTTTTCTAGTGCACATGGACCATTCTCTAGACTAGACCACACATTAGGTCATAAAGCAAGCCTTAGCAGAATCCAGAACATCAAAATATTACAAAGCATCTTCTCTGACCATAAGGCCATAAAAGTGGAAATCAATTACAGAAAAAGCAGGGAAAAGAAATCAAACACTTGGAAACCAAACAATACCCTGCTCAAAAAGGACTGGATTATAGAAGACATTAAGGATGGAATAAAGAAATTCACAGAACCCAATGAGAATGAAAACACTTCCTATCAGAACCTTTGGGACACGGCGAAAGCAGTGCTCAGAGGTCAATTTATATCAATAAATGCATACCTACAAAGAGAAGAAAGGGCCAAAATCAAAGAATTATCCCACAACCTGAACAAACAGAAAGAGAGCAACAGAAGAAACCCCCAGACAACAGAGGAAAACAAATAATAAAAATTAGGGCAGAACTAAATGAAATAGAAAACAGAAGAACAAAAGAATTAACAAAACCAAAAGATGATCCTTAAAAAAAATCAACAAAATTGATAAAACGTTGGCCAAACTGATAAAGGAAAAACAGGAGGAAGGAAATAATCTGAATAAGAAATGAGATGGGTAATATTACAACAGACTCAACTGAAATTAAAAGAATCATATCGGATTAATGTGAAAAATTGGACTCTAACAAATTTGAAAGCCTAGAAGAAATGGATGAATTCCTAGAAACACACCACCTACATAAACTAACACAAACAGAGGTAGAACAACTAAATAAACCCATAACAGAAGAAGAGATTGAAAAGGTAGTCAAACCCCCCCCCCCCCCAAAAAAAAAAGCCCTGGCCTGTACAGCTTCTCTGCAGAGTTCTACCAAACTTTCAGAGAAGAGTTAACATCACTACTACTAAAGGCATTTCAGAGCATAGAAAAGGACAGAATACTCCCAAACTCATTCTTTGAAGCCACCATATCCTTGATACCAAAACCAGGTAAAGAGACCACAAAAAAAAAGAAAATTACAGACCTACATCCCTTATGAACTTAGACGCAAAAATCCTCAACAAAATTCTGGCCGGTAGAATTCAACAACATATCAAAAAAAAAAATCCAGCATGACCAAGTGGGATTCATACCAGGCATGCAGGGATGGTTCAACGTTAGAAAAACAATTAATCTAATCCATCACATAAATTAAAAAAAAAGACAAGAATCACATGATTTTATCAATTGATGCAGAAAGGGCATTTGACAAAGTTCAACATGCATTCATGATAAAAACTCTCAGCAAAATAGAAATAGAAGGAAAATTCCTCAACATAATAAAGGGCATTTATACAAAGCCAATAGCCAACGTCATCCTAAATGGAGAAAGCCTGAAGGTATCCCCTTGAGATCGGGAACCAGACAAGGACGTCCTTTATCACCACTCTTATTCAACATTTTGCTGGACGTCCTAGCCAGAGCATTTAAGCTAGATAAAGAAATAAAGTGCATCCAGATCGGCAAGGAAGAAGTAAAAGAATCTCTATTTGCAGATGACATGAACTTATATACAGAAAACCCTAAGGAATCCTCCAGAAAACTACTGCAACTAATAAAAGAGTTCAGCAGAGTATCGGGATACAAGATAAACACAAAAATCAGTAGAATTCCTCTATACCAACAAAAAGAACATTGAAGAGGAAATTACCAAATCAATACCATTTACACTAGCCCCCAAGAAGGTAAAACACTTAGGAATAAATCTTACCAGAGATGTAAAAGACTTATGCAAAGAAAACTACAAAACGCTTCTGCAAGAAACCAAGAGACCTACAAAAGTGGAAAAACATACCTTGTTCATGGATAGGAAGACTTAACATTATAAAAATGTCAATTGTACCAAAAGCGATCTATAGATTTAATGCAATTCCGATCCAAATTCCAATGACGTTTTTTAATGAGATGGAGAAACAAATCACCAACTTCATATGGAAGGGAAAGAAGCCCCGGAGAAGTAAAGCATTACTGAAAAAGAAGAACAAAGTGGGAGGCCTTACTCTACATGATTTTAGAACCTATTATGCCCCCACAGTAGTCAAAACAGCCTGGTACTAGTACAACAACAGATACATAGACTACTGGAATAGCATTGAAAATCCAGACATAAATCCACCCAGATAAGAGCAGCTGATATTTGACAAAGGCCCCAAAACAGTTAAATGGGGAAAAGACAGTCTTTTTAACAAATGGTGCTGGCGTAACTGGATATCCCATCTGCAAAAAAATGAAACAAGACCCATACCTCACTCCATGTGCAAAAACGAGTTCAAAATGGATCAAAGATTTAAACATAAAATCTAAAACGATAAAGATCATGTAAGAAAAAATAGGGACAACGTCAGGCACTGATCTCTAAAATCTACATGATACTGCAAAAACTCAACTACAAAAGACAAATAACCCAATTAAAAAATGGGCAAAAGATATGAACAGACACTTCACTAAAGAAGACATTCAGGTAGCTAACAGATACATGAGGAACTGCTCATGATTATTAGCCATTAGAGAAATTCAAATCAAAACTACGAGATACCATCTCACTCCCACAAGGCTGGCATTAATCCAAAGACAGAAAACAATAAACGTTGGAGAGGACGTGGAGAGATTTGGATCACTTATACACTGCTGGTGGGAATGTAAAATGCTACAACCACTCTGGAAATCGATTTGCACTTCCTTAAAAAACTGGAAATAGAACTACCATATGATCCAGCAATCCCACTCTTTGGAATAAATCCTAGAGAAATAAGAGCCTTTACAGGAACAGATATATGCACACCCAGTTCATTGCAGCACTGTTTACAATAGCAAGAAGATGGAAGCAACCAAGGTGCCCATCGACGGATGAATGAATAAATAAATTATGGTATATTCACACAATGGAATACTACACATCGATAAAGAACAATGATGAATCTGTGAAACATTTCATAACATGGAGGAATCTGGAAGGCATTATGCTGAGTGAAATTAGTCAGTTGCAAAAGGACATATTGTATAAGACCACTACTGTAAGAACTCGAGAAATAGTTTAAACAGATAAGAAAATATTCTTTGATGGTTACTAGATAAGGGTGGGAGGGTGGGAGATGGGTATTCACTAATTAGTAGATAAGAACTGCTTTAGGTGACAGGAAAGACAACACACAATACAGGCGAGGTCAGCACAACCGGACTAAGCCAAAAGCAAAGAAGTTTCCTGAATAAACTGAATGGTTTGAAGGCCAGCGTAGCAGGGACAGGGGCTTGGGGACCATGGTTTCCAGGGACATCTAAGTCAATTGGCATAATAAAATCTATTTAAAAAAATTCTGCATCCCATTTTGGAGAGTAGCGTCTGGGGTCTTAAACGCTAGCTAGTGGCCAGCTAAGATGCATCAATTGGTCTCAACCCACCTGGATCAAGGGAGAATGAAGAACACCAAGGACACAAGGTAATTATGAGCCCGAGAGACAGAAAGGGCCACATAAACCAGAGACTACATCATCCTGAGACCGGAAGAACTAGATGGTGTCTGGCTACAACCAATGACTGCCCTGACGGGGAACACAACAGAGAACCCCTGAGGGAGCAGGAGCGCAGTATGATGCAGACCCCAAATTCTTGTAAAAAGACCAGAATTAATGGCGACTTAGACTGGAAGGACCCTGGTGGTCATGGCTCCCAGAACTTCTGTTGGCCCAGGACAGGAAACGTTCCCAAAGCCAACTCTTCAGACATGGATTGGACTGGACAATGTGTTGGAGAGTGGTGCTGGTAAGGAGTGAGCTTCTTGGTTCACGTGGATACTTGAGACTATGTTGGCATCTCCTGCCTGGAGGGCAGAGTTGGTTAGAAGCTGGCAAAATGCACATGAAAAGAGAATGGAGGGAGGGAAAGAGCGGTGTCATTAGGGGGAGAGCAATTGGGAGTATGTAGCAAGATGTATGTAAGTTTTTGTGTGAGAGACTAACTTGATTTGTAAACTTTCACTTTAAAGCATAAAAATTAAAAAAAAAAAAAGTTTGCACCACTTGTCTGGAAGAAGCTATTAAAGGCGAATTTCAAAAAATCTGAGTAACACATCTAATGACCTTTTAGCTTGGTTGAGTAGAGAGCAGATCTCCTCTATCTTTGTCATTTACCTAAAACCCTAACAAGGTCACTTTGTTAGGAATGCCTTTCAAGGAGTAAGAGGGTTGGAGAAAAAGCTTCAAACAATACGACAGGTCCTGGCTAAAGAAAAAAAAAAAAAAATAGCTGCTAACAAATGTACATGTTCATTTCTTCCTCAAAATTCTCTGTGTACCTTCACGTTTGTAGCCATAAACAGCCAGTAAACAGGCCTGAGGCATTGGTGGTTCACTGGTAGAATTCTCATTTCCCAAGCTAGAGACCCAAGTTGCTTTCTGGCCTTCATGTGTCAATGGTGGCTTGTGTGTTATTATGATGGTGAACAAGTTTCAGCGGAACTTCCAGACTGAGACAGATTAGGAAGAAAGGCCTGGATAGCTACATCTGAAAATCAGCTAATGAAAATCCTATGGATCACAGTGGTTCAGTCCGCAAATGATCATGGAAATGGCACAGGCCTGGGCAGCATTTCAATCCATTGCGCATTAGGTTGCTAGTAGTGGGACTGACTTGGCTGCAGGCTTGAAAGTCTGTGTACATCTGTGAAATGGGGTTGTTGACCCAGCGAGGATAGTTACTGCAGAGTAATGCGGTGCTCGCCTGGCCCCAGCATGATTAACTGGGTGTAAGAGTTTGCCCAGGATGCAGGGCAGATTGCAGAACAGCTCCCCCTCAGAACCTTCCCATGGAAACACTGGTGAAAGGGAGAGGTTGCCCTTCGGAGGCATATATCGCTCTCCACACTGGCAGATGCTCCTGTGTGTTTTGTTCGCAAATAAAATGGGATGAGAAGGAACAAAACATTGCAACTGGTGGTCCTTCAAAACGGTGAAAGTCACAGTCAGAATACTGGTCAATATCCAACCTTTTAGAGATGGTGAAAGCTCTTTTCGTTCAAAGGCAGATTTAAGGGTATAGGTGATAACCCCAGTCTGCACTCATTGTGAATGAGTTGGGTGTGGGCATGTCACCTAAAGCAATTCTTTTTCATCTGAAGTCTTGAAATGAGATAGCCACAGACAAAATGCTGTCTATCCCATTAAATATAAGAATAATATATGTTAGTTCTCTTTTACTGGCTATTGTTTAAATATAACCGTTAACAGTTTCTTCTTCTTTCTCTCAAAATCATTTAAAATGCATGGCCACTTGGAGGCTGATTTCAACCAGCAGTATTCTGTCGACCTCACAAATCTTGAAGTCATTGCCCTGTTGGCTTTGTGCCGGAGTTCCCGCCTGCTTAGTCCTTGCCAGGCTGGGGGCGTTCCCAGCAGTGCAAGAGAGAACTGGAGCAGCCATTCTGCTGCATCTCAACGTGCACTCTCCTTCCTGGGCCCTTGGCTACCCGCTACCCTTCTGGAGGGGAAGCCAGGCTGTCCAGTGGGCATGAGTGGTCATGATTTAAGCAGTGCCAAGTGCTCAGCTCTCCACAGGGAGTAGAGTTCTCTGCCTCGTAGCTTTCCTGGCCATCTGGGCTGGGAGACAGAGACTACCACGGCACCAGAATAACCTTGGCTAGTTCTTCCACAACTTCTGCTTTAGGAATTGTCATGCCCAAGCCCATGGCATATGACACCTGGAGCATGGATGTCTTGTGACTCAGAAGCCACTGTCCTATCCTCTCACCTCCCACACCCCTCCCCACATCCCAGGCCACACTCACTTAACATTCTGCATCAAAAGCCTCTAGAATGAGTGCTTCCTTACCAGGAATGAGGTGGATGGAACACACACACTTCCTCCCAGGAGCCAAAGCGCTTTGTGAAAGGGCAGGATGAGGCTCCACTTCGCAGGGGTCAAAGGGGTGTCAGGCTCCAGAGCAGTGGCTCAAGTCCTGGGGAGGAGATGATTCCTTTGCTGAGTTTGAAAGTTTTCCTGCACGTGTTCTCAGTTACAGATTCTCTTATTGTCTTCCTTGACAAGCTTCTTCTTTCAATCTTCCTGAGGGCACCAGGAACCACATGCAACTAGATATGACCCCCAAGGATTCCAACCATCATTTACTATACTATCTTTTTCAGTTTTGCATTGAATTTAATAACCTTTCATGATCTTTCAAGTTGAAATAGATCTTTAAGGCTGCAGAAAGATGAAAACAAATGGTAAATGTGAGAATGTATTTGTTTCCCAGGGCTGCTTTTATAAAATATCACCAACTGGATGGCTTAAAACAACAGAAATTAATTCTCTCACAGTTGTAGAGGCTAGAAGCCCAAAATCAAGATGTCGCAAGGCGACATCTTTAATTAAGTGTGCTAACCTGTTGCTGTCGAGTCGATTCCAACTCATAGCGACCCTATAGGACAGAGTAGAATGGCCCCATAGAGCACCTGGTGGATTCAAACTGCTGACCTTTTTGGTTAGCAGCCATAACTCTTAGCCAGTATGCCACCAGGGTTTCCAATTAAGCATGCTAGTGGTTTGCAATCAGCTGCTAACCAAAAGCTTGGCAGTTCAAACCCACCTAGAGGCACCTTGGAAGAAAGGCCTAGGGATCTACTCCTGAAAGGTCACAGCCTTGAAAATCCTATAGAGTGCAGTTCTAACTTGCACACACAGAGCCACCATGGATCAGAATCAACTCCATAGCAACTGGCAGTGGTGGTAACTATCAACAGGAAGACTCCACATAGCAGGAAGAGGGCAGCTTGCTGTACTGACCTCAACCAAGTCCCCAAATCCAACCAGCTGGACAAAATCTGTAGACATGAAGGATTTAACTTAGAAATCCAGGTGGCTTTCTCCTTGAATTTCTAAATTGACTTTTCCGCTTGGCCTGAAGAATTAATCCAACAGAATGTGTTAGTGGTTGCTCAGACTCCTGCTTGATTTGCAAGGAGGAAATCTAGGACAACTCTCTCAGCAATTACAACCCAGTCTAGCGAGTTGAGGCTGACTTGAATGCCTTCAAGACCCAAAATATTATCATTGATCTCTTCGGTTAAAGGCAGGGAGAAATCTTGTACCTCTTTTTCTAATTGGATGACTCCCATTGTAGGGACAATAGCCTGAACGGTGTGCATAAATAACAAGTCAGTTGCTTCCTCCAGGAAGCTCTCCCAAGTAGCCAAGGGTAGCCTTATCTTGGAGCGATCTTCATAGTCAACTGAGGGCTTCACAATTTATCGGTGATGTTTCCTTAAACACTTAAGATCTTTCATGACCACCCTTGAGGTGCGAATTAATACCTGGCTTTTGCACAAGAAATACAGTCCGAGGAGCGTCCATGGTCCGCCTAAAAAGGAAGTGTTGTTGATAATTGACACCCTCCCCCTGGAGATAGAACCTACACAGGCTGACAGCGCTTCCAACTGGGCATCCCAACTGGCTGGAAAACCTCAGCCTTCCCAGTTCAGTTCAAATGAGTCTAGCCCTTGTTTTTGGCCTGAGGACAGTTAGTCCAACCTGTCCTGTTTGTCTGACACTAGACAGGAGACATTTGTCTCCCTCATGGAATGACTGGGTCACAGCTATGGAAATAGTTGTGGGGAAAACATTTGGAGATGTTGACAAGTGTTAGCATGGGAAGTGGAGGAACTGGGGCCATCCTCATTTTGCTGGACTTGTTAGAGCCATATGGTGGGGTGCTTGCACCAGCTGAGGAGAGCTGTTCTGGGGCATTTTCCTTCATGAAGAAGGATCCAGAGCAGCTTCTGAAAAACAAAGATTATTAGTGTCCCTCCCTCCCCCATCCCTCCTGGGCCCTAAGGTCTTCCTTCCTCAAGTGCAGAGGTTGTTATTTTCTCTCTACTACCTCAAAAGTGATGTGCCCCATTCCAGAAGCTATAATTTCACTTTTTCTGAATCATCCCCTACTTACACCCAGATATTTCATTCAGAGAGGTCAAGTGTGAGAGCAACAAGGTATTTTTTTGATTTTGCTTTTTTAAATAAAACTTACAAAGACCCGTCATATACCCCACCTTGGCCTGTGTGAGCCACTGAGAAGGTCTTAGCAAGCAGTGTACTCAACCAAGAGATCATTAGCCTTATACTCTATGGCCATGTCAGTCCAAAAAGAGAACCCAGGTGGCTACACTAGAATTAAGTTTAAATCCCCTAGGCCTCCTTTTGGCTATGCTGCTACCCAGAAGGTGGACTAACCAGGTTGGCCTGGGTTCCTGTTAGGGGAAAGTAAGGAGCATCATGCCCAGGAACAGTTATGTGGAATCTAGAATTTTCAAAATAGGTTTATATAATCCTCTACTTCTTTTATCCTAATTATTACCCAGGAAGTGACTGAGAGGAAATAATCTCCTTCTGGGGGCAGCCATATTCAGGGACAAAATTGCATTTTGAAAGTATATGGACCAGGAGGAAGTGATGGAGGTAAAGTCAGAAATCATAGAAGGTCTTTCCAACTTTCAGCAATACCATATGCCTACGCAGGATAGGGAGATTGGAGGACCTATTGAATACATTGAATATTAGCCCATAATTGAGTATTTTTTGTGATAAAAGGCTCACCATTGTCAGACTGCAAATGGTCCAGAAAGCCAAAAACATGACACATTAGCTTTGAGGGTTACAAAGTTGCCGTCCTCACTGGGAAATCAACTTTTGGCAGGAGTTACAAGTCTGGCATGCAGTGGTAGCTTCCGCATCAGTAACATGTAGTCTTTACTTTGTGCCTAATTATGATGGTGGACCTATTGTCATGTCTGGGAAAATGGTGGACTTAGACAGCAATGGTGGCAATCTGGACACTGCAGACCCAATCCAAAACTTGATTCCAGTCAGTTTCATCATAGAACAGACCTTTATTTGGACATCCACATGAGTAGTCCAGATGGCTTGATTAGCAGCCATGATATGTCCATACCTCGTGGACCTAAAGAGGGGAGTCTTTAATCTGCGAGTCTGTAGTTTTCTAAGTGGCAGACCAAATAGCTAAGCCATTGGCAACAGTCCAAGAGTCAGAAAAAACATAATATGGTTCATCAAAGGGAGTATTGGCCAGAGCTATGAGAATGGCTTTGAGTTCTGCCCACTGAGCACAGCAACCATGTCCCAGTTCTGCATAGCAGATACTGAGGCTGAACAGCCACAGCAGAATCAGTAGACACCATCAGGCTTCAGCTTAGCTGGAGCACCCATAACCAGGCCTAGACATTGAGAAGAACCTCTGTGAATCAAATACCCCACTGAGCCAATGGCTTTACTTGAAGTGGCAGAAAGGAGGATAAAATTTTCCCCAAAGAAATGTTGTTTTTAGGTGCCGTAGAGTCAGTTCTGACTCATAGTGACCCTAGGTACAGCAGAACAAAACACTGCCCAGTCCTGCGTCATCTTCATAATTGTTGCTGTGTTTGAGCCCACAGTTGTAGCCACTGTGTCAGTCCATCTTGTTGAGGGCCTTCCTCTGTTTTGCTGATTCTCTACCAAGCATGATGTGCTTCTCCAAAAACTGGTCCCTTCTGATAACATGTCCAAAGTACATGAAATGAAGTCCCACCATCCTTGCTTCTAAGGAACATTCTGACTGTACTTCTTCCAAGACAGATTTGTTGGTTCTTCTGGCAGTCCGTGGTATATTCAATATTCTTTGCAAACACTATAATTCAAAGGCATCAATTCTTCATCAGTCTTTCTTATTCATTTTCCAGCTTTCGCATACATATGGCTTGGGTCAGACACATCTTAGTCCTCAAGGTGACATCTTTGCTTTTTAACAGTTTAAAGAGATCTTTTGTGACGGATTTGTCCAATGCAATACATCATTTGATTTCTTGACTGCTGCTTCCATGGGCATTGATTGTGGATATGAGTAAAACAATATCCTTGACAACTTCGATGTTTTCTCCATTTATCATGATGTTGCTTATTGGTCCAGTTGTGAGACTTTTTGCTTTGTTTATGTTGAGGTGTCATCCATACTGAAGGGTGTAGTCTTTGATCTTCATCAGTAAGTGCTTCAAGTCCTCTTTACTTTCAGCAAGCAAGATTGTGCCATCTACATATTGCAAGTTGTTAATGAGTCTTCCTCCAATCCGGATGCCATATTCTTCTTATATTCCAGCTTCTCGGATTATTTGTTCAGCATTCAGATCGAGTAAGTGTGGTGAAAGGATACAACCCTGATGCACACCTTTCCTGATTTTAAACTATGCAATATCCCTTAGTTTGGTTCTAATGAGTGCCTCTTGGTCTATGTATAGGCTTTGCATAAGCACAATTAAGTGTTCTGAAATTCCCATTCTTCACAATATTATCCGTAATTTGTTATGAACCACACAGTTGAGTGCCTTTGCATAGTCAATAAAATACAGGTAAACATCTCTCTGATATTTTCTGCTTTCAGCCAATATCCATCTGACATCAGCAATGATATCCCTTGTTTTACCTCTTCTTCTGAATCCAGCTTGAATTTCTGGCAGTTCCTCATCAATATACTGCTGCAACTGTTTTTGAATTATCTTCAGCAAAATTTTACTTGTGTGTGATATGAATGATATTGTTTGATAATTTCTGCATTCTGTTGGATCACCTTTCTTTGGAATGGGCACAAATACGGATCTTTTCTAGTCAGTTGGCCAGGTAGCTGTCTTCCAAATTTCTTGGCATAGCTAAATGAGTGCTTCCAAAATTGCATCAGTTTGTTGAAACATCTCAGTTGGTATACTGCTAATTCATATAGCCTTGTTTTTCTGCCAATGTCTTCGGTGTAGCTTGGATTTCTTCCTTCAATATTATTGATTCTTGATCATATGATACTTCTTGAAATGGTTGAATGTTGACCAATTCTTTTTGGTATGATGACTCTATGTATTCCTTCCATCTTCTATTAATGCTTCATGTGTCATTCAATATGTTGTCCACAGTATCCGTTAATATTGCAACTCTAGTCTTGAATTTTTTCTTCAGTTCTTTCAGCTTGAGAAATGCGGAGTGTGTTCTTCCCTTTTGGTTTTCTAACTCCAGGTCTTTGCACATTTCAGTGGTCTCGGGTGTAGGCTTCAAACCTGTAGCTGTCTAGTGACAGAATGGTTCATTTCCACCTTTCAGGCACCCCAAAGGAATAGTCACCACTTTTTCCTGTAAAACCAGTATCCTGCTTGGTCCAGGGTGGTGACATTCTTTTTTGACAAGTGGGTCTTGGTGGGTCCTTCTCATCTTGTTAGTTGTTGATTTCTAGTTGACCTGGAGTCCCTGGGTAGTGCGAACAGTTAACATGCTTGGCAGCTAACTGAAAGGTTGAAGCTTTGAATCCATCTAGAGGTGCCTCAGAAGAAAGACTTAGTGATCTACTTGTGGCAAATAGCCACTGAAAACCCCATAGAGCACAGTTCTTCTCTGATACACTTGGGTCGCCATGACTTAGACTTGACTTGACAGCCACTGATTTTAACAGGATAGCTGACCCATGTCAAACAGGACTATCATAGAGTCACAAGGTCTCTATGGGTAAGGCATTCTGGCTCAACAAGAGTCTTGCAGCAAGCTAATAGCTGCTTTCCAAAAGGGATGTACCTGTTTGTCATGTCAGAGAGGCAATGCATCCAAAACCCTAGGATATGCTTCTGAGTGGAAGCTGCCTCCCTTTGCCAGAGTGTCCAATAGACCAAATTATCAGTCACAGAAACTTGAAGTGGAGCTCCAAGAAGTATAATCCATTTTCTACACGCAGCTTTCCCTGATTGGAAGAATCCCCTCTGGCACGTATAGACAATTAAGTATAAACATTAACTCATCAATTCCTACTGTGCATTCAGGTGTATGCAACAACAGTAATATGAATCTGCCCAAAGAGCCCTACCCACAAGGTCACCGTATCTTCTCTTGCCCACTGTGAACCTTGCCCAAATCCCATCAGTTGAATCTGGGTACTCCCTTCCCCTATGGGACCAAGTACAATTGTGACTTGGGAACCTGTATTCGACAGCATCATAACAGTTTGATTCCTTCTCTTTCCCAAAGTTCCCAGCATACTCAGATGGGAACATATCGTCCTTAATCCCCTTTGGGTACAGGGAGCCCTCAATCCCACACCAATTATGGTTTTCCTTAAAGCACCTGAAGTCAGAATAGAGACAGAGAGAGCAATAGGGGCTCGGGGTGTAGGAAGAGAATGGCTCTGGGTCAGTAAGTGAAGATTTGCATTCACCTTCACTTTTGAGCAGCCACTTGCTTCCAAATGAACCAACTACTAATTTGTCCGTCTATAGCTCTATAGGGGCCCTGGTGGCACAGTGGTTAAATGTTTGTTAACCAAAAGGTTGACAGTTTGAATCCACCAGGCGCTCCTTGGAAACCCTATAGGGTAGTTCTACTCTGTCCTGTAGGGTCTCTATGAGTCAGAATCGACTTTTGGCAATGGGTATGTTTGTTCGTTTGTTTTTAATTTTTTTTTTTTAAATAGCTCTATACGGGGGTATTGGTGGTTCAGTGCTAGAGTTCTTACTTTCCAGGTGGGAGGCCCAAGTTTAATTCCTGGCCAGTGCACCTCATGAACAGCCACAACTCACCTGTCAGTGGAGCCTTGTGTGTTGCTATGATGCTGAACAGGTTTCAGCTGAGCTTCCAGACTAAGACAAACTAGGAAGAAAAACCTGGTGATCTACTTCCAAAAATCAGACAGTGAGAACACTGTGGATCACAACAGTTAGTTCCCCAACTAATTTCGGGGATGGTGAAGGACCCAGCAGCATGGAATCACCATGAGTCAAGGGCCAAATTGACAACAACACCAAAACCTCTGAATACTCATTGTTCATTGGGAATGCCTTGCCTCAGTAGCCACAGCCACATTTCCTTTGGGCTGGGCCTGTGGGGCTTGCTGCTTCCCTCTCATGATAACGTGTCCTCCTCTAGCCTAAAAGAGGATGAGCAACAACCAAGGCAGTTTGGTCAGTCCTACTTTCTTCTACTCAGTCCCTAATTATTCATTAACATTCATTATTCCCCAACTTGCCTACCATGTTGGTGAAAGCATTTCCTATCAGATCTTTTCAAGGCCATAGACCTGCCCTGCAGGGTCCTTTTTCCTCTTCCAGAAAGCCATGTCTCTGTCAGCATCCTAGTCTCATCATTAACACTGTCAAGAACCGAGAAGGGTCTGAGATTTTACCCTCCTTTACAAACTAACAATTTAGCATACCACCATTTCATGGATGCTGGCGGAAGACACAAGGCTCTGGGCTCAGAGACAAATGACTGTATTATTGACAGAACAGCCAAAAGCATCAGCCTTTTATGTCAGTTCCCCTTGCCCCCAAGTCCCATGAAAGTGATGGGATGGGCCCAGAGGGAGGCCTGTTCAATCAGTGGGTTGCATTACAGGAGAAAAAAAAAAAAAAGAGAGGATCCTATAATTAAGGATTCTGAATCTTTTATAATGGATAGTATGCATGCCTGCCCTTTGCTCCAGAAGAGACTCTGTATCTTCCAAGGCTATTTGTTTTATAAATGTCCTTAAAAAGATAGTTCAGAACAAAGGACATTTAGTGCAATACTTGCAAAATGTACAGAAATGCAAGAGATCCATGGTGAATTGTGACCCAACAATGACTAATAATGGCTAATGAAAAGAGATTGTTGAATGAATGAATGAATGAATGAAGATTCCAAATCTGGGTTAAAATTCCAACTCTATTCTTAACATCATTGTGACTTTTGGAATGACTGACTTTCAGCTTCCTCATATATAAATGAGTTATTATTATTATTAGCTAATTCTTTTTGAGCTCTTACTATTGCCAAGCACTGTTCTTAGTGCTTTTTACATGTTATCTCCAGTTTCAATGATTTTAGGTAATGCTCCCTAAAAAAAAAAAAAAATAGTCTACATTTTGTTGACTCTGATTCATGGTGACCCCATGTGTGTCAGAGTAGAACTGTACTCCACAGGGTTTTTAATGGCTGGTTTTTCAGAAGCATAGGACCAGGCCTTTCTTCTAAGGTACCTCTGGGTGAACTTGAACCTCCAACCATTCAGTTAGCAGCAGAGTACATTAAATGTTTGTATTATCCAGGAATTTCAGCATGAGAACTAATAACAACACCTGCTTAACTGAGGTGTTGTACAGGATTAAAAAAATTGATAGTGCTTAATAAAGGACAATTTTCCTTCTTTCTTTCTCTTCTCACAGTTAATTAAAAATTAAAAAAAAAAACTCCACTTCTTGGAATCTTTTTTTTTTTTTTTTTTAATGATTATTACTTTACAAAGTAAAAGTGGAAAAATACGTTCCACCCCACAACAAAAGAGGAGAAAGATGGACCCTTGGGTACATCGAAGTGACAGGGACTAGTGTGAGGGAATTAAACCCAGCCCTTCCAGGGTGAGCAGGGAGAGCCACCCACAGTGACGCCTGAACCCCCAGGTGTCTGTGAAACGAAAAACTGCAGACTGTGGCCCTGAGATAGCTCTTCCTTCATCAGCTCCAGATGCAGCAGCCTGCAGAGAGAGCAGCGTGAAAGAAGAGCCTGAGAGATACTCAGAGAACTCACAGTGGGGCCTCTAATTTGTGGCAGCTTAGAACGAGACAGAACTCTTTGTGCTTTTGTCTGGGTGTGTCATTGGGTAATCCGAGCTGCTTGTTGTCATTACTGCGTGTAACAGTGCTGGTGTGGAGCCCAACTGCACCGGAAAAAAAAAAAAAAAAACTTGTGGTTTTAAAACTTTCTTGGCCAAAAATGTAACTTTAAAAAGCCTATACATTTAGTGAGTGTATAACAATTAAATCTGAAACATATTTAATGGAGATACACTTATGTACATTAATTCTCTTGGAGGGTAATTTATGCATCCTTGCATAAGGCTGGCATTCAATAGACATGGGCATCACACCGGTTAGAATCTTTTCAAACAGACACTTGGGCAAAATGAATACAGTGGCATTTGATGGATTTTATGATCCAATTATTCATTCCCAAGGTATGCATTTTCTCTAGAATTACACAGGTTTTAGATAAATAGGAATGATTTTTTGTGTGGATTCAGTAATCTTAAAATTCTCGCTGCATTGCATTGTCTATGACCCCTGCTGGACAAAGGTACTTAGAAATGCTATTAACTGAACTGGAACAAAAACTGGATAAAAAAGAGAGCAAGGTGCACTCTTCTCATAATATTCTCAACTTCCAGGTTCTGAGAAATGCTAATTCCCAATAAGACCTGATAATTTGAAGACCTTTCTTTTTCTCCTAAGAAAGCTGGACTTAGTCAAAGCCCAAGGAACTGTGTGGAGGTTGTACTCACTGGGGTACTTTGTACGTACCACTGCTACAGCACCTCTGTGTTATTTCTTTATCTGCGTGTGTCCTCTTCTGGCCACTCAGTTCCTCAAGGGCAATAACCATGTATAAGTCATCTTTGCATTCTAACATTTAGAACACACAAGCCTCACAACAGATATTCTCTCTTTTAGGTCTGAATGCTTTCTTTTCTTTGCCATAGACTTCACTTTTTCTAAAGGAATTTACAACTACTTACATTGTTTTCAGCGGGTTACACTGTTTTATGCACTTGGTCCTTTGCACATGCTATTTTGTCTACCAAAAAAGCAGTGCTTTATTCCTCGTACTTATCATGCTAACTCCTGCTTGTCTTTTCTCCTCCTGAAAGGCTTCCCTGACTTCCCCCATCTCTGTACTTTCCTGACATCTGCATATATGTCTACCAAGGCTCTTACCATCTGATCTGTAACAGCCTATTTACCTTCTGAGCACAGACCACGTACCACTTGGCTTTGTTCCGTCAGCACGTAGAACAGCTCCTAGCTCACCGGAGGTGCTCAAATAAATGCTGAATGAATGAATGGATAAGGAGCAAATAGTGCACACAAAATAGGCATTTTTAATATTTAGTAATTTTATATCAAGTTTGTGGTACTTTTCATACATTAATTCTAGATGATTATGCTTTGATGAAATTATTCTAGGTTAGAAATGTAGTCTATTTGATGGTAAGCAATTGCTTATTTTAACTTGTAAAAACAGTGTTTTTAAGTTCCGAGTCTGTAGTGTATGCTGTAAGTGCCCCACCTATATTTCCATCCAGGGCTGGATTATCCCATAAGTAAGGTAAGCATGGGCTTACTTGTGCTTACTACTAATCTGTAGTGCACAATTTCATAAGATGTGGTAAAACCCATGTGAAATTGTTCACTACAGATTAGTAAGTAAGCACAAGTGAGCCCATGCTTACTGGGTCATTTGTCCCTGTCAGTGATTACAAATTTGAAAAGAGGCTTTGATTCTGTAGAATGTGTTGTGGTGTTGGGAGAGAGATTGATGCCAGCTATACATTTATACCTAGAAGCAGGATCTTTGATGTGATAGAAAAAAAAAAGGTGAAATTATTCACTACAGCTGACACCTGGTGAGCAAGGAAAGCACAGTGCTTACCTAGCTTATTGGATAATCTGCTCCTGTTCCCATCCTTTATGCTACCATCCATCTGTCAGTTTGTCATACTATGGTGGCTTGCATGTTGCTATAATGCTGGAAGTTGTGCCACCAGTATTTCAAACATCAAAAGGGTCACCCATTGTGGACAGATTTCAGCAAAGATTCCAGACTAAGGCAGACTAGGAAGAAAGGCCTGGCTATCTACTTGAAAAATTAGCCAGTAAAAACCCTATGGATCACAATAAAATATTGTTGGATATATTGCTGGAAGATGAGCCTTCTAGGTTGGAAAAGCCAAACCCAGTGCCATTGAGTCGATTCCGACTCATAGTGACCCTATAGGACAGAGTAGAACTGCCCCATAGAGTTTCCAAGGAGCGCCTGATAGATTCGAATGGCCAACCCTTTGGATAGCAGCCGTAGCACTTAACCACTATGCCACCACAGTTTCCTCTAGGTTGGAAGGCACTCAAAATACATAGTGGCCACATCAGTGGACTCTATCATATCAACAATTAGAAAGATGGTTCAGGACTGGACAATGTTTCATACTGTTGTATATGGTGTCACCATGAGCCAGAGCTAACTTGATGGCAACTAATAACAGCTAACAACTTCATTGCCCATCAGCCTGACTTCCATTTGCCAGTAACTATGTTTCTTTGCCGGAAGGCTTTCTCTGCTTGTCAGAGCCTCCTTTGGCCACTTGCTCTATAGGTTGGAAATGCTGGGTAATTAATGCCTCCCTAGGGCATCTGCCAATTAATTAACAACAATATAAATACCCCAATTCCCGCTCCCCTCAGGTGGAATAACCCTAAGGTATGTGGTTTATACAGTCTCCCAGAGATTCCCAGAGTAATTGAGCCTCAGTTGCCCACAGTACACCCACTCTTCACTTATTGACATGGTTCGATTCCAAAGACCAGGTCATTATGCAAAAATCAACATTATGTGGAAACAGAAGATGACGGCGTCAGATCACAAAATGGAGGATGACTACATCATTGCATAAGTGTCAAATTATGTCATTGCATAACTGCCAAACCACTGAGAACCATGGCCCAGCCAAATTTACACATAACCTTAACCATCACGACCAGCGTCACTAATGTTCCCCACCTCAGCATTCATTGCTGCCAGATGTATGTCATTAATGTGCAAAGTAGTTGGATAGTAGATTTTTTACTATTGTTGTAAATGCAAACTGTCAGATAACAAAATAGTTGATAAGTGAGGAGTGGATAATCTTATTGGCTTCTTTCTGTTCTCTCTCTTGCTTTCTTGCTGTCTTTACTGTTTTTACTGGGATCATTATCCCAAAAAGATACACTTGCTACTAGAATAAATTCAGCCTTTTCCATAGTTAGTATTTTGTCTTCTTAGTCCATGAGTTTGTATCTATAACAAAAGCTTAGCTAATGTAATTCAATAATCAGAGTTGCTTATTCTTCAAGATAAGAATCCTTTTCCTACAAATTTCTCTTCTGAGTGCTAATCACTTTTTATAAGCTCCACAGAACACATGTCTTATTAGTAGAGGGGGCCTACAGTAAGGTACTTCCCCCGAGCTTAGCAATAAAAGAAATATGAAAGTCCTTTTTGAGTGAAACAAACAAGCAAAAAAATAATATATAATGGATTGAGGAGAGTTATGCAAAGTCACCTTATAGAAAGAGAATGACCTCTAGGCCAGCAAGCCTTGACCTTGGCAGGGTTGGTTCCTTCTGGAGAGCTCTGAGGGAAAATCTGTTCCAAGCCTCTCTCCTAGCGTCTAGTGATTTCCTGCAGTCCTTGGCATTACTTGACTTGTAGATGAATCATACCAACCTCTGCTTCCATTGTCACATGGCATTGTTCTCTATGTATCTCTCTTCAGAGCACAGTTTCTCATTTTTTTACAATATAGATAAGCTGAGAATTTTCTATACCTTCAAGTTGTTTCCCTTTTTGCTTAAAATAGCTCTTTCCTTGATTTATCTCTTTCCTCTCGCATTTTCCTATAAGCAGCAAGGAGAGAACAAGCAGCATCTTCAACACTTTGCTTGGAAATCTCTTCTACTAAATATCTAAGGTCTTTGCTTACGAGCTCTACTTTCTATAAAACAGTAGAGTATAATTCAGCCAAATTCTCTGTCACTTTATAACAAAGATTGCCTTTCCTCCAGTATTCAATAACATATCCAGCATTTCCTCCTATGGCCTCACCCGAAGCACCATTAATGTTTATAACGCTACCAACCATCTCTTCAAGGCAATCTAGGATTTTTCTATCACGTGCCTCAAAATTATTCTAGTCTCTTCCCTTTATTCAATCTCAAAGCCACTTCTACATTTTTAGGTATTTGTTACACCAGAATCCCACTTCCTGGTACTAAAATCTATATTACTTTCCTAGGATTGTCATAAGAATGCACCACAGACTAAAACCGACTTAAAAAAAAAAATTTAGGTGGCTTAAAATAACTGAAATGACTTCTCTCACAATTCAGGAGGTTAGAAGTTCAAAATCAGGTGTTGGCAAGGTCTGTTGTTTCTGGAGGACTCAGAAAGACCTGAAAAGAGCTATGGAGAAGGCTTCTGTTGTCTTAGCAAACTCAAAGGGTGTGGCCGGACAAACTTTTGCTGGAGAGACTAGACATGGAACTTGTGGATCCAATCAAACATCTCAGCAGAAACACTGATATCTTGGACTGAAGAAGACAGAGAGGTGCAGAAGAAAGATGGCCATGTGAAGGTGGAGACAGAGATTGGGGTTATGCTACTACAAACCAAAGAACACCTGGAACTGGAAAACCAGAAACTGGAAGAAACAAGGAAGGATCTTCTCCAAGAATTTTTGGAGAAAGCATGGCTCTACCAACACCCTGAATTTGGATACCTAGCCTCCAAAAGTGTGAGAGAATAAATTTTTATTGTTTTAAGCCACCCAGTTTGTGATAGTTTGTTATGGTGGCAGAAGGAAATGAATTTACCATGTAACATAACATTCATGGGGATTGGGAATTAAGATGTAGACTTTTGCGGGGCCATTATTATGCCTACCAAAGGTGTATCAGGGCAGTCGTGGATGAAGCTAAAGAGAAGTTGCAGAGACAAATGTTGGTAGTGGTCGAACACTGAGGAGAGAGAGTCTCAGTGAAGCAGTCTCAAAAAATTGGAGTTTCCTTAGGTAGAGTGTATCTATTCAGGAGGCTACTGCTTCAAACCACCTAATCTAAGACACGCTTTTAAAAATAACCAAATTTCTCTTGTTCTGATACTATTGCACAGGCAGGTGGTACAAATGGTTAAGTGCTCAGCTTCTAACAGAAAAGCTGATGGTTTGAATCCACCAGAGTCACCTTGGAAGAGAGGACTGGCAATACACTTGCAAAAGATCAGAGCCATTGAAAACCGTATGGAGCACAGTTCTACTATGACACACATGGGATCACCATGAGTTGGAATTGATTTGATGGGAACTTGTTTTGTTTTTCTTTCTTTTTTGTATTCTGACATTTTGGTTTTTCATCTTTCTTGGTTATAACTAGAGAAGATACTGGCACGCTTACAATAAACATCTGATTGATAAATTGACATTATGGTATATATCTGTTATGTGATATATAAATCTCTCTGTGAGCTTGGTTAATGTGCTATTATTATACTATATGTGCATATCTCGTCTGATCTATCTATCCATCTCTCTATGTCAGACTCTGCAAGCTTGGTGATATGAATGTGCCCTGAACCATACGTCCATTCTGTGGGTACTGACAAAATTTTTGCCAACCAAATCCTAGACCTTGGTGAATTCTCCTACTTTGTGGTTGTCTGGGGTGCAGCTGGTCTTTCCCACATGACCGCTGTCTACGTTGCAATGGGGCATGCATTTCTTCTGATGGATCTACTACAGTATCTTACCTAATAATTAAAAGCCTTTAGAATGTAGATCAAATGAAATAAAATAAAGTAACAAAAATCTGCAAAGAACGCCCACCTTCTTTTTTGGAACTCATTAAAGGTTGGGCAACATTGTTGTTATTGTTAGTTGCTATCAAGTCAGCTCTGACTGATGATGACCTCATATACAGTAGAGCGAAACATTGCCAAGTCCTGTGCCATCTTCACAATTGATGGTGTGCTCAAGTCCATTGTTGTGGCTACTGTATATTTTGAGCATCTTCCAACCTGGGGGGTGCATCTTCCAGGACTATATTGGTCAATTTTATATTATAATCCACAGGGTTTTCATTGGATAATTTTTGGAAGTAGGTCGCCAGGCCTTTTGTCCTAGTCTTAGTCTGGAATCTCTGCTGAAGGTCACTATGGGTGATCCTGTTGGTATTTGAAATACTGGTGGCATATCTTCCAGCATCATAGCAACACACTAGCCACCAGAGTATGACAAACTGACAGACGGGTGGTGAAGACAACATTACAGTTCTTCTTTAATTGAATTGCTGATACTGTTGATAAATGTGTCACAGGTTGTTAAAACTGAAGTTTTAACTGAATTAAGCAGTCAGTAGGTGAAGCACATCTCAAATTCAATTACCAAGTTCTCTTTTCCAGACTCTTGGAATTATCACCTGGGATCTGAGCAAGACAGAACATGTATGAATTCAGGAAAATAAAAAGCAGGGGGCTGTGTAAGGGGAATTTGCGGTGAGTTGACTTTTTTTTTTTTTTATGTATCTCACTGAATCTCTCCAAGGAGAGGGGGTGCAAGTACCTCCTGACCACAAGAGAGGTGAGGAGACAGGACCTCTCAGAGAGTGTGAAAAGGTTTTCATGCAGTCGGTAGTCCCAAACGCCTAGGACCCGACTCATCGCTGAGAAGTTGGAATGGACTAGGGAGCAGGACAGCCAGCTGTGTCCGGATGGTAGCAGCCTTTTCCTCCTGCCAGAGAGTACAAAGAAGAGGTGGCTGCCCTGGGATTGGCCTGCATGACCTGAATTCGTTGGGACAAAATTTGTGTTTCCTACTAGCCCTTTGGGGAGAGACTTTACCTGGAGCTGCTTTTCTTGTTTTTGTTGCTTGGTTTGTTTGTTCTTTTGGTAAACTTTTAACTAAAGATTTACATACATATATAAAAAAAAATACGTGTATACATAAAGTACACAGATATTTTTAATTATTAAGCGTTAAAAAATTTGCATACAGAAAATTTAGTCTTTCTAATGTGCAGTATTATGAGTTAACATGTATAGATTTATGTAACCACCACTATAAGTTGGGAACAGAGAGTTTTACCACCCAAAAAAATTCCCTCCTGCCACCCCTTTGTAGTAAAAACCTTCCCCAATCCCTGACCCCCGACAACTACTTATCTTTTTCCACCCCTAATTTTTTATAGTTTTACCTTTTCCAGAATGTCATGTAATGGATTCTTTTAAGACTGGATTCTTTCAATCAGCATAATGTCTTTGAGATCCATCCACGTTGTTGTGTATATCAATATTTAATTCCTTTTTATTGCCGACATTACATTGTATGCATCTACATAGTTTGTTCATTCAGCCACGCATTGAAGGGCTTTTGTATTGTTTGTAGTTTTGGGCAAATATGAATAGAGCTACTCTTTTGTGTACAAGTTTTTGTGTGAATATAAAGCTTTTATTTCTCTAAGGTAGGAGTGGGATTCCTGTGGTTTAACGTTATAAGAAACTAACAAACTGGTTTCCGGGGTAGCTGTACCATTTTGCATTATCACCAGCAATGTATGAGAGTTCCAGTTGCTCCATACCCTCAACAGCACTTAGTATTTAACTTCTTTTTTTTTTTTTTTTTTAACTTTAGCATTTTTCCTTGTTAGTTGCCATCAAGGTATGTAATGGTATACTACTGTGGCTTTAATTTGTATTTCCCTATAGCTAATGATTGAGCATATTCTCATGTACTTATTTGCCATTTGTATATTCTTTGGTTCAGTGTCTGTTTAAATATTCTGCTGTGTGTGAGTGTGCGTGCACCCACACATGTGTGTGTGTGTTGTTTGTTTTCTTATTATTCAGGTAGGATTGTTCTTCATATCAGACACATGATTTGCAAATATTATCTCCCAGTTTACAGCTTGCCTTTTCATTTGTATTTCCTGGTGACTAATTAGCTTGAGTTCTTTTCATGTACTCATTGCCCATTTGGATATTATCTACTGTAAAGTTCCTGTTCAAAGCTTTTGCCCTTTTGAAAAATTGGGATATTGTCTTTTTTAAAAGTTATTGCTGTCCTTTATTAGACATATGTGTTGTAAATGTATTTACTCCCACTTTGAACTCCATTAATGGTATCTTTTTTAATAACCAAAAGTTTTTATGTTAATGAAGTCCAATTCAGCAATTGTTTTCTATATGGCTAGTGTGTGTGTGTGTGTGTGTGTGTGTGTGTATTTCTTGTTTAAGAAATCTTTGCTTACCCCAAAGCCGGGAAGTTATTCTCTTGTATTATCTTTTAGAAGCTTTATTGCTTTCTTTTTGCATTTCAGTTCCATCATCCATCTGCAATTGATTTTTGTGTTTGGTTTGAGGCATGAATCAGGGCTCATTTTATTCCCATATGGTGTCCCAGCACCACTTATTAAATGGACAGACCATCCCTTCCCCAGTGAATTGCAAAGAGGCATTTGTCATAAATCATATGACTGTGTAAGTGTGGGTTGGTTTCAGGGCTTTCTGTTCTGACCCTTTGGTCTCTTTGTCAATCCTTGCACCAAGACTACTGCATTTTAATTATTGTCACGTTGTAGTAAAACTTGGAGTCCCTATGTGTTGCAACTGGTTAATATGCTCACTGCTAACTGAAAGTTTGGTGATTTGAGTCCACATAGAGGCACCTTGAAAGAAAGGCCTGTTGATCCAGTTCTGAAAAATCAGCCATTGAAAACCCTGAGTATAGTATTACTCTGGTACCCACAGGGTCATGATCAGTTGGAATCAGCTTGATGGCAACTGGTTTGGTTTGGTTATAATAAAACTTAATGTCTGATAAGGTAGTCCTCCAACTTTGTTCTCCCTCTTCAAGATTTTCTTTACTACTTACTCTTGATTCTTTGCATTCCGTATAAATTTATTTCCATAAATATTTGCTGGAAGTTTGAGTATAATTTGTTATAACTGCTTTGAAGCAACAATTTGGAGAAAATTGATATCTTTACAATATTAAGTCTTCCAATTCATGAACATGTACACACCTCCATTTATATTTAGTCTTCTTGAAGGTTTCTATGTATAGTTGTGCAGTTTTCTGTGTATAGGTTTCTACAACTGTCATTAGACTTTCCCCAGGTATTTGATTTTTTTGTTGTTGTTATTATAAATGGTATTTTATTAATGGCATTTTTTGTTACTAGCTTATAGAAATATATTTGATTTTTGTATATTCTATTTTCAACAACCTTGCTAGACTCACTTAATAATTCTAATAGTATTTTTTAAATCATAAATTAGTACTGAACTTCTACATTTATTGAAATGAACGTAAGCTTTTTATCCTTTCTTCTTACAGTGCAGTGAAATATATTGACTAATTATTCAGGTGTTAAATCAATCCTGGATTTTAGGAATAAACCCAACTTGGTCATGATATATTATCCGTTTTATATATTGATGGATTATATTTTCTAAGTTTACATTTAGGAGCTTTGTGTCTATGTTCACGAGAGATATTGGTCTGTAATTTTTCTTTCTTGCATAATCCTTGTCAGGTTTTGATATTAGTATTATACTGGACTAATGTAACGAGTAGCCCTGGTGGAGCCGACCGTTCAAGTCTGCTCCCGTAAAGATTTACAGCCTTGGAAGCCCTCTGAGACAGTTCTACTGTGTCCTATAGGATCACTGTGAGTTGGAATTGACTCAACGGCAGTGAGTTTTTTAATGTAATGAGTTGGGAAGGAATGCCTCTTTATTTTTATTTTCAGTAAGGACTTTGTATAAGATTGGTATTACTCTTTCAATTTTTGGAAGAAATCACTGATAAAACCATCTGGCCCTGTATTTATTTTGTGGGAAGATTTTTTAAAGTTAGTGTATCAGTCAGAGTCCAATCGTAGACAGAAACCACACAGTAATTTGAACAAGAAAGGCTTAATATAAGGAATTATTAACCATTTACTGGGGATTGTCTACTAAGACAGAATAAGAGAGAATGCTAAAGAACACCCTACAACTGAAGCAAAGTACTCAAAGCAGGAAGAAATTCAGAAGGGAGGTAGGCATCCCCTCCTCAGGTCAGGGATTCCTATTTAGTTGAAGGGTGTGTGGCTACAGCCCATTGGATGGTGTAGAAATTTGTTGGGTTTCTCTGGGCCAGAGGTGGTCCACAGCTTGTGGGCTGAGAATGGAGGACATAGAATAATGGGCTAGAAATGGCAACTGGAAACTTCTAGCTGGAATGCCAGCAGATCAAGGCTGGAATGAAGGAAACTGCAAGTAGGGAACTCCTACCAGGGTGTCATGAGGCTGAGACTGGTGGGCAGGGAACTGACTGTGGGTCAGGACTAGCAAGCTGGAAGGTGAGTGTCACTGAGAGTCCTGTCTACCACTGGTCTTAAGCCCCATAGGAGTAGACTGAGGAGAGCACAAAGCAAACAGGAAGAAAGGCTGCTTCTCTCTCCAGTGGCCATCCAGCTCCCTCTAACAACAAAGCTTAGCTTTGTGCCGGCGTAAAAAGGAAAAATGTTCCCAAGGAAGGATAAACTAGTTGCTGAGTGGTAACTGGCCCATTCCCATTCAATTTTTAGGTAAATATAGGATTATTCAGATATTCTAGTTCTTACATTCACTTTGGAAACCCTGGTGGCATAATGGTTAAGAGCTACAGCTCCTAACCAAAAGGTCAGCAGTTCAAATCCACCAGGTGCTCCTTGGAAACCATATGGGGCAGTTCTGCTCTGTCCTATAGGGTGGCTATGAGTCGGAATCCACTCAATGGCAGAGGGTTTGGTTTTGGGGGGTTTATGTTCACTTTGATAAGTTGTGGTTTTCATGAAATTTGTCCATTTCATCTAAAATTTCAAATTTAGAGTCATGAATTTGGTTACAATAACCTTTTGTTGTCTTTTAAATGTCTATTTGGTCTGTAGTGATAGCCTCTTTATTGTGTTTAATATTAGCAATGTGTTCCTCATTCTCTTCTTTCTGGACTAGTATTGCTAAGGATTTATCAGTTTTATTGAAATTTCCACATTCGTTTTGTTGCCTGGATGATCTTTGTCATTGTATATATGTTTATTTCAGCTTTATCTTTATTTTTCCCCATTTCCCCGCTGCTTTCTTTTTAATTAATTTTTAGTTATTTTACTAGCTTTTTGATGTGAATGTTTACATTATGAATTTTAGACCACTTTTTTTTTTCCCCTAGTTTATTCACTTAAGGCTGCACATGTCCCTGTAGCACTCTTTTACTTACATTATCGAAGTTTTGATGTGTTACATCTTTATTATTATTGAATTAAAAATATTTTCTAATTTTCATTGTGATTTTTTTTTCATTTACCCATGGATTATTTCAAAGTGTTTTGCTTATTTTGCTAGCATTTTTAGATTTCTAGCTTAATTCCACTGAGGTCAGAGGATATATTCTGCATGATCTGAATTCCTTTGAAATTTGCTGAGAGTGCTTTGTGGCCAACCATATGGCCTATTTTGGTAAATATTGATGTGTGCTTAAAAAAAAAGAAAAAAAAGTATATTCTGCAGTTGTGGGTGCAGTGTTTTGTAATGTCAACTAGATGAAGTTTATTGATCATGTCATTCTAATTGCCTATAATATATCCATTTTCTTGGTTTGCTTGTTCTATTAGTTACTAGAAAAATTTTAAACTTAACGTTATATGGAGTTATCCATTTCTCCTTTTAGTTTAATTAGTTTATAATCTAAGTATTTTGAGACTGTATAAGTTGCTGCATACAATTGTCATATAGCCTATATATTGACCCTTTTTTCTTCTAGCCACACTTATTGCCTTAAAGTTTGCTTTGTCTAATATTATCATAGCTACTACACTTACCTTTTGGCTGTGGTTTGTGTGATATGTATTTTCCAATCTTTTACTATTGACACTTAAAGTATGCCTTTGTCTCTCATAAAAAACCAAACCAAACCCATTGCTGCCAAGTCAATTCTGACTCACAGTGACCCTGTAGTTATCTCTTATTAAGTACATAGAAACCAAAAAAATCAAATCAGCTACCATCAAGCTGATTCCGACTTGTAGTTACCCCATGTGTTGCAGAGCAGAGCTGCACTCCATAGAGCTTTCGTGGCTGTGAGCTTTTAGAAACAGATCACCAGGCCTTTCTTGTGAGGCACCTCTGGGTGGTTTTGAACCGTCAGCCTTTCTATTAGTAGCCATGTGCTTAACTGTTTGTGCTACCCAGAGTTAGTTGGGTTTTATTTGCTTTATCCATTTTGATCATGTTTCTCCTTAATTGTAATATTTATTCTCTTTCCATTTGACGTAATGCTGATATATTTGAATTTAAATTATTTATCATCTTATTATTTTTTTTCTCTCATTTATGGCCTTTATTTGTATTAATAGAGTATTTTTTATTATTACTTCATATCTACCATTAGCATAAAGTTATATGTGCTTTTTACTTCTTTTTGGCAATTTCTCTATGCATTCTTGAATGATGAATGTCTAGCTTAATTTAATGTATTCAGCTTTCTAGACAAGATCTTATAACACTTGAACTCCATTTATCCATTTCCCACTTTTTGTCCTTTTGTTATATATTTCAATTCTACGTATAATTCAGGTCACACCAGACATAATTATATTTTATAGTTAATGAATAAGTACCCTTTCTGGTTCTCTTTATTTCTTCCTGCATTGACGTATTTCAACCTGATATTATATTCTTCCTGCCTGAAGAACTCCACTTAGTTTGGTTTCTTCTCCTTTCTTTCTTCTTTCTTTTCCAGTTTGTTTCTGCTGGTTACAATGCCTCTAAGTTTTTTGTTTTTTTTTGGTCTGAAAATATCTTTATTTAGCTTTTATTTTTGGAAAATATTTTTCTTGTGTGTACAACTTTAAGTTGGTGATAATTTTCTGTTAGCACTTTAAAGACATCATTCCATTGTTTTTTTGTTTCACCGTTCTGTTGAAAAAAAAAAAGTCAGGCATAATTCTATTGTTGCTCCCCCAAAAGTCCTGTGTCTGCTTTTTCTGTCTGTTTTTAAGATACTCTTTTCATCTTTGATTTTTAGCAGTTTGGGAAGTATACTTTTATTTTTATTTATCCTGCTTGGGATTTGTAGAGTTTCTTCAAATTTCTGATATCTCTTGTTAGTTTCAGAAAATTCTAAGAATCTCTTCTCTCCCATTATCCTTTCCTTTCTTTTTCAAATCTAGCTACACTTATGGTAGTCCTTTTTATCTTATTCTATATGTCTCTTAAGCTCTTTTTCTCTGTTTTCTATTCTTTGAGAAAATATCAATCTGAATTATTCTGTACCGATCTATCTTCTAGTTCACTAATCTTCTTTTCTACCGTGTCTAATCTACTATTAAATCCAACTACTGAATTTTTAATTTCAGTATTGTATTATTTAGCTCTTTTCTGCACTTTTTTAAAAAATAGACTTCAGTATTCTAATGGAATTTTCCATCTTTTTCCTTTTTTAACATGCTATTTATAGTTATTTAAAGTTTTGTGGGTGCCCTGGTAGTGCAGTGGTTAAGTGCTAGGTCAGCAGTTCAAACCCATGAGCTGCCCGGTAGGAGAAAGATGTGGCAGTCTGCTTCCATAAAGGTTTACAGCCTTGGAAATCCTAAGGGGTAGTTCTACTCTGTCCTATAGGGATACCATAGAATCAAACTATGAGTTGGGATTGACTCAACAGCAAAAGATTTGTAAAGTTCCGTGTCCAATAATTAAAAAATTCACCTTCGAGTCTGTTTCTAAAGTCTGCCTTTTTACTATTGGTTTTGGTCATTTGATGCTGTATTCTGGCATGTGTGGTAAATTTGTTCTAATGCCAGGCATTACGTATGAAAAATTGTAGCGATTTTGAATGACATCTCCCTCTAGAGAAGATTTAATGTTCTTCTGAAAGGCAGATAAACCACAGGAAGATCATCTTGATCCATTGGACTTGGGTTTCAGGGTCAGTGTGAAGACTGGGAAGATCTGGCCTGTTTCTGGTTTGTCTTTATTCAGAAAGCCTACCTCTTCAAGTATCTCACGTATAAGCCTGGTATGTTTGCTGGGGCTTTTATTTCTTAGCAGGACCTGAACTTCAATTTTTGTTTTCCAGCACCATGAGATTGCTAAAATTTCTACTTAGATTTTTGACTTCTTAGCAGCTGCTTTCTTCTTGGATTCTTGGCAATTTGCCTCACACGTGTGCAGCTTAGATGGTGGAAAATACCTCAAGGAAAATCATACATATAATATCCACCTTACGTCTCTGCATTTCACTTTTCTCTCATATCATTACTCTCCAAGTTCTAGCTGCTTTGGTAGCCCTATACACTAATTTTTGACTCCCCAGCCTAGTGAGACTTTTATAAACTCTTGGCTGCTACTCTTGATTCAGCATCTATGTCCTCTAAAGCAAATCAGAAAATTCCCTGATGGGGGCAAGCTGAAACTAAGGTGGTATTTACCTCTATGTGTTTTTCTTCTCTTCATCATTTCAACTTTCAAGTTTGAAGGACACTTGGAAGGTGCAGTGAGATTCCCATAGCAAGAATGTGTAGAGCAGACTTTAGGAAAACCAGGGATAGTAGTTGGGTTGGGCAACAGAAGAAGAAAAATCTCTAGAATTAAAAATGTTGGAGCTAGATGAAGCCCGACAAGACAGCCTCAAGTGAACCCACAAAAATGCCCATGAAAGGGAAAGAGCAGGTTTTAATATTTACTTGCCAGAAAGAGCAAGACTCCATGTTAGTACAGTGCCAGGTCTTATCCCTTTTCCCTTCTCATCTTCCATACTTCAATTTATTCTGGATTATTATCAGCAAACAGATAATATGGGTGAGGGTGAGGGAAACAAGAAAAGAAGAACTCGGTCCTCCTTTCCTGCTAACAGACCAGCAGAGGAACCCTTAAGAACAAAACTGAACCCAATATGCTCACATCTTTTCTGAATTCTGGACTTCTTCATTCTGAGCTTATTAATTCTACCCAGTTTCTAAACATTGAATAAATATTGCACTGAAAAAAGGTGTTTGTGTTCCAGTGACAATATAATTCATGTAATTGCTAAAAGGGAAATTCCAGAATACTCCTGTGGCTTTGCCTCATATTAGGCAGGAAGAAAGTTTTCCCTGAAGACAGAGTTGAATAGAGCCTCATGTCCCTGGAGGGCCTCATTGAAAGTTGGTCTTTGGAAGTTCGAACATAAACATACTCCCACCCACCTGGCTCAAGTACAGACCATAAACAACTTGACTTTTCTTCCCAGAAGAGCAGTTTTCTGTATGAGTCACTTACTTCTCTTTATTTTGGACTTTAAGCCTCAGGGGACCTTGAGGATCCATTGAATACTGAAAAAGATTTCAACACTCAGCAAACAATAAACAGTACAAAGCCTACTAAAAAGACACAGTCACCTCTTTGGTGTGCAATGGAACCTAGGCCTGGTATTCAGTTCAACAGAAAATCAAGAACCTGGGCCAAAGTAACATGCTGATGAGTTCCGCAAAAGGAAATATGCCAGAAGATGAAGCTTTGGCTTTCTGAGCAAAAGACTGATCAATTCAGGTCTGGAAAACACAGTGTCCCAGTGCTGGGAATTCTTCGAAAAATTGCCATGGGAGCAATTATAATCTCTAGACCCAATCTTTGATTCTAGAGCTGCTGTAGGCGATCCTGCCTATTCTGCAAAGAGTGGGTACACTGCAGAGAGCCATTCCCTAGGAAAAGAAAATTCAGGGACAAGATACGAGATGGCTCAGGGTGTCAGAATGGAATACAGGCAATAGCCTTTTCTATAAACATCCTTGGCCTGGTTCCTGTGTCCTCAGTGAGGTCACCAAGGTTGGCCCTGGTGGATTTGGAATATCAAAAATTACTTGCTTCTCTGCATGTTTTCAAATCACCATTTTGGAAGAAGCACATTGGACCAGGAATATGTCCCTGCACAAGCCAAGTGATAATTAGGTTTTTATGCTTATAGAATAGTTTTGTCATTAGAAGATGAGAAAGGCCTCTCCTTTTCTATCTTAAATTTCTGACTATGCAAACCATTATTAGGATCTTGGGGCCCCTGGAAATATCCAGGGTCCCTACTGATGCTTCCTTGAATATGAATTCACTAACATTTATCTGTCTAAAGTGAAAGGCATCTCTAATGATCCCACCTGACATTTATTCAGTGCCTTTCACTCAGTGATCCCAAAGAGCTCTGCAAGTTGATTTACAGGCTGTCCATGGAGTGAAAGTGAATGGTAATGACCACAGTGATGATGATGGTGATGGATCGCCCCGGCTCTGGCATTTGATATGTCATGTTGTTTCTGGGGCGTTTCCAGTTTCCTGCACTTCCCGGTGATTAGAAGCATAAGGGTAAGAGAGTGCTCCATCCATTTAATCCTGCATATCTCAGTGGGGATGGCTGTGACTGGGGCCTTGGGAGGCCTTAATTCTCTGCCTCCCTCACACAAATTTTGGTAATCAGCAGAGAGCAGACAGTTTGAAATGCTACAGTAGGGCAAATGTGAGTCCCTCCTCTCACTGGACATGGAGACTGATGTTTCACCTTTCTTCTTGTAGTATCCTTGACCACCTGAAACCCTCTTGGGCTTTTCTGCTCCATGGGGCAAAAGGAGGAAGTAGAAGCCCGAATAACTCTGTCTGTTTAGGAGGTTTATGGCAACATAATTTGGCAGAGTGCTTTCTAATTTTTTTTAAGCCACGAGAACCTCTCCTCCTTTTCCTTTTCAAACAAAATCCCTCAGGGAATTAATATGTGAAGCAGATAAAAGTGAGCTGTTCTGTTGTTGTCCCTCCCCTTCCCCGATGGTTAAGGTCCCCCCTGAGACCCAGATTAAAAACCACTGATGTCCTGGGTTGTTGGATTGTGACCTATACAGAGAAGACCTGAATTTCTTTCTGGGTTTCACCACTAACTTTTGAGTAAATTACCGAATATCTCTATGCTCCCTTTGTTTCACCTCTAAAACAGAGACTAAATACTCTTTACTAAATATTACAATTAAGGGTTTTAAAGCTTTGGACGCAAGCATGCTAGAACTAGAATAATGATAAGGATAATAAAGTTCCAGCACAGTTCTAAATGCTCTCCTCTATCACATCATTTAATTTTTATAATCTCCCTTAATTTTTATAATCTCCCTATGGATAGATGTTATTATTACTGCCATTCTCAGTTGGGGAAACTGAGGCACAGAGAAGTTATGCAAATTTCCCTAGGCCACTCAGCTTGTAAATGGTGAAAGAAGAATTCAACACCAAGCAGCCTTACTCCAAAGCCCCTTGATCTTATCTCACTATATCAGTGGTTTTCAAACATGGTCGCACTTTATTATCACCCAACCAGTTAGTTAGTTGCCATTGAGTCAACTTAAACCAGTTAACCAGCTAGCTAGTTGCCCTTGAGTTGATTCTGACTTATCGTAACCCCGTGTGTGTCAGAGTAGAATTGTGCTCTATCGAATTTTCAATGACTGAATTTTTGGCAGTAGATCACCGGGCCTTTCTTCAGAGATGTCTTTAGGTGGGCTTGAACCTCCAACTTTTTGGTTAGTAGCCGAGCACATTAACCATTTACACCACCCAGGGACTCCTAGAATCACCTAGGGATCTTTACAAAATTCCAAAGCCCAAACTATACTCTAACCAATTAAATTTCAGTCTCTGGTAGCGGAAAATTAGTAACGGTATTTTTTAAGCTCCCAAGTGATTTCAATGTGCAGACAGGTTTGAGAACCACTGCTCTATGCTAATTTCTTTCCTTAAGAATTTATTGTCTGGATGGGGAAAAAACCTATTAGCCTAATCTTGATGAGAGCAGATGCTAGGTTATTTGCCATGATATACAAACACTGGCTAGGCCACCTTCTAAGGCATGGGTCAGTGCTGACCAGCTACATATGAGAAGAAAAAAGGCTGACTCAAGGGGAGATGTGGAGAGTCACTCTCAATGCTCCTGCTTGGAGAAGAAACTGTAGTGGTGGGTAGCGAGTAAGGAATGCCTTGGACAAGGGGTGAAGGAAGGAGAGGAGCAAAATTAGTATTTCCGCTAAAGATAGCACCATAGCTGTGAAATCATCATAGTGGAGGAATCACCATGGTGGAAAAAGTCTTCTTGTAATTTTGAGATGCAGAAAAAACATAATAGAGCCCTATGAGTGGTCACTGGGGCATCTGAGAGAAGGTGATATTTGACTGCCTTACAGAGAGGTGATGCTTAAACCTGAGGGACAGGTTTTCATACATGGATATGGCAAAGGGTGTTCCAGGAAGAAGGAAAACCTTGAGCAAAGATGTGGAAGGGGAATGGGCAGGGCTAGGGGGTGGTGAGTCGTGAGTTGATTCCATGGTCAGAGCATAGTGTAGTTGGGGAAGAGACTTCTGTTAAAAGGAAAGACGCCCAGAAGGGCAGATTAAGATGATTTTCTGGTGGGATTTAAATACCACACTGAAAAGCCTTCCAAATTTTATTTTGTAACTAACGTGGAGTCAACAGAGGCTTTTGATCAGGGGAGGAACTCCATCATTAGCTTCGATGATACTGATAACGTTTAATAGGGTCCTTATTCTATGGCCAGAGCTGAAATGTCTCATTTGATTTTCTCAATGGCTTTATGAGACAGGTACTATTATTACCGTCAGTTTATAGATTAAGGAACTGAAGCTCAGAGAATTTCAGTTGCTGCTCACTTCACCTAGCAGCAAAATGTTGAAATCTGGATTTGGACCCTGGCCCTCTGATTTCGGAGTCTGCAGGTTTTACTGACTTAGGTTTAACTGAGAAGTCCCATACTTAACATTGAAGAAAATAGCCCCATTGGCAGTGTAAGACAGTGTGGACGATGGCTAGCAGGAAATAAAGAATGGGGACAGAATGGCCAGCCAGGAAGTGACTTCAGAATCAGATAAAATATCTCAAAAGAATGTCAGACAAGATTTGGTGACTGGTTGCAGATTGGAGGTACCATGCCACTTGAGGATAACTGAGCAACTGGGAGAAAGATGACGCCTTTGCTGAGCTAGAAAATGGAGGGGGAGGAGTGGGTTGGGTGGTAAGAAGATAATGAAATCTTTTTGGACATTTCAAGATGAAGTACCTATATACTAGCTATGTAGGAAGTGTTCAGGAAGTGCATGGAAATGTAGAGGTAGCTATATTGTGGGAGAAATGGGTCACTGGACCTAATTTTGAGAACTTAGGAATTGAACACTATGGAGAGACAGTTTAAGTGTGAAATCAGCTGCTGGGTTGAAATCCCTGACTGACTGTTTATGAGTGGGGTGTTCTTGGACTAGTCTCCGTTTTTTTTAATCTGGAAAATGGGGATAGTAATATGACTTATTTCATAGTATTGTGCAAAAGATTAAATAAGACCTGTTGAGCACTTGGCACAAGACAAATGATTAAGAAACATACGTTGTATTTGTCTTGCCTTCCTTTAACCTAGGAAGCCTCTCCTTGACAATAAGCTCACTCTTTATTTCACCACCTAGAGTTTTCTGTGTCTACATTAGAATTTAGTTTTCTTTACTTAACCTTTTACAACTTAGCAGTCACCTTATTATTGAAGATTAATTCCTCCATCATCCCAGGAATATCTTGTAGTGTTTCCTCTTTTCTGTCTCCTGGACATAGTATGGACATGGTTTTTCTCTGGTGTAGCCCCTTTCTTCATGGAATCACATACCTAATACTGAGGATGGGACCAGGCAGCCTACAGTGCTCAGTTCCTCTAGTTTTCTTTGATAGTCTGGCATGTTTTTTGGTGTCCACGGTTAGATCCTGAGCATCCTGAGGTAAGGATTTGGGCATTTTTTTGTATGCCATATGCCTGTTACAGCATAGTGCCTGGTACATTCCTATGTCTCAAGACGTAAATATGAGGAATAAGTACTCTTCTTAGGCAGAGTTGAGCTGAATCAGGTAGCAATAACAAAAGCCTAAGACTGGTTCCCTAATCTTTGACTTCTAGAAAGAGGTGACCCATAATCATAATTTCACTTTCCTAGTACTCAGAAAAAGGAACTTTTTCCTCTGGAAAAAATCAAGGATAAATGGCGTAGGTGAAAGTCATCTGTCACTGCTGATTTGGGGAACTGTAGTTAGAAACCTCACAACTGATCTGTCAGTTTGTCATACTGTGGTGGCTTGCATGTCATTGTGATGCTAGAAGCTATGCCACCAGTGTTTTAAATAGCAGCAGGGACAGGTTTCAGTGGAGCTTCCAGACTAAGACAAGCAAGGAAGAAGAATGTGGCAATCTACTTTTGAAAAAATTGGCCAGTGAAAACCTTATGGATAGCGGTGGAATGTTGTCTGATATAGTGCCAGAAGATGAACTCCTCAGGTTGGAAGGCACTCAACATATGACTGGGGAAGAGCTCCTTCCTCAAAGTGCAGCAGACCTGTCTTAGTCATCTAGTGCTGCTATGACAGAAATACCACAAGTGGGTGGCTTTAACAAAGAGAAATTTTTTCTCTCACAGCCTAGTAGGCTACAAGTCCAAATTCAGGGCGTCAACTCCAGGGGAAGGCTTTCTCTCTCTGTGGGTCCGGAGGAAGGTCCTTATCATCAATCTTCGCCTGGACTAGGAGCTTCTCTACACAGGAATCCTGGGTCCAAAGGATGTGCTCTGCTCCCAGCACTGCTTTCTTGGTGGTATGAGGTCCCCAACTCTCTGCTTGCTTCCCCTTCCTCTTATTTCTTGTAAGATAAAAGGTGGTGCAGGCCACAATCCAGGGAAACTCCTTTTACATTGGGTCGGGGATGTGACTTGAGCAAGGGTGTTACATCCCACTCTAATTCTCTTTAATCACAGGCAGAGATTGTGATTTATAACACATCGGAAAATCACAAAATGGAGGACAACCACACAATACTAGGACTCATGGCCTAAGTAAGTTGACATGTATTTTTCAGGGACACAATTCAATCCATGACACAACCTTAATAACATAGATGGAATAAAGCTTTTGGGATCTTCATTTGCTGATGTAGCATAACTCAAAATGAGAAGAAACAGCTGCAAACAACCATTAATAATTGAAACATGGAATGTATGAAATACGAATCCAGAAAAATTGGAAATTGTCAAAAATGAAGTGGAATGCATAAAGATTGAGATCCTAGGCATTAGTGAGCTGAAATGGACTGGTATTGACCATTTTGAGCCAGACAATCGTATGATCTACTATGCTGGGTATGACAAATTGAAGAGGAATGATAACGCATTCATGGTCAGAAAGAACATTTCAAGATCTCTCTTGAAATACAACATTGTCAGTGATAGGATAATATGCATATGCCTACAAGAAAGATCAGTTAATATGAGTATTATTCAAATTTACATACCAACCACTAATGCCAAAGATGAAGAAACTGAAGATTTTTAGCAACTTTTGCAGTCTGAAATTAATCAAACATGCAAGCAAGATGCATTGGTAATTACTGGTGATTGGAACATGAAAGTTGAAAACAAGGAAGAAGGATCAGTAGTTGGAAAATATGCCCTTAATGATAGAAACGACACGAGAGATTGCAAGATAGAATTTTGCAAGACCAATGACTTACTCATTGGAAATATCCTTTTCAACAACATAAAAGGCAATAATATATGTGGACCTCACTGGACAGAATACAGCAGGAATCAAATCGACTACAGCCATGGAAAGAGACAGTGAAGAAACTCAATATCATCAGTCAGAGCCAAAGCTTCAAACTGCTTTGTTCACCGCTGAGAATTTGCATTTCTAACAAGTTCCTTGCTGATGCTATGTATTTCTAACAAGTTCCTAGGAAGTTATTGATAAGAATCACCCGGGGATCTTGTTAAAATATAGATTCTGATTCAGCATATGTGACAGTGGAAATACAAATTCTTGGCAGGGAACTTGCTAGAAATGCAAATTCTCAGCAGAGGATCAAACTGGAACGAACCAGTTCAAAGCTGTGGTTAGAACAAGGCCAGAGACCAACTGCGAAACAGACCATCAATTGCTCATATGCGAGTTCAAACTGAAGCTGAAGAAAATTAAAATAAGTCCACGAAAGCCAAAGTATGACCTTGAGTACATCCCACCTAAATTCAGAGACAATCTCAAGAATAGATTCGATGCATTTAACACTAGTGACTGAAGACCAGATGAGTTGTGGGATGGCATTAAGGACATCATACACGAAGAAAGCAAAAGGCCATTAAAAAGACAGAAAAAAAAAAAAAAAGAAGACCAAAATGGATGTCAGAAGAGACTCTGAAACTTGTTCTTGAACATAGAGTAGCTAAAGTGAATGGAAGAAACAATGAAGTAAAAGAGCTGAACAGAAGATTTCAAAGGGTGGCTTGAGAAGACAAAGTAAAGTATTATAATGAAATGTGCAAAGACAGGGAGTTAGAAAATCAAAAGGGAAGAACATAAGCTGAAAGAACTGAAGAAAAAATTCAAGACTTGAGTTATAATATTGAAGGATTCTCTGAGCAAAAAAACTGAATGACACAGGGAGCATTGAAAGAAGATGGAAGGAATGCACAGAGTCACTGTACCACAAAGAATTGGTTGAAGTGCAACCATTTCAGGAAGTAGCATATGATCAAGAACCAATGGTATTTAAAGAAGAAGTCAAAGCTGCACGGAGGGCATTGGTGAAAAACAAGACTTCAGGAATTGATGGAATACCAATTTTTAATGGATTGAATTATTTTCCCCCAAAATATGTTGTACATTTAACCTCTATGCCCATTGTTATAATCCCATTTGGGAATGGGTTGTCTTTGCTATATTAATGAAGGATGACTGGTGTAGGGATTATCTTGACTTAATTTCTTTTGAGATATAAAAGAGATTAAACAAGCCAGTAGAGGAGAGATGGGGTAAGATAGATGCCAAGACACACGGAGATCCTCAAGGAATCAGAAAACAGAAGCTTTTTATGCAGTGGCAAAGAACTTGTCTGAATTATGTTTAAATGTTTGGTGGAACATAGAACTTGTATGTGATGAACTTGGATATCTGGCTGATGAGATTTCTGAGCAAGATCTTAAAGGGGCCACATGGTTTTTCCTTGCCACTTATAGTAAAATGCAAGAGGAAACATATGGACTTAAAAATGAACTGTGCAATATGAAAACAGAACTTAAAGATTTGGGAAATTCTGTTGTGCAAACTAAGGGCAAGTTTCCTAGAATATTCACCAAGGACGTGGCTATACAATCTTTTGTTAAAGAAATTAAGCCTGTGACTGATGGTTCTAACCAACTGTCACAGCAGAAAATTCATCAGCTTAGATTGAAGGGGACAGAGAAAGAATGAAAGGAAAGAACACTGTCTGCCTCTTGGAATTCTACAGGCAGGGAACAGGCCAAAGGAGCTACATCTGTTGTTTTCCAAGGAAAGGGACCATCCCTAGAGCAGCTCAGAGATCAGCAGAACTGTTGGAAAGAACACAGAAAACAGGGCCTTCTGTGTTTCAAAGGTGGGGCCATGGTCTCGTGGGTCTCAAAAGGTGGGGCAACAGCTTCCTAGGTTTCAAACAGTTGGATCTTCACTGACTTGGTTATAGAGTGTGGACCTGTTGTTGATGTGTACAGGGGAAAGGGGCTGCTGTTGAAAGTTGAGGGGATGGAACTGCCATGCCCAAGGAGCAGAAGAACAGGGTCTGCTGAGGCTGAAGTGGTGGGGTTGCCATTCAGATGAACTAGGAGAATAGGGCCTCCTAAAGCCAAGGACAGAGCTCAGGCTGCTAACCAAAGGGTCAGCAGTTTGAATTCACCAGCCACTCCTTGTAAACCCTATGGGGCAGTTCTACTCTGTCCTATAGTGTTGCTATGAGTCAGAATCAACTTGACAGCAACTTTTTTTTTTTTTTTTTTCCTGTAAAGCCTAGGGAGCAGGGTTGATATCCCAGAGGACCTGGAAGGCCAAGCTGAAGCCCAGGGCCAAGGAGCCTCTCCAAAGGGTGTGGCCAACACCCAGAGTTTGGAGGGTAGGGCTATTGCTCAAATGGTCTCAGAGAATAGAGGATTATTTTCAAGACTTGAGAGCTAACGTAAATTGTTCTGCTGGGTTTTTTACTTATTTGGTGCCTGTTATCCCTTCTTTTCCTCCAATTTCTTTCATTTGTAATAGAAATGTCTACCTTGTGCCTGTTCCACCATTGTACTTTAGAAACAGATAACTTGTATTCTACATTCCACAGGTTAACAGATGAAGAGAAGTTTTGGCCCAGGATGGACTATGCCTAAAATTTCATCCATATTTGATTTAGATGATTCAGAAGATAAGATTTTGGACTTGGAGTTGATTTAAGACTTTTGGGATGATGTAATGGGGTGAATGTGTTTAGCATCTGGCAAGGACATGAATTTTGGGGGGCCAAAGGGTGGAATGTTATGAATTGAATTATATCCCTGCAAAATATATGTTGTAAATCCTAACCTCTTTGTATTTGTTATATTAATGAGGCAGAATTGGTGTAGAGTATATCTTGAGTCAATCTCTTTTGAGATATAAGAGAAATTAAGTTAGCAGAAGAGAGATAGGGTAAGACAGATGCCAAGACACATAGAGATCCTCAAGAAACTAGGAAGCAGAAGCTGAAGAGACAATGATCTTCCCCAAGAGCCAACACAGACAGAAAGACTTCCCATAGAGCCAGCACCCTGAATTTAGACATCTAGCTTCTTAAACTGTGAGAAAATTAATTTCTGTTTGTTAAGGCCATCCACTTGTGGTATTTCTGTTACAGAAGAGCTAGATTAATAAGACATCAATCGAAATGTTTCAACAAATGAATGTAGCGCTGGAAGTGCTTACTCATCTATGCTAAGAAATTTGGAAGACAGCTACCTGGCCAACTGACTGGAAGAGATCCATATACACACCTATTTACCCTATCACACAGCCCAACTAGAATCACTTGGGCAAGAGTTGCAAGACCATGGCTAGAAAGGCCACACAAAAGTAATCAATCCTACTGCAGGCCATCCCCTGGCTTTTCTAGTCATGGTTCTTTGATATTTGGAGAATAGCTTCCCCTTCCAATCATTTTACCAGTTCAAAACAGTCATTAGCAATTAGTCCTTCAATAGGACAAAGAGTTAACAGGGTGAGGTTACTCAGGTAACAGGCTTTCAGCTCTGCTGTGGGTTTCCATCTGATCTGGTCAGGTTCTTCGATAGTTCTTACCTTCACCCTTCCTAGCCTCCTGTAAAATTTAACTAAGAGAAGATTATTCCCTTGTTCTGAGCCTCACTCAAGATATCAGCATAGCAAAAACTTTAAGGGACTTCAGGTTTGGCCAATGTACTGGAGTCCAGCAGTGCCACCACTTAGTCTACTCTTTCACAGTTACAGCTTCTAAAATTACTCTTTTTACAATCACAATTAACCCTGTTAGCAATCAACACTCACGGATGAATCATACAATTCTATCAACATCTTCCCCCACCATCTCTTCCTCAGATCCATCAGGAAAAGAGGAAACAATTTAGTGGGGATCCTCTCTTGTCCCTCTCATTTTGAGTATAAACTCACCCACAAAAGCATGTAAGCCAGCCACTTCTTGCCTTTATCTCACCCCATTTTAGATAGCAAATGTTTAAATTGCCCATCCCTATCAAACAAGTACTCTGAGGGACGAGCATGTTCCTTGGTCTTGAAGAATTTTCTCTTCTGGTTGGAACTTTAAGCATCTGCATCCATAAGCAAAGTCCAGTCCAGAGGAAGCCATCGAATTACAGCAATCTACACCCACTTACAGTGTCAAACATCTTTCTCTTCACTCGGTTGAGTTCTGGCCAGCTCATCCCTAACCATCCAAGCTACGTCACAATTGTAGCAGCCTTGGGCTCAAGAGTTCACACACACCTCCTCGTGCTACAGACAGCACCTTCAGGCTCTCATCTGTAGCTCCCTTGGGCTATGTGATAGTTAAGGTTGTGTGTCAACTTGTCTGGGCCATGATTCTCAGTGTTTTGGCAGTTGTATAATGTTGAGATCACTTTCCTGTTGAGATTTGATATGTGATCATCCTCATGATGGAATCTGCTGTGAGTAGCCAATCAGTTGAAAGGGAGTTTCTTTGGGCATGCAGCCTGCGTCAGAATATAAGTGGATGTTCTGACTTTTGCCTGCTGAAGATCCTACGGCTGGTTCCTGTTGTCTGACCTCCAGTTCTTAGGACTTGAGCTAGCAGTTTACCTGCATTCTTGCCTGCCTGTCTTGGGATTTGTTGACCTTCACAGCCTGAGAGCAAGAGCCCTGCTCTCCAACTTGCTGATCTTGGGTTCGCCAGCCCCTGCAGGTATGTAAATGAAGAGAATCCTCCATCCCGATCCATGGACTTGGTACGTTACAAGCCTCTACAATTGCATGAGCCATTTCCTTGATATAAATCTCTCTCTATGTGTATTTCGATGCTTTACTGGCTTTGGTTCTCTACAGAACCCAGCATAAGAAAGGCTAGGTCAACGGGTTCTACTCATAAACTTCAGGAGTCCAACAACTCCTTTTACCTCTGACCAGCCAGCCCTTCCTTTCACTCCCTTATTCCTAGCCCCCTGTGGGCTAGGCCAACTGGTGCCAGTGGAACATGTCCAAACTCAGCCCGTCTCTTCATTGCTGCACTTCCCCCAGTTCCACTCATAAATGGATCCAGGTGGTCACCACAAGTGTGCAGATCAAGCTGTCTACTTGCTGGCTCCCTCTAACTCCCAGTCCTGGAAGGGGGCTCCTTCTGAAGAGCACTCACTTGTCCTGCCTGGGTGCATCCAACAGCAAACTGCTTGCTTAAAATTCAAAAAGCAAAACACTCTTTTTTATTTCTGCAAGTCCTGTTTTCAGATGAAAAGCTCCAGTTCTCTCAGCAGTTCTGGGTGGTTCTGCATGTCTTTCCAAATGCAAAATCTGGGTGGAGCTCTGGTTTTCAACCTAAGTCCCCACTCTATATACAGGGCTACTGCTTTCAAACAGCCTGTGTTTCTCCCTGACAAATCCTAGCTCCCCTTTTGGCATATCCAATCAAAGTCTTGGCTGAAGACAGAGTTACATACTCTCTGTAATCTATAATACCCACTATTCATTTCTACCATACATGTAGGTTTGCTTTGCAACACTAGGTAGGAGAAACATTCAATATCCATACTACATTCCCTCTGGGATGGCTCATTTAATCCCAGCAGGATGGCAAAACTGACCAATACCCTTGGTGGGCCACAATTATCCTATCACACAGTCCTGCCCAATCGCTTGGGTAGGAGTTACAAGAACATGGCTAGAAAGGCCACACAAAAGTGATCAATTGTACTGCAAACTTATAAAGCAATATTCACCCCGAGTGTAACATGTTTAATATCACAACACTTTCTTCTCTTATCACTATATTTCTCTCCTTCTAAGCATGTTAACAATTACAAACTTCAGGCAACTGGGAATTTTCCAGCAGTACAACATTCTACAGGATTACATAAATGCTTCCAAAAAACCTGTTGCTGTCGAAACTGGTTTAAAAGAATTGATTGTGTGAACCATTTCAACAGCCTCATAACTGTTGGAATGATGATCCACTTCAATCTCATCCTTCTTGGAGGTTATTCTCCCCTCCAGTCTATCTTCAACATTGCTTCTGATTTATCTTTCTTAAAAACAAACAAGCAAAAAACACTTTTATCAAGTCATCCTCCAGCTAAAAAATGTCTTTAACAACTTCTCTTTGCCTACAGAAGTGAGTTTTAAATTGTTAGAGTACCATCAAATACTCTATCCACGGCCCTGCCCCACCCTCCAATCTACCTTTTTTCTTACCACTTCCATCACAGTGAGTCAGGGCTTCTTGCTGCCCTTCATTCCACTTGCACATAGTGCTTTGTCCTTTTGCTACACACAAATATCCCCAGAGTCAGGGTCATTTGGTGAGCCCTCCACAGCCCTGATTCCCTCTTACATGTTGCCTCTTGGGCAGTCTTACTCAACTACCCCTCCAGCCCCTTTGTTTTCCTCAGTTTCACAACCTGCCTGCCTCCTACTCTATCTGCACACTCAAGTTAAAACTTATTTTTAAAAGATTAATAAGCAAACTAACAAAACACACATAATTGAAAAGAGAGTGCGGTCTGCAACGTTAAGCTGACAACTTTTCAGAGTGGGCATGATGGCTTTTGATCTTTAGCTTTATATAGCATCTGGCTCATGATGACTAGAATAGATACTGTGAGAGCTACATCCTTCTCAGAGCCAAAGCTACGTCCCTGGTCACACAAAGTTCTTCAGAAAGTATGAGGTGTCAAGAATATCCAAACAACCTGAGAGAGAGAATTGGCCTCCTTAAGCTTCTAACCTACTATCAGGGAGGGGTTTGGAAGAATCTGGTTCAGCAACTATCTGTGGACTGACTGCCTGAATTGCTTTATCCACTGGCCGACTCTGGAATTTACCAGAGTTCTCTGATCCTGATGGATGTGACTCATGTAAACCACAGTTTCTTCTTAGGGTCATGCCCCATGAAATTAATCAACTTTGTGTCTATTTACTGTAATCAGAAGGAGCCTAGATGGTGCAATCATTAAGTGCTCAGCTGCTAGCCAAAAGTTTGGCAGTTGGAGCCCACCCAGCGGCTTAGAGGGAGAAAGATCTGGCTATCTGCTTCTATTAAGATTACAGTCAAGAAAACCATATGGGGGCAGTGCTGCTCTGTCACATGGGGTCACTATGAGTTGGAATAGACTCGACAGCACCTAACACAACAACAACACTGTAATCAGCTTGATAGTTGCTTTCTGCTCATGGATGGCTCCTTTCTTTCATTAAATCTGAAGGTTTCAGCTTTTGTTAGTTCACACCACCTCAATCAATAAAAGCAAGGGCTGCTGTCTCCTGAATGAGGCTGTAAAGCCAAGGCCCTGATAACCAATGGTTACTAAATTCTTAATGATTTTGTTTATGCATCACAGAGTCTTCATCACATCCCAGTCTAGGTCCTTGAACTTAACTTAAATAGTACTCTTTAGTAAAATGTGTCCTGTTACTTCCCATCCTTCATTCCTCCTCATTTACCATTGTATAGCCCATCAGCTAAGTGCTTCAGAATACACAAAGTGGGCACCAGAAATGGGCAGAACTAAGACCCACTTGCTCCATGACACGCCTGTTCCAAATGGGGCTGCATTTCCTTAGTGTGGTGGTCATTAGTGCTGTTTACCAAACGTTCCAATCTCTCCCCATTCCCAGTACATGACATGATTGTATTTCCTGGCTCTTTTATGGCTAGTGGGGTCAGGTGACTAGTTCTGGCCAATGAGTTCAAAGCAAAATTAAGGTGTGTCATTTCTTGGCTGAGACGTTGATGTCAATGTGAGACCCTTCCAGATTCAATTTTCTCTCTGCTAATATGACTGATAGTTCTCTAGAGCCGGCAGCTCTGTCAGCCTGGTTCCTAGTGACAACAACAAAGATACAGTAACAAGGCCCCAACCAACCTGCCATGGACATGTAGCACAAGCCAGAAATCAACTTAATTTATTTTTATCTACTGATATTTTCAAGTTTTTGTTATCACTGCTTAACTTAACTTCTCCTGACCAAGTGAGATAGGTGATTTGTAAGGTAATAATAAACGTGTGAAATGGGTAAGAAAGACATTCTTATCATTCTTCAATTACCATTGCTAAGCTAAAAGGCCCCCAAATTTACATGCCTAACCCATGCTTCTTCTTTGAGCTCAGATTTACATATCTCATCATCCTATTGAACATATCCACTTGAATGTGTCAAAAGGTGAATTAAAATCATGTCTGAAACTGAACTTGTAACATTTCCCAAACCTGCGTTCTCCTCAGTCTTCCTGTGTCAGCACTTAGCACCAGCTACTAAAGTCAGTGTCATCATAAACTTCTCCCTTTACTTTATGGGAAATGTGACAGGGCACACCTTCCTGTCACCAAGGCCTGATGATGCTGCCTCCAGAACTAGCTTGTATCCATCCACTTTTCCTCTATCTTCATTGTCAACATTCTAGTGAAAGCCACCGATATCTACCATTTAGATTACTGCAATGGTCCCCTAAACAGTCTCTCCATCTCTATGTGTCCTTTCAATTGATTCTGCACACAGTATCCAGAGGACTTTAAGAAATGTAAATAGATCATATTAACCCCCTTCAATGACTCCCCATCATACTTAGAATAAAAGTTCAAATTTCTTACCAAAGCCTACAAGGTCCTATGTGGTCTGATCCTCCCCTCTCTCCAGCCTCATTTTGTTCCTCTGTTACCCATATGTATACTGCCATCTCTCAATTACTAGAACAAACCAAGTCTCTCAAGCATCAGGGCCTTAGCTCTTGCTAATACTGTTATATTGGTGCTAAAATTGTTTATTCCTCCTTGTCTCATAGCTTTTAGCTTAATTATCACTCGTCAGAGAGATCTCAGACCTTCCTATCTACAGTAGATCTCGTGTGTTAGTTTCCAGTCATGTGTCTTTACTTCCTTAAGAGTAATGATCACAAGCTGCAAGTGTTTATTTATTTTTTTTACTTGTTTATTGTGGCTTTCCCCACTGGAATGAAAGCTTCAGGAGGACCAGAATCTGTTTAACCTTGTTCATCGTTACAATCCAAGTACCCTGTGTAATGAGAGCACACAGAACGCTCTCATAATACATGTGAATGAATGGATGGATTATCCTTATTTCACAAATGAAGCTATGACTCAGTGTATGTGACATGCCCAAAGTAGACAGACAGCGAGTGGTAGGCCGGGTCTCCAGGAACATTTTCTGACCCCACAGTTTGTGCCTTGATTTCACGCAATATAGACATTCGTGTTGCCACTTGAAACGCAGCAAAAGGAAATGAATTCGCTTGGAATCCATTTTCAGCAAGAACCCTGTGGGCTCTTCCCTTTTCCCTCACTACAAAGCACAGTGGCTTTGCAACACCAGCAGCCCAGCTAGTTTACTCATTTTTCAATACTATAAAATGTTATTAAACTGCACCACACAGATAAGTACTAGAAAAATTGCCAGGTTATTTTCCTAACATAAAATTAGCCAATTTGCCTGTGTATGGGATTGTAAAGGATGCAAAGCACCCCATTCAAGTGATTAACCTCTTAGTTAATAAAAGCAACAATTTCATGTGTATAAATAATATAATAAAAGGAACATTCATATCAAAGTTATGTGGCCCTGCCTTTCCTCTGCTCACCTCCTTAATTGGTATATAATTCATCAAACCCTGAAATGAATTGCGCTCCCACCCACATTTCTTCATCCAATTATCATGAAATAGGAAAGCAGGCTCTTTTTCCCTTTGGAAGGTAGGAGATAATGAAATCATTCAGGACTTCCCTGAGCCTGTGCTAGGCTACATAGAGAACCATCTGGCCTAGGGCTTGTCAGGGTAGCTCAGCGATGCTTCTTCAGGCACTGAAGACTTGAGCTTTTCCTTTTCATTTGACCTCTCATCCCCAAAGTTCACGTATTCGTCATCCTCCTAGAGTGCCTATAAATATTATCTGTTGTGAGTGTGACTTGCAATAGGAAGAGAAGGGAAGATCTTAATATGACTTTTGCATCAAATGAGTTGCCTGGATCCGTTTTTACAATGCTGATGAACCACCATTCCTGGGCCCAGAAATGTCCTTTTATGTTGTAAATTACATAAGATTACTGCCGAAAGTTTCTTGTGGGAGCTATAATTTTTTCCCCTTTGGACTTCTTCATGTGTGGAAAAAACCCTACATTAGATATGAATTAATATACTCTGGGGCTGATGACCTTTGGTTTTTTGCCTTTTACCTTTAAATTGAGGTAGAATAATGCCCAACATAGTGTAATTTGCCTTTGCAAAACTCTTATATGTATGTCACTAGAATTCCCTAGGATTCTCTTGCTAATAAATTCCATTAAAAAACCCCTTTTCCAGATCGTTTTGGTTCCTCTCATGAGTTCTGTTTAGAATTTTATTGTTGTCTGGACTCAACAGCTTTAACCTTGTTGTGGATAGATCACACGAGCTGTGTACCGAACTTAGAACAGCAGTATTTATACCTGAAGTTTCTTTATTTTTCCTCCAATGCATTAGAAGTTTATGGGAAAAGATAAAACAGTTACTGCCTCCTTTCCCACAGCTTTTTGAATAGCCTTTTCAGCTGGAAGTTTATGGCTGCTGAAAAATCATCTTAATTTGTACAAGCTTTGTTTTTCGGGCCTTGGTGCCATAGTCAAGCAAAGAGAGAAATGGGAATGCCAGCAGCAAAATTGATGACTGACCTGATGGGGAAACTTTTCCTTCTGGGTCAAGATGGAGTGGATTGCTCAAGTGACGTGGCAAAATGTTGGGAATGAGACTCAGCCCTGGGTTCTCATTCCTCTCCATTTTATCTACGGCCAATTGAAACACTTAGCATTATTTTTTGTACTATTTGAGATTGGCATATGCATTCTGTTTAAAAAAGATAGCTTGAAGACTTGTTGTTAGCTGTGACTGAGTCAGCCCCCAACTCATGGTGACTCCATGCACAACAGAACGAACCACTGCTTAGTCCTGCCCTACTCTCATGATTGGTTGTAGTCCACAGAGTTTTCATTGACTGATATTCGGAAGTAGATCACCATGCCTTTTTTCCTGGTCCACCTTAGTCTGAAAGCTCTGCTGAAACCTGTTTAGCATCATAGCAACAGAAAAGCCTCCACTAAAAGTCACATGGTGGCTATACATGAGGTGCATTTGATAGCTGGAAATCGAACCCAAGTCTCCCGCGTGGAAGACAAGCATTCTACCAGCAAACCACCAATGCCCCATTTTAATTCTTCCCTAAAAATTTTCCCTTTTCTTTTCAAATAAATAAGCTAGTCTTCACTGTTGTGGAAGTCTGGCTGTTTCTGCTACTTATGACTGCTCTACAGAGACAAAGACATTTCTGTAGAAATGAACAATGGGAAAAGAACCATACCCGAATTGGATTGAGTGGACTTGCTAAAGCAAATATGTCTTAATCTTAATGAAGCAGCTTTTGACATCTGGGTGCTGGGATTGCTGGCTCTGTCACATGAGTACTTTATAATCAGTCTCCTCTGGGTGGCTACTCTGAGAAATTTTCTCTGCAGAGTAAATTCTTTCGATCAGACATTGTAACACAATATCCCAATCCACAGCAGTGAAACTTTGATCAAGGTCAGTACAAATGGACTTGGAGGAGTTTCTAGCAGAGAAGGGCAGCTATTTCTCTGTGACTGATGGAAGAACTGACTTTATTCGGAAAAGGCGTAGACTGCAGAGCACAACATAGCTTTGGGTGGTGGTCGGCCCATGAATACCGAGTAGGAAGGGGTACAAGTCTAGCCAGACTGGCCAGCAGAAACAATCTTCATTTCCTCGGGTCAATCCTGATTGGTGATTCAGGGTTCCGTCTTGGTTTTCTAGTGCTGCCATAACAGAAATACCACAGTGGGTGGCTTTAAAGAGCACAAGTTAATTTTCTCACAGTTCTGGAGGCTAAGTCCAAAATCAGGGTCTTAGCCATGTTGATTTCTTCTGTGAATCTCTCTCTTAATTTCTGGCATCTGCTGGGTTCTTACATGTCATCTGTCTTTTCCTGTGTGTGTCTCTGTGTCTGTTCTGGTCTTCTTATAACCAGAAATGATGAGGTTTAGGATTCACGCTACACTACCAGCAAGACCTCATTAATATAAGAATTGAAAAATCCTATTTCCAAACAGGGTCATATTTACAGATACAAGGTTTCGGATTTCAACACATATTTTTGGCTGACACAAGTCACTCCATAACAGGTCCCAGCCTGATGATTTAGCAATATTTACCAAAGGATTTAAGAAACATTGTTCCACAAACAGGACTTTTCTAAGCAAAATCATGGAACAGAAAATACTTGTAAAGTTTATTTTGGTGTCCCTCTACCTAGTCCCTAGTCTCGCTCCTCCAGCCAGTTCTCCATTTCTTTTAGTTCCTTTCCTTCTTTTTTGCCTCACTTTCAAAATCTACCTACTCATTGTCCTAGCCTTTAAAAGTCCTCATCTCTACCACCTTGATAGTGGAAGAAAAACAGGGGGCTAATACTTACTGAGTGTCTGGTGTATCAGGTCTTGTTGAAGAAGAAGTATACATGTTACTGCATTTATGTCACTGTTATGCATGTGCATTTTCTCCATTTTACAGATGAGAACACTACGTTCTTAGCAGACAAGTGATTTGCCCAACGGCACATAGCAGCTAAGGAGTGTAGAGGCAGAATTGGAACGCAGGTGTGTCTGACTTCCAGGGTGCTGTTCCACTAAACCTTTGTAATGTGATCCCTGCAAGGTTATATAATTTCTTAAACCTAGTGAAAATTCCCCTATTCACGTATAAACCTTTATGGAGTCAAGTTTTCAGTCTGAGGCAGACTTATAGGTGAGATTTTTTTCTATCAGACTATCCTCAGAAGTCCCCAAAATCCCTCTACACAGTAGGCTGCCTCCTCTGTCTTTTTTAAAATATTTTTTATTGTGGTTTACGTGAAAGTTTACAAATCAAGTCAGTCTCTCACAATAACTTATATACACACCTTGCTACATACTCCCAATTACTCTCCCCCTAACGAGACAGCCCGCTCCCTCCCTTCATTCTCTCTTTTCATGTCCATTTCACCAGCTTCTAACCCCCTCTACCGTCTCATCCCCCCTACCAGGCAGGAGATGCCAACATAGTCTCAAGCGTCCACCTGATCCAAGAAACTCACTCCTCACCAGCATCCCTCTCCAACCCATTGTCCAGTCCAATCCATGTCTGAAGAGTTGGCTTTGGGAATGGTTCCTGTCCTGGGCCAACAGAAGGTCTGGGGGCCATGACCACCAGGGTCCTTCTACTCTCAGTCAGGCCATTAAATCTGGCCTTTTTATGAGAATTTGGGGTCTGCATCCCACGGCTTTCCTGCTCCCTCAGGGGTTTTCTGTTGTGTTCCCTGTCAGGGCAGTCATCGGTTATAGCCAGGCACCATCCAGTTCTTCTGGTCTCAGGATGATGTAGGCTCTGGTTCACGTGGCCCTTTCTGTCTCTTGGGCTCGTAATTACTTTGTGTCCTTGGTGTTCTTCATTCTCCTTTGATCCAGGTGGGCTGAGACTCACTGAAGCATCTTAGATGGCCGCTTGCCAGGGTTTAAGACCCCAGACACCACTCTTCAAAGTGGGATGCAGAATGTTTTCTTAATAGATTTTATTATGCCAATTGACTTAGATATCCCCTGAAACCATGGTCCCCAAACCCCTGCCCCTGCTATGCTGGCCTTCGAAGCATTCAGTTTATTCAGGAAACTTCTTTGCTTTTGGTTTAGTCCAGTTGTGCCGACCTCTCCTGTATTGTGTGTTGTGTTTCCCTTCACCTAAAGTGGTTCTTATCTACTATCTAATTAGTGAATACCCCTCTCCTACCCTCCCTCCCTCCCACCTCTCATAACCACAAAAGAATGTTTTCTTCTCAGTTTAAACTATTTCTCAAGTTCTTATAAGAGTGGTCTTATACAATATTTGTCCTTTTGCAACTGACTAATTTCACTCAGCATAATGCCTTCCAGGTTCCTCCATGTTAAGAAATGTTTCACAGATTCCTCACTTTTCTTTATCGACCTATAGTATTCCTTCGTGTGAATATACCATAATTTATTTATCCATTCATCTACTGATGGGCACCTTGGTTGCTTCCATCTTTTTGCTATTGCCTCCTCTGTCTTAATCACAGGGTCAGTTTTAAGTGGGACCTGATCATGACTAATAAAAAAAAAATAAATAAAGTGCAGCTAATTTCATTTTCCTGGAATTTCTCTGATTCCTTAGGTTACATTTGTGTGTCCACTGTCCCCAACTTGTTTGGCTTTCCAGGACTCTGAGAATATGTGTGAATTTCACTGTTGACTTTCTAAACCTTTCATCTACCCCAGGATTTCCTGGGCTGTCTGGGTCAGGCATAGCCAGACTCCTTCCAGTGGTCTTGCCTTATACTTGGGCTCTATTATGTGTATGTGGCTCATTTACAATCATGTTTATGTTGCTTCACTGGTTCCAGTGTTCTAAAACCCTGCCTGATCTTTCTCCAGTTTATTGTTCTCTTTTTGGCCAAATCTTTTGCACTACTAGCTGCATCTTCCTGTATTTCTCAATTATTGCATATGGGAACATTTATTCCTTAGGTCTGATTGATGCAAGGGATGTTGAGTGGGGCTTTTCTTGTGTCCTCAGAAGTAGAACCCAAGCTTGAGGACAAGTATGCATTTATTATCTTCACCTTCTAAAGAGATCCAGTGACAATTGTGTCCACATTTCTCTAAAGGGCTTCTTAAGAAGTGGCCATCCCTTCTCTGCTACCTTCTCAATCACCCACCCCACACATCTGAATAAGAAGATTAACGGGTGAATGGATGTGTGGGAAGACACAGATGTGGTCAACTAGAGTACAGTATTCATAGTAAAGAAGTTTTCTCTTGATTTCCCATGGGTAAGAGGAGGACGGGGTGTTTACCCTCTGCTATCTTCAAGTATATGAGGGAAGCACCGAGAAAATCACTTTCAAAGATTGGATGTACCCGTAAGAAAAGGTCACTGTCATCCCAGCCCCAGGCTGGGTACTTGCAGAATCTACATTGGTTCTGCCCAATGAAGTAGAGTCAAGCATAATGAGAAAATTCTTGGAAGAGTCTGCTATTCCTCCTGAAGTTTGAAGGCATCACGCCCCTAGTGACCCCTGCCCATTTTGGTCTCTCTTTAATCTCCAAAGGTAAAAAACTTGCTGGGGTAAATTGCAGGAAGAGACTGTGGGAAGAAGATGGGAGCTTGCTTTACTTGCCAAATCCTTGAAGAGCTTGGACAGCATTGGTCTCAAGACTCCACATGAAGAAGCATAGGTTTAAAAAGGAGGCATGAATGATAGGGTATTCAGACAATGTACAAGACTTGTTCCTCCCGAACTGCTCAGAGACGGCTTGGGGGTACTGAGCCAGGGCAGGACCTATGAGACAACACCTGCCCTTTCTCTATCCTTGCCCTCTGTTTTAGCACACTGGAGGGACTAGAGACCTAGAAGAAAAGGAGTTGTGGAGGTGTCTTGTTGTTGTTAGGTGCCATCAAGTTGGTTCTGACTCATACTGAATCTATGTACAACAGAACAAAACACTGCCCAGTCCTGCACCATCCTCACAATTGTTGTTATGCTTCAGCCCACTGTTGCAGCCACTATGTCAATCCATCTCATTGAGGGTCTTCCTATTTTTCAATGACCCTCTATTTTACCAAGCATGATGTCCTTCTCCAGGGACTGGTCCCTCCTGATAACATGTCTGAAGTATGTGAGATGAAGTCTCACCATCCGTGCTTCTAAGGAGCATTCTGGCTGTACTTCTTCCAAGACAGATTTGTTTTTCTTCTGGCAGTCCATGATATATTCAATATTCTTTGCCAAGACCATAATTCAAAGGTATCAGTTCTTCTTCAGTCTTCCTTATTCATTGTCCAGCTTTAGCATTCATATGAGGCAATTGAAGATACCATGGCTTGGATCAGGCACACCTTAGTCCTCAAAGTGATATCTTTGCTCTTTAACACTTGAAAGAGGTCTTTTGTAGCAGATTTGCCCAAAGCAACATGTCGTTTGATTTCTCGAGAACAATAAAATTGTTGTATCTAAATACAGCTTAGACTCTTTGATTATGAATTGTATTCGCTTACTTTTGGAAAGTCATAGGGAGCGTTATTGTTTGTCAAGCATACCTGCCTTGGTCATCCCTAGTCAGTGGTTAGATTTTAGCTGCAATGAGATTATAATAGACAATTAGGATATCACACATTTGTGTGTGTGCTTCATAGTAAACTTATCTGATTCAAAGCAATCACAACTTGTGTTTATTTAAAGAGATTAGATTGGAAAAGTAATCGCCTTAGTTTAGTTTGCCTTCTCTCAGTGTGGAGGAGTAGACTGCTGGGGTTTAGAAGATCTGAGATCTACTGTTGGCTCCATTGGTAACCACTTACATCAAAGCAGTCCCATCATTGGAACTTTTAGTATCTTGATTTCTTCAGTTGTTACTCAAATTCAGTAAGCATTTACCAAGTCTCTTATGAGCAGAGTGGGCTTCAGAGTTAGATTTTGCAAGTTAAATCCCAGATCTACCACTTACTGGCTGTGTGATCTTAGTCAAGTTACTTATCCTATCTGAGGCACTGTTTTCTCATCTTTAAAATGAGATGTGGCAATTTAGCTGGGCCACAAAAGATCAGTAGAATCTCTTCTTTAAAACAGAACATTTGAACTATGTGATCTCTAAAACCTCTTCAATTCTAAAAGTCTACATAACCTTACAGGGGAAGAGAATGGATTTAAATAGAATCATTTTGTTTCAGAAGAAAGGATTTTCTTGTTAGATGCCAGGTGAAGAGGTTCTAGAGTTATCCAACTAATTAAAAAGCAAAACAGCAAAACTTAGTGATGTAGATGTGATGGTTTTTCTATGATTCTGCTGAAAAGGTAGACACACAGAGTAAATCATTGGTTTTCAAACATGAGTCCAAGAAAGGACAGAATTAGAATCCCCTGGGCAGCTTTTTAAACTCTCAGACTATGACTGTTGTTGGTTGTTTTGTCATGCTCTCCAACTGTGGCTGTGGATTTGCCTATTTCTGGCTTAATTCTCACAGTTTTTGTTTCAAGTGTTTTGGAGCTGTGTTATTAGGTGCATACATACTTAGATTTTTTTTTTTTTCTTGATGGATTGACCCTTTTGTCTTTATTAAATGTCCCCCTTTATCTCTGTCTTGTCTTGACATGTACTTTGTCCAGTACCTATTTGACCACTTCAGCTTTCTCATGGTAAGTGTTCGCAAAGTATTTTTTTTGTATCCTTTTCTTTTAACCAGTATGTGTCTTCTTATTTGAAAATTCATCTCTTTTAAACAGTATATGTTTGAATCTTTCTTTTCATTTAGCCTGATAATCTCTGCCTTTCAACTGGAGTCTTTAGTTCATTTAGACATAACGTAATTATTAAACTGATGAAGTTTACCATCTTGCTTTGTTTTTCAATTTTTTTCTTTGTCCCATTGGTTCTTTGCTCTATTTCCTCCTCTTTTCTGATTTCTTTTGAATTAATTATTTTTTAGTATTTTATTTTATATCTACTTTTGATTTATTAGGGTTTATGGTGGTGCAGTGGTTAAAGCTCTTGGCTGTTAACTGAAAGGCTGGCAGCTTGAACCCACCAGCCACTCTGTGGGAGAAAGATGCTGCAGCCTGCTACCGTAAAGATTTACAGCCTTGAAAACCCTATGGGGCAATTCTACTCTGTCCCATAGCGTTGCTAGGAGTCAAAATCAACTTGCCAGCAGTGAGTTTGGTTTTGGGTCTTGGGTTTTACTGGCTTATTAGCTATATATCTTATTTATTTATTAAGTGGTTGCTCTGGATTACAATACACAACCCTAATTTATGAGAGTATACCTTGAATTCCTATTATTTTACATATAATGTCAGAACCCTACAACAATCAGCTTCCATTTACCCCATTGTTGTCCTTTTTATTTACCCACATAATTCCTTTTTCAAGCACTTTTCATTTTTTCATGTAGGACTGAGCTCCGGTATCATTTCTCTTCAACCTGAAGAACTTCCATTAACTGTTTATGTAGTACAGGTCTGCACTTGATGAATTCCCTCAGGTTATGTCTACCTAAAGATGTCTTTATTTCTCTTTTGTTTTTGAAGGGTGCTTTTAGCTGAATATAGAATTCTAGGTCTTTTTTTTTTTTTTTCTTTAGCCCTTTAAAGATGACATTCCATTGTCTTCTGGCTTGCATTATTTCTGGAAAGAGATCACCCTTAATTCTTATTATCTTTGTGGTATAATGTGTCTTTTTTTCCTCTGGCTGATTTTAAGATTTTATTATTATATTTGATATTCAGTAATATGACTACTATATGCCTAAGCAAGATTATATTTATCCTGTTTGAGGTCTGCTGAGGCTTCTTGGATCTGTGGGTTGATAGTAAACTTAAACTTGTAATATTTTGGGTCATTATTTCTTTAAATATAAATTTGTGCCCCAATAAGTTTTTTTTTAAGGGCAGAGTCTGTTATGAGTTTTAATCAGTCTGTCCTGCTCTCTCTGTCTGCTTTTATTCAGGTACTCCAATTACACATATGTTAGTCAATTTGATATTGTTAGGCCACTGAGATGCTATTAAAATTTTTTTCAGTCTTTTTATCTCAGTATTTTGGTTTGGATAGTTTTTATTGACCTGTATTAGGTTTGTTGCTCATTTCTTCTGTATTCTCCAATGAGTATTGTCAAGCCCATTGACTGAATTTTTCATTTCAGATATTGTACTTTTCAATTTTAGAATCTGTTTTTTTTTTTTAATATAGTTTCCCTGTCTCTTCTGAGACTCCCCATCTGTTTACTCACATGTTTATCTTTCACATAAATTATTGAATATGTTATAATAACTGCTTTAAAATAATTAGTAATTCCAACATCTGTGTTCTCTCTGGGTCTGTTTATATTGATGGCTTTACTCTTGGTGATGGATCAAATTGTTCAGCTTTTTTGTATGTGATAATTTTTTATTATAAAATAAAACCTGTGATTTGGCTCCATTTTCCTTTCTACAGTTTATAAAGTGTCCATAGGTAGAAAGCCAAGACGAACGTGGAGCTCAACTTTTTGTTTTTCCCATTCTCTGTAGGTTGTAAAATGCCTCAGAACAGCTACTTTAAATATTTTGTCCAGTTTTAAAGCTGATTATAAAAAAATACTGGGTAGATAATATCAATACCTATTACTTCATCATTGCTGGAATACTGAGGAGTTTTTAAATATATAAATACCAGCTCCCTACCAAAAGCTACTGATTCAGGATCTTCCAGACAACTTTAGAAAACTTCTGTTTTTATTTTGATGTGCTGTCAGGCTTGGACACACTAAGGTGTATGACCTTTCCAGGTAACATCAGGCCCTGATTGCACTGACCTGAGAGTGTTCTGAAGAGCCACATTTAAAGAGTCTCAACTGATGTATCTTTCACCACTTCCCTTAGGAGATTAATCATGAATTATCTGGCCTTCGAATCATGAAAGATTCTCAATTTATAACTGTTTCCAGTTCTTAGATTTTCTTACTTCTAATAATGTGTTTTTCTGAATCAAAGTAAATAATTCCTTAATTCTTAGTGTTCACACCTTCAAAGTTTAATGGACGCTTATTATGTCCCCTGCCAGTCATCATTTAACCAAGCTATACATATTTAATTATTTTAATGTATCCCCTTTTCCCCATAAATCAACTTCTTGAACTCCCTAGTCATTCTAGTTCCAATATCTTGCCCTCTCTCTAGATAGGAATGAAGAAGGCCAGGGCCTCTTTCTTCTACCATCAGTTTTCTTGAGGAATAGAGCTGATGTTCTGTTCTCTCTAGTCATAGCCATCTGATATGGAATAGTTATTTTATAAACTTGTGGAATTTTTATGACTCATCAGTTCAGTTTTAATTACATTGTACATAATTTTCAAGTTTTTAAATGCTCTTCTTTCATTGAATTTAGGTTTTTTTTAATTTACAAATTTAAAATATATTGAATTGGCATATGCTTTGCTGTGTATATTCTCAACAACAACAAAATTAAATAAATTATAAAAAGTTTTTTTTTTTAAATAATTGTTATTCCTCAGGTGGAATGAATACATTAAAAATCCTGTGTGTATAATTAAACAATCTTAGTGTCCCTAGATTTCTCTGTCATTTCTGGCACCTGGCATTCCTTCCTTAGAGGTTTTCAATTGTGGACTGCAATACTTTTAGAATAATGAGAATTCAGATTCCACAAATCACCCAAAGCCAAATATCAGTATCTTTGGCCAATAAAGCATGCCCAGTTAGCTGATGGCTTTCAGAGGGGCTGACAAAAAGCCTTAGATAATGCACTGAGTACGGTGCTGTTTAAGGCCATCACAATGTACTATAATTATTGTGGCAGGCTCCTTCCTGTCTAGAATATCTCCCTGAAGAGTGGGTAGTGTGTCTTGGGGTTGACAGGTGGCTAGATTCCCCTCTGTGAGTGAGGACGTTAGATGTTGCCAGGAGAATTTAAAGCAACATACTCAGAGTCTTAGCACTTGAATCGTTCTAGTTTCCCCTTTAGCTGTGCACAATATGCATTTCTTCGGCACATACAAGCAAAAAGCCTCTTTTCCCTCCCCCCACCAACTCCCCTTCATGCCAAGGCATATTCTCCAATTTTCTGGCTGCCCCTGGGAGCCATCCTTACTGTGTCCCCCGACAGCCCCCCGACAGCCCCATGCCCATGTTTTATGCAAAGATGTGAGCAGCTGGCCACCAAGCCCCTGAGAGTCTAAGGCTTTTGTGTTGCAAAGCCTCTTCTCTGCCTTCTTTTCCCTCCCCTCCTGGTTTCCAGGCCCTATGATCTTTTCCCCACCACTCCCTTGTGTCAGCAGTTGCTGGCTACGCTCTGCACTTTTTACATGCCCGCGTCTGTGCTGAGGAATGCTCAAGTCTCAGAAAAGGCAGTCGATCAATGCAGGAGGTAGCGTCAGAGAATGTCTCGTACTTAGTAGGTCGCCTTGGCTGAGCTTTTATTCAGACCTTCTAAAGAAGTACTATGTTAGCAGGCAGAAGGTTGGCGGGGACAGTAAAGCGTAGGGGAGGGAATACAGGGTTTAGAGGGCAGACAGAGTCTGTTATGAGGTTTAAATCAGGTAACATACGAGTCCCTCGGCGGTGCAAATGGTTAAGCACTGGACTACAGACTGAAAGGCTGGCCCTTCAAACCCACCCAGAGGCACCTCAGAAGTGAGGCCTGGCAAGCTGGTCACAGTCTTGAAAGCTCTATGGAGTGCAGTTCTACTCTGCACACTTGGGGTCACCGTGAGCCAGAATCAACTCAATGGCAACTAATAACAATAACGACAAATGTAGGTGAAATTCTAAAACAGTGTGAGGTCAGTAAATGAGATTAGGTCCTGGAACCAGCCAGACTGTTGAGGTTTTAAGCCTGGTTCTTCCACTTACCGTCTTTGTTACCTCAGGCAAGGCCACCTATGCTATCTGTGCCTCAGTTGCTTCTTCAGCAAAGTAGAAATAATAATATTTCCCAGGGTTGTGATGAAGATTTCATGAGTTAATACATATAAAGCACTTAAAATGATGCCTAACACATAAGTACGTAATACATGCTCAGTAAAAGGTAGTTATAATAATAACAACAACAACATTGTCAGGTTATCATCGTGATTGATACTATTATTATTACTAGCCACCTTACAAATTCGCCAGCTCTTTTATATATCTTAACTACTTTAGTGAATCCAGGGTAGGTCATGAATCTATAGCCATAGAGAACAGACCAATGTTCTAGTCCATGTTCTCTGTTGTGATAAATGTTCTTCATTGTGATAAAGTTCCTGGCAGAAGGATTCCGTCCATCTTTGTCTTGTCAGGCCACTTGACAAAGATGCCAGAGTATCTTGCTTGATAAGCACAATGGCACAGGGATTGGCTTCTATGAGGAGAGAAGGTCTTAGTTCTTCCCTAGTTTTTTTTTTTTTTAGTAGTAGGAAGATTATGTCTACAGAGTAGGATTGCTGGTGTGTTTAAATATTCCTGAAGCAAAGAGGAAAAAAACTGCCTAGATAGTTCTACCTGAAGTCATCCCAATCTGAAGAAAGCTACTTCCCTGTTCTGATCAAGTTCAGGAAAAATAAAAACACTACTCTATATGCCAGAAATCCAGTCTTTGCAAACAAAGCAGAGGATACGAATACTGCTCATTGACCCTTCTGGAGGTGTTGGCCAATGGTAAGAAAACCTCCAAAATTGAAAGAGGCTATTGAGAGGAGTTAGATGTGGAGAAATGTGGATGGTTTCCAGGAGTTTACCTGGACCCATGGTCATTTCCTCCCACATCTTTGCACAGGGAGGTCTATACCCAACATTTTTTCTGAAACCCCCATTGCCTTGTGCCAATTTTGAGAACTGAACCCTTTACAGCGGCTGCCACTCAGCTTAAGAACTGCGCTCATTAATTAGGTGGAAAAACACACTCAAGGTGTGAGTCCTGCACTGGCCTGAGTGGATCACAGTCAAAGTTAGGGTTCCTCTTTGGAACAAAGTGGGACGCTAATCAGGATGGAATCTGTCTCAGACAAGTTTGTGCAGTTCAGCTTGAGGACTGGCTGAGGTTCGAGCTGCCTCTGATCTCATCTGACCCTTAGGTAGAGATGCACTTCTGTCTCCTATTTATCATTTTCAGTGGGAACTGTGTGGGCAGCTTCCATTACACCAGGCCAAATTTAGACGAATAAAAAGGTCGACTAAGTAATTATTGATTTTATATGTGTGCATAAATTAGAGCGTAGAGTCCTTTAGTCACTGCTAAAAATAAGCCTGCTATGGATTGGGGTGGGGAGGCAGAGGGCCTATATAATGAGGATAAAGCAATAGCTCTGGTGCTAAATCAGTACATTGGTTAACTGTTTCCTTACGGCTGTCATGTTAGTTCAAGACTTATATAAAAAAAATCAGCAAATGGAACATTTTGGATATCTGTGAGAGGATTGGCTAAGGCAAGCCAGAGCCATTCCTTCTCTTTAATCACAAAAATTATATTGGCCATAATCCTTTTAGCAACAAGCTTTTCTCAAGCAGCGGTGACTTATGAATGCTATTCTGAGGAAAACTAGTCAATATATTAGTTTTCTTTTAATTATGCAGCTGCAGCATCAAGTCATGCATGAGTTTTATGGGGCTTTGTGAATTTTCCATCAGTTCTGGGAAGGAAAGAATTTATGCATACACTGTGGAGCCATTTGCTTTGGTTGGAAAAGAGAAACCTTCCCCCTCAGCCTTAAAAGTGAAGAGCTTGTATTTGAGTGGGAAATTCCAGGAGTCTAACAATCAAATCAGCCAAGGCTGTTAATTAAAATTGATGAGCATTAAGCATTTATGTAAGGAGCCCTTGTGGCTCAGTGGTTAAGCTCTTGGCTGCTTACCGAAAGGTCAGTGGTTAGAATCCACCAACCTCTCTTCAGGAGAAATGTGTGCTTTCATAAAGATTTACAGCCTTGGAAATCAATGGGGCAGTTCTACTATGCCCTATATGGTGGCCAAGAGTTGGAATTGACATGACAGCAATGGTTTTTTGGGAAACATTTATATAATACTGTAAAATGTTGTACTGCTGGAAAATTGCCAGGTGCCTGACGTTTGCAACTGTTAACATGCTTACAAGGGGGAAAACATGGTGATGAGAGAGAATAATGTGATATCGAACATGCTACATTAGGGAAAACATGGTGATGAGAGAGAATAATGTGATATCGAACATGTTACATTGCTTTATGACCTTTAGAAGTAACTCTAGCTAAATTATGTTGTTGTTGTTAGGTGCTGTCAAGTCACTTCCAACTCATAGTGGCCCTATGTACAACAGAACAAAACACTGCCCGGTCCTGTGCCAATTGTTGCTATGCTTGAGCTCGTTGCTGCAGCCACTGTGTCAATCCATCTCATTAAGGGTCTTCCTCTTTTTTGCTGACCCTCTGCTTTATCAAGCATGATGTCCTTCTCCAGGAACTGGTCCCTCCTAATAACATGTCCAAAGTACTTGAGATGAAGTCTTACCATCCTTGTTTCTAAGGAGTAGTCTGGCTGTACTTCTTCCGAGACAGATTTGTTCATTCTTCTGGCAGTCCACGGTATATTCAATATTCTTCTCTAACACCGTATATCAGATGCATCAGTCCTTCTTAGGTCTTCCTTATTCATCATCCAGCTGTTACATGCATATGAGGTGATTGAAAATACCATGGCTTGGGTCAGGCGCACCGTAGTCCTTCAAGGTGACTTCATTGCTTTTTAACACTTTGAAGAGGTCTTTTGCAGCAGATTTCCCCAATGCAACGCACCCTTTGATTTCTGGACTGCTGCTTCCAAGATTGTGCATCCAAGTAAAATGAAATTCTTCACAAATTCAATATTTTCTCCATTTGTCAGGATGATGCTTCTTGGTCTAGTTGTGAGGATTTTTGTTTTCTTGATGTTGAGGTGTAGTCCACACTGAAGGCTGTAGTCTTTGATCTTCCTCAGTAAGTGATTCAAATCCTCTTCACTTTCTGCAAGCAAGGTTGTATCATCTGCATACCGCAGGTTGAGTCTTCCTCCAATCCTAATGCCCTGTTCTTCTTCATATAGTCAGCTTCTTGGATTATTTGCTCAGCATACAGATTGAATAAGCATGGTGAAAGGACATAACCCTAATGCACACCTTTCCTGATTTAACCATGCACTAACCACTTGTTCTGTCCAAACAAGCCTCAGGTTGCAATACTGAAGGATTCTATGGGCAAAATGGAGGCTCAGTGGTACAGTGCTTAAGAGCTTGGCTGCTAACCAAAAGGTTGGCAGTTCGAATACACCAACCGTTCCTTGGAAACCCTATGAGGCAGTTCTACTGTGTGCTATAGGGTCGTTATGAGTTGGAATTGACTTGATGGCAATGGGTTATGGGAAAAATATTGAACAATGCAGGAAGCATCAAAAAAAGATGGAAGGAATACACAGAGTCACTGTACCAAAAAGAACTGGTAGACATTCAACCATTTCACGAGGTAGCATATCATCAAGAACCGATGGTATTGAAGGAAGAAGTCCAAGCTGCACTGGAGGCATTAGTGAAAAACAAGGCTCCAGGAATTGACAGAATAACAATCAAGGTACTTCAACAAATAGATGCAATGCTGGAAGTGCTCACCCCTCTATGCCAAGAAATTTGGAAGACTGTAATGGATTGAATTGTGTCCCTGAAAAATGTGTGTCAACTTGGTTAGGCTATGTGTGGTTGTCCTCCATTTTGTGATTTTCCTGTGTGTTGTGGATCATAATCTCTGCCTGTGGTTAAAAGGATTAGGGTGGGATTGTAGCACCACCCTCACCCAGGTCTCGTCCCTGATCCAATGTAAAGGGAGTTTCCCTGGTTTCCCTGGGGTGTGGCCTGCAGCACCTTTTATCTCTCAAGAGATAAAAGGAAAGGGAAGCAAGCAGAGAATTGGGGACCTCATACCACCAAGAAAGCAGCACCAGGAGCAGAACGTGGTCTTTGGACACAGGGTCCCTGCACCTGAGAAGCTTCTTGATCAGGGGAAGATTGAGGACAAGGACCTTCCTCCAGAGCTGACAGAGAGAGCTGACACCCTGAATTTGGACTTGTAACGTGCTAGACTGTGAGAAAATAAATTTCTCTTTGTTAAAGCCATCCACTTGTGGTATTTCTGTTACAGCAGCACTAGATGACTAAGACAGAATTTGGTATTGAGAGAGAGTGGGTGCTGCTCAACAGAAACCTAAAATGTGGAAGCAGTTTTGAAACTGTGAATGGTTAGAGTTGTGACAGTGGCAGAGGACCAGGTAGCAGAGAAGCGGCAGCAGCAGAGAACCAGCAGCAGCAGAACCAGGAGACCAGCACAAGAGAGCACTGGAGCCGACCCACCACATGAAGCCAGAAAGCTAAGTGCTTGTGTGCAGGAGGCACCTATCGGTGGAGCTACCGAGCTTTGGAACACTTGGCCCAGCAGGGCAGATGCCGGCATGAGGCCCAAGGAGCCGAGAGGCCAAGAAACCATGAAACAGAAGCTGAAGGGACAACACAAGAAGCTGAGCTTCCTCAGTCTCAAAAGGTATGGCTATGACCTCAGGAGTTTCAAAGGGTGGAGCCATGGCCTCTGGTGTTTCTAAGGCTGGAGTTGCCACTCAGACGATTGAGGAGAATGGTGACCCAAAAGCTGAAGGAGCAGAGTTGTTGTCACAGTGGGCTTAGAAGGCGGAGTTGAAGCCCAGTGGCCAATACCTAGAGTCTGGAGGGCAGAGTTATTGTGTAAATTGTTTCAGATAATAGAGGATTATCTTCAAAGTTTTGAGGGCTAATGTAATGTATTCTGCTGACTTGCTTGTTGCCTGTTATGCCTTGTTTCCTTCCAGTTTCTCCCGTTTGTAATGGAAATGTCTGGCTTGTGTCTGTTCTGCCATTGTACCCTTGGAAGCAGATAACTTGTATCTTAAATTTCACAGATGAAGAGGAATTTTTAGATTTTAAACTTGGAATCAAGACTTTTGCTAAGATATGATGGGATGAATATGTTTTGCATGTTGCAAGAATGTGATCTTATGGGGCCAAAGGGTAGAATGTCATGGACTGAATTTTGTCCCCCCCAAAATATGTCAACTTTGTTAGGCCATGCTTCCCAGTATTCTGTGGTTGTCCACCATTTTGTGATTGTAATATTATGTTAAGAGGATTAGGGTGGGATTGTAATACCACCCTTACCCAGGTCAGATCCGTGATCCAAGGTAAAGGGAGTTTTCCTTTCACCTCTCAAGAGATTAAAGAAAGAGAAGCAAGCAGAGAGTTGGGGACTTCATATCACCAAGAAAGCAGCACGAAGAGCAGAGCATGTCCTTTGGACATGGGCTCCCTGCGCCTGAGAAGCTACTTGACCGTGGGAAGATTGAGGGCAAGGATTTTCCTTCAGAGCTGACAGAGAGAGAAAACCTTCCCCTGGAGCCGATGGCTTGAATTTGGATCTTTAGCCTACATTAGTGTGAAGAAATAAATTTCTCTTTGTTAAAACCATTCTCTTGTGATATTTCTGTTACGGCAGCACTAGATAACTAACACAGACAACTACCTCAACTGACTGGAAGAAATTCATATTTTTGCCCATTCCAAAAAAAGGCAATCCAACAGAATGTGGCAATTATCGAGCAATAAAATTTTCTATCATTAATGTCACACATAAGTAACATTTTGCTGAAAATAATTCAAAAATGTTTGCAGCAGTAAATTGACAGGAACCTGCCAGAAACTCAAGCTGGATTCAGAAGAGGATGTGGAATGAGGGATATCATTGCTGATGTCACATGGATCTTGGCTGAAAGCAGATAATACCAGAAAGATGTTTACATGCATTTTATTGACTATGCAAAGATATTTGAGTGTGGATCATAACAAATTATGGGTAACATTGTGAAGAATGGGAATTCCAGAACACTTAATTGTGCTTATGGGAAACCTGTATATAGACTAAGAAGAGGGCCTTTGAACAGAACAAGCTAAATTATACACCTATCTTAATTGTGTTTGGATGTAAGTAGTTTGAAGTTAATTTACGTATTACATGTACATCTTAAATTCTAGATTACAGTAATTCTTTCTCTTCTTGGTTAGCAGCTCCTGTAATGCTGAGAAGCAAAATGTCTTGTTGAAGCTTAACCTGATATTCTTCAGAGGCAGACTTAAAGAAGTCTTAAGGAAGACTTACTATACTCTGCCTGATTTAATGGGCCACAGTAATAGTTTCCAAAGTGAGGAAATGAGAAGTGGCATGCTGAGGAAGAGGCGTAGCTAAGTTGGAGGGGAATGGCCTATGATTAGGACATAGTAACCTCCAGAACTACCTGACCCCACATACAGGTTATCCAGGCTCCGGGACCACTCCCAATCTTAGATTGAGAGGGCTTGTTGACTCTGACCTTCAAGCTGAGCACCAAATCAACCTTGATACCTATTCATCTTGGTAAAGGGGCTCCTCCCATTGCAGAACATCCAGTCTCCACTTTGTACCTTAATCCTGGTACTTGGGTCTTTGTCTTGTTCCTTGCGGTTCTTAGTCTATTTAATGCCCTAGTCTTTTAGAACTGATATCTCACCCTAACCTACAACTTTCCCCATTGCTTACATCCTGCTGTGGATATTGTCCACTTCTGGACTCTTCATGCTATCCTTTGATTGTCTGTTGGGACACCCTATACTTCTTTGGGTTGGCCATCTCCTCCATCTCTCTGCCTCATGCCACGTAATCTCCTGGACTAACTGGCTTATTCATCGTTATGCTTTTCCCAAACCACATATCCAATGTGTAGCAGAGTGTCTGGTTCAGAGTAGGCCTTCAGGAAATAACTGGGGAATGAACGAAAGCATTCTATTTGCTGACCAGAACTTCCTTCCAGTATTTGCTGACAACGTGCATCTTCTTGAAAACTCGCTATCGCAGGGGTTTCTAGACCTCTGCTCACCCCAGTTTTCCAAGTCTTTCTTGCTCTTCCAGGAGCTGGGATGCAACACCCAAAATCATGCATCTTAGGTAAATTAATGTCATTGGCAGGATGTGCCTTGACTGCCTTACTCTCCTTTCTAGCCTTTTTTGTTTACCTGCTTCTCTAATGTTTTCTCTATTGCCTCCTGGTTTTCCCTCAGAAATTTCATTTAATGAAATTAATTCATACCAAAGTACCGACGACTAACAATTTATGGCAGTCAGCCAGTAAATTTCAAGGTCTAGCCCTGGGTTGTAGTTAAAGGAGCCAAGAGGAAGTTCAGTCTTATGTATTGTAGGAATATTTTTAGAAATTGGGAATATATAGCCTGGAGAAGAATCATCCTAAAAACTGGAGAAGAATCATCTTAGGAAGGCTATAACAGCTATTTTCAAGTATATATGCATGTCTGATGTATAAAAGGCAGAATATATCTATATTGTACAAACAAGAATTGATGATCTTTGACCCTGAGGGGGAGTCACTATAGTGTGACTAGAATTTAGACCCTAGCTCTCCTCCAGACTCAAAGGCAGGCCAGGACAGGGGTGGCAGGGAAAGTCTGGTGTGAGATTAAAGACACTGGTGGATGCCTAGTTCTTTTTTTTTTTTTTTTTGACGTTAACAAACAGGAATTTATTCTCACAATTTAGGAGGCTAAAAGTCCAAATTTGGGATGCCAGCTCTAGGGGTAGACTGTCTCTGTCAGCTCTGGAGGAAGGTTCTTGTCATCAGTCTTCTCCTGAATCTAGGAGTTTCTCAGCACAGGGACCCAGGCCCAAAGCAAATGCTCTGCTCCTGGCTCTTCTTGGTGGTAGGAGGTGCCTGTCCACTCTGCTCCCTTCTGTCTTTTATATCTCAGAAGAGATAGATTCAAGATATGACCTAATCCTGTAGGTTGTGTCCTGCCTCATTAACATAACTGCCTCTAATCCTATCTCATTAACATCGTAGAGGTTAGAATTTACTTACCTCAGATTACAAAATGGAGGAAAACCACACAATACTGGGAATCATGGCCTAGCCAAGTTGAAACACATTTTTTAGGGGGCATGATTCAATGCATAACATCTCCTTTGCCCTCAGGAGTAGGGTTCTAATCTTCAGTTTGAGTCTGAAATTTTGCCAGAGTTGGACTGTGTCTCCTCAGGCTGCTGGGAAGTACAGCTGAAAGGAGTTGCCATTTCAGAGCAGAGAGTTGGGACTACATTTCCCAGCCTTCTTTGCACCTGTGTGGCCATGTGACTCATTCCTGCCAATGTGAGTGAAGGTGATGTGTGATGTGTGCCCTTCCAGACCAATGTGATTAAGAAGCCCTCCCTACCCTTTCTCATCCTCCTTCCATGGTGATCTTGGAAGCCACAAGTTGAAGATATGAGGAACTTGAGGCTCAAATGAAAAGCCCCATCACTTTCACTGGACTGTTGCTGAGTGAGAAATAAATTTATATTGTGTTAAGCCATAGAGACTTCAGGGTTTATCTCTTATAATAGCTAGTACTGCCTTAATCAATGCACTGGTCTTGGGCTCAATTATTACCAACCATCTCACCAATAGAGGAGTCCTGGTAGTACAATGGTTAAGTGCTTGGTTGCTAATTGAAAGGTCTTTGAGAGAAAGACACAGCCTTGGAAACCCTATGTGGCAATTCCACTCTGTACTCTAGGATCGCCATGAGTCAGTATCGAGTTGATGGTAATGAGTTTCTCACCAATAGTCATTCTTGAGAATGTTGGGAAAGATCATGGGCATCCGTAGAGCTCAGAAAGGAGTCCATTTAATTGAGAAAACCAGGCACTGGCCCGTCAGCATATAAAAGTATCTCCATCTCTTCACCTATACCCTGATGTAGAGTTATCACCATCTCTCTCTCTTTTTTTTTTTTTAATTTTTATTGTGCTTTAAGTGAAAGTTTACAAATCAAATCAGTCTCTCATACAAAAATTTATATACACCTTGCTATATACTCCTAATTGCTCTCCCCCTAATGAGAGAGCACACTTCTTCTCTCCGCCCTGTATTTCTGTGTCCATTCAGCCAGCTTCTCTCCCCCTCTGCCTTCTCACCTCCCCTCCAGACAGGAGCTGCCCACATGGTCTCATGTGTCTGCTTGATCCAAGAAGCTCGCTCCTCCCCAGTATCATTTTCTATCTTATAGTCCAGTCCAATCCCTTTTTGAAGAGTTGGCTTTGGGAATGGTTCCTATTTTGGGCTAACAGAAGGTCTGCAGACCACGACCTCTGGGGTCCTTCTAGTCTCAGTCAGGCCATTAAGTCTGGTCTTTTTAGGAGATTTTGAGGTCTGCATCCTACTGCTCTCCTGCTCCCTCAGGGATTCTCTGTTGTGTTCCCTGTCAGGGCAGTCATTGGTTGTAGCTGGGCACCTTCTAGTTCTTCTGGTCTCAGGCTGATGTAGTCTCTGGATTATGTGGCCCTTTCTGCCTCTTGGGCTCAGAATTACCTTGTGTCTTTGGTGTTCTTCATTCTCCTTTGATCCAGGTAGGTTGAGACGAATTGATGCATCTTAGATGGCTGTTTGCTAGCATTTAAAACCCCAGACACCACTCTCCAAAGGGGGATGCAGAATGTTTTCAAACAGATTTTATTATGCCAATTGACCTAGATGTCCCCTGAAACCATGATCCCCAAGCCCCCATCTCTGCTATGCTGGCCTTCAAAGTGTTTGGTTTATTCAGGAAACTTTTTTGCTTTTGGTTTAGTCCAGTTGTGCTGACCTCCCCTGTATTGTGTGTTGTCTTTTCCTTCACATAGAATAGTTCTTGTCTACAATCTAATTAGTGAATACCCTCCCCCTCTCCCTCCCCACTCTCATAACCATCAAAGAACATTTTCTTCTCTGTTTAAACTATCTCTCAAGTTCTTATAATAGTGGTCTCATATAATGTTTGTCCTTTTGTAACTGACTAATTTCACTCAGCATAATGCCCTCCAGATTCCTCCATATTATGAAATGTTTCATGGATTCATCATTGCTCTTTATTGATGCATAGTCTTCCATTGTTTGAATATACCATAATTTATTTATCCATTCATCCATTGATGGGCACCTTGGTTGCTTCCATCTTTTTGCTATTGTAAACAGTGCTGCAGTGAACATGGGTGTGCATATATCTGTTTGTTTGAAGGGTCTTATTTCTCTAGGATATATTCCAAGGAGTGGGATTGCAGGATTGTATGGTAGTTCTATTTCTAGCTTTTTAAGGAAATGCCAAATCCATATCCAAAGTGGTTATCCATTTTACATTCCCATCAACAGAGTATAAGTATTCCAATCTCTCTGCAACCTCTCCAACATCTATTATTTTGTATTTTTGGGGTTAATGCCAGCCTTGTTGAAGTGAGATGGAACATCATTGTAGTTTTGATTTGCATTTCTGTAATGGCTAATAATTGTGAGTACTTCCTCCTGTATCTGTTAGCAGCCTGAATGTCTTCTTTAGTGAAGTGTCTGTTCATATCCTTTGCCCATTTTTTAATTGCATGATTTGTCTTTTTGTTGTTGAGTTTTTGCAGTATCATGTAGATTTTAGAGATCAGACACTGATCAGAAATGTCATAGCTAAAAACTTTTTCCCAGTCTGTAGGTAATCTTTCTACTCTTTTGGTGAAGTCTTTGGATGAGCATAGGTGTTTGATTTTTAGGAGCTCCCAGTTATCTAGTTTTTCTTCTGCATTGTTAGTAATGTTTTGTGTACTGTTTATGTCATGTATTAGGGTTCCTAACGTTGTCCCTATTTTTTCTTCCATGATCTTTATCGTTTTCAATTTTATATTTAGGTCTTTGATCCATTTTGAGTTAGTTTTTGTGTGTGGTGTGAGGTATGGGTCTTGTTTCATTTTTTTTGCAAATGGATAATCAGTTATGCCAGCACCATTTGTTAAAAAGACTCTCTTTTCCCCGTTTAACTGTTTTGGGGCCTTTGCCAAATATCATGGATTTATGTCTGGATTCTCAATTCTATTCCATTAGTCTATGTATCTGTTGTACCAGTACCAGTACCAGGCTGTTTTGACTACTGTGGTGGTATAATAGGTTCTAAAATCAGGTAGAGTGAGGGCTCCCACTTTGTTCTACTTTTTCAGTAATGCCTTACTTATCCGGGGCCTCTTTCCCTTCCATATGAAGTTGGTGATTTGTTTCTCCATCTCATTAGAAAATGTCATTAGAATTTGGTTTGGAATTGCATTGTATCTATAGGTTGCTTTTGGTAGAATAGACATTTTAACAATGTTACAATCCATGAACAAGGTATGTTTTTCACTTACGTAGGTCTCTTTTGGTTTCTTGCAGTAGGGTCTTATAGTTTTCTTTGTATAGGTCCATTATACCTCTGGTAAGATTTATTCCTAAGTATTTATCTTCTTGGTGGCTACTGTAAATGGTATTGGTTTGGTGATTTCCTCTTCAATGTTCTTTTTGTTGGTGTAGAGGAATCTAACTGATTTTTGGATGTTTATCTTGTATGCTGATAGTTTGCTGAACTCTTCCATTAGTTTCAGTAGTTTTCTGGAGGATTCTTTAGGGTTTTCTGTGTATAAGATCATGCCATCTGCAAATAGAGATACTTTTACTTCTTCCTTACCAACCTGGATGCCCTTTCTTTCTTTATCTTCCCTAATTGCTCTGGCTAGGACCTACTACACAATGTTGAATAAGAGTGGTGGTAAAGGGCATCCTTGTCTGGTTCCCGACCTCAAGAGGAATGCTTTCAGACTTTATCCATTTAGGATAATGTTGGCTGTTGGCTTTGTATAAATGCCCTTTATTATGTTGAGGAATTTTCCTTCTATTCCTATTTTGCTGAGAGTTTTTATCACGAATGGATGTTGGACTTTGTCAAATGCCTTTTCTGCATCAATTGTTAAGATCATGTGGGTCTTGTCTTTGTTTTATTTACATGATGGATTACATTAATTGTTTTTCTAATGTTGAACCATCCTTGCATACCTGGTATGAATCCCACTGGGTCATGGTGAGTTATTTTTTTGATATATTGTTGAATTCTATTGGCTAGAATTTTGTTGAGGACTTTTGCATCTAAGTTCATGAGGGGTATAAGCCTGTAATTTTCTTTTCTTTCTTTTTTTTTTTTTTTGGTGTCTTTACCTGGTTTTGGTATCAGGGATATGGTGGCTTCATAGAATGCGTTTGGGAGTATTCCATCCTTTTCTTGGCTCTGAAATACCGTTAGTAGTAGTGATGTTGACTTTTCTCTGAAAGTTTGGTGTAGTGAAGCTGTCCAGGCCAGGGCTTTTTTTTTTTTAATTGTGAGTTTTTTTTATTACTTTTTCAATCTCTTCTTTTGTTATGAGTTTATTTACTTGTTCTATCTCTGTGTTAGTTTAGATAGGTAGTGTGTTTCTAGAAATTCAACCATTTCTTCAAGACATTCAAATTTTTAAGAGTACAATTTAGTTTTTTGTAGTACTCTGATACGATTATTTTAATTTCAGTTAGGTCTGTTGTAATATCACCCACCTAATTTCTTATTTGGGTTATTTGCTTCTTCTCCTGTTCTTCTTGTGTCAGTTTGGCCAATGGTTTATCAATTTTGTTAATTTTTTCAAAGAACCAGCTTTTGGTCTTGTTAAATCTTTCAATTGTTTTGCTGTTCTCTATTTCATTTAAAAAAAAAATTAACTCTGTTCTAATTTTTATTATTTGCTTTCTTCTGTTGCCTGAGGGTTTCTTTTGTTGCTCTCTTTCTATTTGTTCAAGTTGTAGGGATAATTCTTTGATTTTGGCCCTTTCTTCTTTTTGGATGTGTGCATTTATTGATATAAATTGACCTCTGAACACTGCTTTTGCTGAGTCCCAAAGGTTCTGTTAGGAAGTGTTTTCATTCTCATTGGATTCTATGAATTTCTTTATTCCATCCTTAATGTCGTCTCTAACCCAGCCTTTTTTGAGCAGGTTATTGCTCAGTTTCCAAGTGTTTGATTTCTTTTTCCTGCTTTTTCAGTTATTGATTTCTACTTTTATGGCCTTGTGGTCAGAGAAGATGCTTTGTGATATTTTGATGTTTTGGATTCTGCTAAGGCTTGCTTTATGACCTAATCTGTGGTCTATTCTAGAGAATGTTCCATGTGCGCTAGAAAAGACAGTATACTTGGCTGCTGTTGGGTGTAGTGTTCCATGTATGTCTATGAGGTCAAGTTGCTTGATTGTGGCATTTAAATCTTCCGTGTCTTTATTCACCCTTTTCCTGGATGTTCTGTCCTTCAGCAAAAGTGGCATGTTGAAGTCTCCTATTATAATTGTGGAGCTGTCAATGCTACTTTTCAATGCTGTTAGAGTTTGTTTTATGTATCTTGCAGCCCTGTCATTGGGTGCATAAATATTTAATATCGTTATATCCTCCTGGTGTATTGTCCCTTTAATCATTACATAGTGTCCTTCCTTATCGTTCGTGGTGAATTTAATCTTAAATCTATTTTTTCAGAAATTAGTATTGCCACTCCTGTTCTTTTTTGATTATTGTTTGCTTGATATATTTTTTTCCATCCTTTGGCACTGGTTTTTTTTTTTTTTTTTTTTTTGAGTTTTAGTTTGTGTCTCTAAGTCTGAGGTGTGTCAGGTGTGTCTCTCGTAGGCAGCATATAGACGGATTGTGTTTTTAAATCCTTTCTGCCACTCTCTGTCTCTTTCTTGGTGCATTTAAGCCATTTACATTCCACATGTTTATGGATAGGTATGAATTTAGTGCTATCATTTTGATGTCTTTTTTTCTGTGTTGTTGATAGTTTCTTTTTCCTACTTAATTTTTTGTGCTGAGTAGTTTATATATTGTCTTTTCCTCTTATTCATTGTTGTTGATTTTGTTTCTGCTGTCTCTATTTTTTTCTTGTATTTTATTTTGATGAGTAAGATTGTTGGTCTCCTTTGTGGTTACCTTAAGATTTATCCCTATTTTTCTAAGTTTAAACCTAACTTTTATTTCTTTATATCACCTTGTCTTCCTCTCCATATGGAAGATCTATGACTACATTTCTAAGGCCCTCTTTATTGTTTTAATGTTGCCTTCTTTTACATAGTGACCTCACTGTTCCCCTGTTTTGAGCATTTTTTTTATCTTGATTTATTTTTGTGATTCCCCTGTCTGGGCTGACATCTGATTGTTCTGTCCAGAGTTCTAGTCTTGGGTTGATATTTGATACTGTTGATTTTCTAACTAGAGAAGTCCCTTTTTTATTTCTTGTAGTTTTGGTTTGGTTTTTCCGAATTCCGTAAACTTCTGTTTATCTGGAAATGTCCTAATTTCACCTTCATATTTGAGAGACACTTTTGATGGACATTTGGCTGGCAATTCTTTTCCTTTAATGCTTTATATAAGTCATCCCATTGGCTTCTTGCCTGCATGGTTTCTGCTGAGTAATCCGAGCTTATTTTTATTGACTCCCCTTTAGGTGACTTTTCATTTATCCCTAGCTGCTCTTAAGCTTTTGCTCTTAAAATTCTCTCTTTAACTTTGGTTTTGGCAAGTTTAATTAGAATATGTCTTGGTAACTTTCTTTTAACATCTACCTTATGTGGAGGTCAATGAGTATCTTGGATACATATCTTCTCATCTTTCATGATATCAGGGAAATTTTTTACCAACAAATCTTCAACAATTCTCTCTGTATTTTCTGTTATCCCTCCCTGTTCAGGTAGTCCAATCACTCGTAGGTTGTTTCTCTTGATAGAGTCCCACATGATTCTTAAGGTTTCTTCATTTCTTTTGAATTCTTTTATCTCATTTTTCTTCAAATATATTGGTGCCAAGTGCTTTATCTTCAAGTTCACAACTTCTGCCTTCCACTTGCTCAATTCTGCTCCCCTGGCTTTTTATCGAGTTGTCTAATTCTGTAATTTTATTGTTAATCTTCTGAATTTCTGATTGCTATCTATGGATTTCTCTAGCTTATTAAATTTTTCATTATGTTTCTGAATAACCTTTTTAATTTCTTCAACCGCTTTATCTGTGCATTCCTTGGCTTGTTCTGCCTATCACCTGATCTCCTTCTTGATGTCTTGAAGGTTCTGTGTATTAATCTTTTTTATTCTGCCTCTGGTAATTCCGGTAAGGCACTTTCATCCAGAAGATCTCTTGATTCTTTGTTTTGAGAGCTTGTTGAAGTGATCATGGTCTGCTTCTTTATGTGCTTTGATATTGACTGTTGTCTCTGAGCCATCTATAAGTTTTTGTATTGGTTTATTTTATGTTTTCTTACTGTACCCTAGCTTCTTGCTTTGTTTTGTTTTGATATGCCCAAAAAAGTTGCTTGAGTGAGCTAGCTTGATTATTTTTGCCTTTGAAGCTCTAACATCCTGTCATCAGGTGGCTAGAGCTGTTATCAGGTATATCAGTCTAGGAGTCCATTCACTTTTCTTGTATGGTTTCAGCTCAGGTGTCCACATTGTTCGTTATCAAGTGTGTGGTACAGGCTCTCTCCTACAGTCTTAGAGGGGCAGGGGTGTTTGGTGTAGATACCAGTATCTTGTTGCCACAGTGGGTCACACTCTGAACAATGCAGGGGGCTGACAATCATCCCCCGAGGAAAGTGCATCCCTGTTCCCTAGAGTACACAAGTGGATATGTTCTGCAGACAGACCATGGTCACCCAATGCTTTTGGCTGTAAGGACCGCGAGGTAGCACTTATCCTTGGACCCCTGTTGTGGGTGGCTGAGTGACCTAGGTGGAGCCATAGTCCTTATGCCCCTCATGTGGGTAGGTGAGGGCCTTGTTTAATAGGCATAGCAGTGTGAAACATCAAATACCCACCTCTCCACCACACAGCTTAAACAGTTGCAGTCTGCCAATAGGGGCCTATTCTCCTGAAATAGGCCCACGCAGATCCATGCAGGGGGAAAGGTATTCAAAGTTCATGGACGATTTATGCCTGGACAGGAGCTGCTTCGGTCCTGAGCTCCCCAGGTTAGTGGAGCTGGCAGATTATCTTTTCCCCTGGTTGTGAATTTATTCCTTCTCCAAGGCCAGGAGAATGGCTCAGGACACTCTGCAGAGCCTGTCTCAAGCCCAGGGAAATCAACAGCCAGTGAAACCAGCTTGAGGGCTGGGGGTGTGGTAAAATATATGCAAGTACTTAGTTGGAAACCCTGGTGGCGTACTGGTTAAGTGCTATGGCTGCAAACCAAAGGGTCGGCAGTTCAAATCCACCAGGTGCTCCTTGGAAACTCAGTGGGGCAGTTCTACTCGGTCCTGTAGGGTTGCTATGAGTCGGAATCTACTCAACGGAACTGGGTTTGGTTTTTGAAGTACTTAGCTTTTGCCAAGTGCACCGTTCTTCTCTGGTTCTGGAGGTGTGAGTAGGTTGTGCAGCTGGATTTTTCTCCCTGAGGAAACTGTTGCCAAACTCAACCACCAGCCTGCTGCACTCTCTTCTGGGAATGGTGTCTGAGGGTTCCTGGCAGTTCAGGTCCACCAACTCCTCTCTCTTTCTGAACTGTCTCTCCCTTCCCCCTGACGCTCAGTCCATTTTCTCACTTTGCCTTTGATGTTCAGGGCTGCTAGCTTGTCATAAATGTAATTGTTTCACTTGTTTTTTCCAGTCTTTGTTGTAAGAGGGTTCACTGGAAGCATCTGACTACTCTGCGATCTTGTTCCCGCCTTTCTAGCCTATACTTTTGAGGAGAAGATTTTTAGGGAAGGGATAGAAGTTCTTGGAAGAGTTTATTTTTTATGGTTTTCCTGGAAGTTGTGGGTCAGGATGTAATGTCTGGAACTTCAGCAACAATCTCTCTCCAACCTGAGGTGAAGTCAAAACTGAAATACTGGACTCTTCATGATGAGTATCACCAAATGAACCAATCAATTCTGGAGCTGTCTACTTCTGGACCTTCTGGCTTTTGATATATTTCCTTATTTTTTAAAGTAATTTGAATCAGGTCTAATTATATTGAAGACAATGTCATCCTTACTGAAACATGAGAGTTTTTTTTTTTTTGACATATTTGAAAATGATGGGGGGAAAAAGTAAATCTGTAGTAAAAAAATCAAGTAAGACTTTTGAATTAGAATGATTCTAACCAAACCGTGGCAGGTCAGGCTTATGTTTTCTAGGAAAATTGTGCCATTATTTATTAATTTATTTATTTGTTCTCCCCTGTGGGAAAACCAGGAAAATATTCTAATTTTCATCTTGAAATTTATGTACCATAGCTGCAATATATGTCCCCAGTTGTTTTCCTCTAATTAGTGTTTAGGTTAAAATATAACTGAGTCAGGTGAAGCACCAAATGCAAAGCAGCCTATCGTGAAGACGTGGGTGCACACTCAGCACATGCTACTCACTGCCATTACCAGGGCCAGCTGGCTTCTCCACCACAGAGAGAGGGACTGGGTACCCACCTTAGAGATCCTGAAGAGAGAAAGACACTGCTGAATATTTTGAATCAGAAAATCAAATGAGAAAAAGTCTCTGCTAAGCCTTGTCTTTTAAGAATTTGGAGTGCTAATGAGATAACACATTTGAAGTACTTTGCAAATTAATGAGCTGGACAAATGGAAAAAATGGTAGGGAGAGAAAAAATTCCAGGTTGTTCCTGGGATAGTAAAAGCAGTCCTGATTTAAACAAGTTCTATTGGGTTATTTTTTTCTAGCTAATTACTCAGGTCAGGACTTATGGGGCTCCCTCTTTGACAAAGAGAATCAAATGCTTTATCTGAATTAACAGTGGACTACCAGGAAAGTAGATGGCTTAGCTCCTGAATCAGGAACAGAGAAGTTATTGGCTGCTAGTACATCTTCATACGCCTTTCACAATCCTGTTGCATCTTGTCTCATCTGATACAGTTTAATGCGATGTGACTAATGTAATTAGATGTGAGGTGCACTACGGCAACATGTCAAGTTGGAAAATTTGAAAAGAGAAATAGGTTTCCCTCTAAATCATGGTTGGGTTATTTCTGTCAGCCAGAAGGCCCCGTTTTCAGTGTGGCAAGTTTTCTATGTTGACCTTCTGGCCGAGGGCATATGTCAGGAGGCCTAGTCCTTCCCAAAGTGGGTAACATTGGGCACGTGAGCTGGTGCCTCAGGCACTGGCCCCCACCTGCCTTTCAGATCGACACAGTTCACTCCTTTGCCACAACAAGGCCTTCACTCCAGAGGTATGCGTTACAAGGCTTTGATTGCTCAGAAAATTAAAGGCTGTCTGTCAATTTCACAAAGGTTTAGAAAAGGTATGCCTGAAGACTATTGGGGCTCCAAAGAAGGAATTTAGGGACTCGAGGTGTTGAACAAAGGCAATGTTATTCAAGTATGTGTACAATTTTCCAAAATGATAGCTAATATGGATTACGGTTTTTGGTACATTTGTTAAGCAGTCTGTCAAATCTCTTTATAGGCTCCAGCGTACATAGCAGGGTAGGTGATCTTCATGACCCTGTCTCATTAGCAAGCATGAGTTACGGGAAAGGACTCTGTGGCTTGGTTTAGTGGAGACATCCAGTCTCTTCTGCCCCAGGTGGGCCATAGAACTCTCTCTCTCTCCATCTGCCCCATCCCCCCCTTCACTCCTACACATTTAAATTTATAGGATGTATGTAAGAGTCAAAGTGAAGCTCTAAGGCATTCTGACCACTACAATATCTTGATCAGTGGTCTATGAAACCTGATGTGTAAACAGATGAAGATAGGGTTGCTTGGTTTAAAGCAGGAGTAGGGATGGTGCCCAAGCCCTACTGATCACCCCCCTCCACCCCAGCCAGAGTATAGAATCAGAGAATACATACCTGTAAAAGTGGAAGATAATTTAACTTTTTCATGGTTCAGTTCTAGAAATGAGCTCACAGAAGATGAAAAAGAGTATCCTAAAGTCGCCTGATTGAACTTGGAGTAGAACTCAGCCCTCCCACTCTCTCAGTGCAGTGCTGACTTCACTGTGCTATGGACACCAAGAAGTCCCTGGGTTGTGGAAACAGTTAATGTGCTTGGATGCTAACCAAAAGTTTGATGGTTCAAGTCCACCCAGAGGTGTCTCAGAAGAAAGACCTGACAATCTACTTACAAAAGACCAGCCATTGAAAACCCTGTGGCAAACAGTCCTACTCTGACACACATGGGTCACCATGATTCAGAATCGACTTGAAGGCAAATGGATAGATACTGAAGTTCTCTTTTGCCTCCCCTTTCCTTGCAGATCACTTTCACAGTGGGCACAGAAGGCTGCAGGACGGAGTCCATTCCTTTCTGTGGACCCATCCCCATCCTCACCCTCTCCTCACACTTGCATCTTCTCCATCGTGGGCACAGTTGCAGTGATGGAGGTGGACTAAACTTAGGATCAACAGATTCGCTTATGACTTCCTACAGAATTGTGAAGCAACTGAGGTCTGCCATCCGTTTTTGTTGACCTCCCATTTTGCATCAGTTTTTCTCTTTGGTATCTCCCCCCTCACCCTGTGCCCTCCCCCTGACCTTGCCTACCTTCCTCAAATCCTTCTTTCCTCAGGGCTGCCCCGTATATAGCCCTTTAGTTATCAGCCCTTTCATATCTTGGCCCTTCCCTGACCTTCGCCTTGCCCCCCTCCTTTTCACTACATTAAATTCTACTTTTCCCGTGTATCAATTTATTGGACCCGATCCTTTGCTCAGTAATAAACAGCTAATATGAGAAACTAATCTGTTTTAATGTGTTACCCACTCACTAGCCACTGCTAGCAACTTAATGAGGTTTTGAGTTTTACTTGCCTCATCGCAGGTCCTCAATTCAATTACAAACTCTGTGAGGGGGAAGTACCATTTTCTATTTCTTCTTTAACTCCCACAGCAGCTAAATACTGCTGGACTAGAAATACTCTATAATGATGTTGTTGAATGAATTAAAGGATGGTGAAGTAAGTGGGTAGCCCTGAGTGGAGAGAAGATAAACAAATACTACGACAAAGTTGATTTTCAGGCAATGCCAGTAAAACGTGTTGGCAAGAGAATCTGGCGGGTCCTTTCTAAAGAGTAGTTTAAAAACACCAAGAAAGGATAAATTAACTCAGCCCAAACCTTCAATGAAGGTTGCCTTATAAAAGCGACAGCAACTAAAACAGTAGTAATAAAAACAAAAATGCTACAAGTCAGCTATTTAGGCCTGGAAGTAGCTCCAAAAATCAAAGGATTGTGGTGGACCTCCTACTGTCTTCTGGGAAGAAGTTTGCTTTTAAAAGTCTGAAGCAAAAATACACACAAAATACATGTGTGATTAAAGCCCTCAGGTGCTGCAGAAACACATCAGCTGCAGGCACAGTAAATGTGAAATTCTAGGAAAAGAAGAGTCTAGAGCAGCACTGTCCAATAGTAGTTTCTGTGATGGAAATGTTCTACTCTGTACTGTTGAAGGCAGTAGTCACTAGGCACATGTGGCTATTGAGCACCAGAAATGTGGCTGGTATGACTGAGGAGCTGAATGCCGGGTCCTGCACCATCCTCACAACTCCTGTTATGCCTGAGCCCATTGTTGCAGCCACTGTATCAATTCATCTCATTGAGTGTCTTCCTTTTTTTCACTGACCATCTATTTATGAGGCATGATGTCCTTCTCTAGGGACTGATCCTTCCTGTTAACATTTCCAAAGTATATGAGAGGTAGTCTCACCATTCTAGCTTCTAAGGACCATTCTGGTTGTACTTGTTCCAAGACAGACTTACTCATTCTTTTGGCAGTCCTTGGTATATTCAATATTTTTTTTACTAACTGCAATTCAAAGGCATCAATTCTTCTTCAGTTTTTCTTATTCATTGTCCAGCTTTCACATGCATATGAGGTGATTGAAAACACCATGGCTTGGTTCAGGTGCATCTTGGTCTTCAAAGTGACTTATTTGCTTTTGAACACTTCAAAGGGGTCTTTTGCAGCAGATTTGCCCAGTGGAATGTGTCTTTTGATTTCTTGACTGCTACTTCCATGGGTGTTGATTGTGGGTCCAAGTAAAATGAAATCTTGAAAACTTCAATCTTTTCTCCGTTTATCGTGATGTTGCATATTGGTTCAGTTGTGAGAATTTTAGTTTTCTTTATGTTGAGGTGTAATCCATACCAAAGGCTGTAGTCTTTGATATTCTTCAGTAAGTGCTTCAAGTCCTCTTCAAGTCTAGAATCACCAAGAGGAGTTTAAAACTCACCATGGACCAGTTAAATCAGACACTGTGGTAGAAGCCATAGGCATTGGAATCAGAGTTGTAGCCCACCAGTCTGTGGAAGGAGCCCCCTGTAGGCTTTTCCTCAGCAGCTTATAAATGTTGCAGTAAACATGCAATAAAGAAATGAAAAAGATTCCAATGGCACTTAAAAAAAAATGGAGAACTTAACATAAAAAAGCCACAAATATGCACATTTTTCTCACATAGAATACTTAAGATTTTATCTCTAAGAAGACAGAAACACAGCTCTTGTATCTATTCTGTTTACCAGCTGGAATCAGAAAACATCTTAAGGCACGAGAAGTGGCTAGTCTCTTAAAACAGAAGACTAGGCCTTGCTTTTGGGAGCTGTGGGTCTGAGTTTATGTGATGTTAGTGCCCAGGCAGCCAAGGAACCTTATTAGTTAGAGGAATACAGGGCAGTTCAGTCAGGGTGAAGCTGAACACATTGAGTTTAATACCTGAGGATTTAAAAAGATTACAGAAAGATTGATAATTCCAGAGCCCTTGAAATAATTTGTGTGACCACCAAACCCAAAAATCCAGTGCTGTCGAGTTGATTCCGACTCATAGCGGCCCTATAGGACAGAGTAGAACTGCCCATAGAGTTTCCAAGGAGCACCTGCCAGATTCGAACTGCCAACCCTTTGGTTAGCAGCCATAGCACTTAACCAATATGCCACCAGGGTTTCATATGTGACCACAGGAGAAATGAATTTCCACACAAACCATGTGCTATGACATGTGTTCCAAATTGAATTATGAATTCCTTGGACACCTAAGACACTCATTAAATAAGCAGTAACTCTAGGCAGAGAAGAGCAAGAGTCCTCTTTTTTTTTTTTTGGTGGTTGTAGAGATGTCCAGTGGTACTGCAGAAGAAAAGGGCTGGCAACCTGGTTCCATGAAGATTATGGACAAGAAAACCCTACAGAACAGTTCTACTTTGTAACACTTGGGGTCACCATGAGTCAGAATTGACTTGATGGCAACTAACAACAACAACAACAGAGATGCCAAAGGGAAGGGTTGTCTAGAGGCTGTGCTTTTTATCTGAGAGGGCTTGGATCTGGGAATTTCCCAACTTCTTTTAGTCTATGACAATCCAAGCAAGCTTCAGAAAATGCTGTTCAAGGAACTTGTGGGGCCCTTCTCTTGGTGGACTATATTTAGGAAAATAGGAAGCAAATATGATGGTTGAAGGAATCTCTGGGAGGTGCGAATGGTTAATGCATTCACTGCTAACTGAAAGGCTGGAGATTTGAGTCCACACAGAGGCACCTTGCAAGAAAGCCCTGGCAATCTACTTTTGAAAAATCACCCCATTGAAAACCTTACGGGGCACAGTTCTACTCTGACACACATGTGATCTCCATGAGTTGGAGTCAACTCCGCAGCAACTCCACAGTTTGGTTTTGGCTTTATGGTGGTTGAAAGTGATTCTCTTTCTGATTTTTTCCTTACTTGTTAATAAGAGCGTTGCCTTATGGTTTATGCTATAATTATTTAGCTTTTGTACTACAGTCTAATCTCCCAAAAGTGGCTTGTGTCAAGTGAGGGTTGGCAATGTTAGTTTCATAATGGACCAGAAATAGGCCTTCAGACAATGGAAGGAGTGAGATATGCCAAGTGGGGAAGGAGATCATGAAATAAACAACCTGTTTAGAGAAGGGAGGTCAAAAGGGACATTCATCCCAATAGGGGCTAAGTTCAACAACAAATATTTATTGAATAATTATAGGGTCCAGACGCTGTTCTAGATGCTGAGGGTATAGTGACGAACAAAACAGACATTCTTTTTGACTTCATGTTACTTATGTACAGATTAGACAGAGTGACACAGATGTTAAGCAAATAAGCATATAATAAAATAATATATATTGTAATGAACATCTATAAATTGCAATAAGGCCTATAAGATAGAAGTATAGAAAAGAGAATGAGGAGAGGAGCTGGTCAATTTAGATTTTGGCTGAAAGGATTAGAAAAATAATGGTGGGTCTTATTTAACAAGCAGAAAGCCGTGCTCTTTGCCAAAGACTAAAGAGAAGGTCAAAGCTGAGAAAAGAGTTACAAGGCTGGGAGCGAAAGAACTTGCTGGTCAACACTGAAGCTCAAATCCAAGCAATAGTCATGGGCACAGCTGCAAACCTGATGACATTTAGATAAACCTGCCTAAGCCAAAAGAAGGCCAGTTCTCTTGCCTTCCTCCTCCTGGGAACAACAGGTTTCCCTGGCCTTAGACTTTATCTTGGACTTTTATCTTGGGCTTCTTGTAAAAGGCTGGTTCCACTTATAGGTTTCAGGATAGCATCAAAGCCTACTGTCATTAGTGACCTATGCCCTCTCTATCCCTCCCAAGGCTTATTTCCTCTACAGACACCTCGGCTTTAAGCAAACGAATCTATTCACAGTTCAGTGAGTACCTCATGGACTTCTTGGCTCTTCACTTTTGTTCAAATGCCTTTTGTGCTTCTGTAGGTCCTATCAATGCTTTAAGACTCAGCGTAAATTTCAGCTCCTACAAGAAATCGTTCTGACCATCCACTCGTCTCTGTTTTTTGATTCATGTGTTAATATACCAGTCTAAGCACCATGGGGTATCAGAAACTCGTGTAATTGGTATATTGGGTAAGGAGCATTCGTGGGATATAAACAGAAAGTCATTTATGTTTTCTGTCACAGAGCCTGTCAACTTGCTCATTGATCTATTAATTAATTAGGTAATTAATTAATATTGGAAAAGAAAAACAATAAAGCAATAAATGTAAGTACAACATTTGTTATGTTAGGTCAAAATAAGTGCTAAGGAGAAAAATAAAGCAGGAAAGGAGGTTATAAAGTATCAGCACTTTTAGACTTGGTGGCCAGAGAAGGTCCCACTGAGAGGACCTTTTGATGAAAGACCTGAGAGAAACGAGGATGGGAGCTAACAGACACCTGGGCACCCTGACAAAGGGAATAGCAGCACAAAGGATCTGAGGTGGGACTGTGCTGTGGTGAGGTGGCATAGGCACTTCCTGGGCTTGGTAGTATCTAAAGAGGCCCCTTCTCTCCCGGGGCGTTTTTAGGTGTTCTTAAGAGTTTTCCCCCAGTTCCCTTGATGTGAGGAACACATCTCTTCTAGGTGGCTTATGGCTCTTTCCTCAAACCCTGGGGGTCCCAGAGTTCACCTCCTTGTTGGTGTCACTTCAGCCCTCCAAGAAGCCCTCTTGGGCAGGCTCTAAAGGCCTCCTAATAGAGGTCTCTGGTACAGCCCCTGTTTGGTCTGTGGGAACCATTCCTCTTCTTATCTTTCAGCTTCTGAGAGCACAAGCAGGATGTCATGGGACCTGTCTCTTTACTCGCTCAGTGGCAGAGCACTAGCCTGCCAGTCTCTGGTCTCTAGATTTTCCAGACATCACTCCAGTGGGTCCCCCATCTACTCCAATGGGTCCCTCCAAATAGAGGGACAAGCTAAGCTCATGGTGGTATGAGCAGTGTACCCTTTGCCCAGGATTGAGGTATGGGGCAGTGCCCCTCCACACCTTTCTTTTGAAGGGAAGGCAAGAAAAGTTGAGATTCTCTTAATCTGCATTTTTATTTTCTCAGCCTCTTCAACTTCTTTACTCAGCTGGATATGGGCAATCAACAAAGGATAACAAAAACGTTGTATAATTTTCTTTTCCAAGTCTTACTTGGTGGTCTCAAACCTCATTTTGTAATATATGTATTTGGGGAGGGGGCTCAGCTGAAACTGATACTTAAAGAGTAGCATTTAATGTTACAAGAGTATGTTTTGGTGCCCACAGTCTAAAGGAGGGTGGTGACAAGTACCTAGCTGTCGTGGATTGAATTGTGTTCCCAAAAAATATCTGTCAACTTCGCTAGGTCATGAGTCCCAGGACTGTATGATTGTCTACCATTTTGTCATCTGACTTGATTTCACTGGATGTTGTAAATCCTATCACTGTGATGTAATGAGATGGATTAGTGGCAGTTATATTGATGGGATCTACAAGATTACATAGTGTCTTAAGCCAATCTCTTTTGAGATATAAAAGAAGTAAGCAGAGAGACATGGGGACCTCATACCACCAAGAATGAAGAGCAGGAGTATGTGTCCTTTGGACCTGGGGTCCCTGCACTGAGAAGCTCCTCAACCAGGGGAAGATTGATGACAATGACCTTCCTCCAGAGCTGACAAAGAGAGAAAGCCTTCCCCTGGAGCTGATGCTCTGAATTTTGACTTCTAGCCTATTGGACTATGAGAGAATAAAATTCTCTTTGTTAAAGCCATCCACTTGTGGTATTTCTATTATAGCAGCACTAGATGACTAAGACACTAAAAAAAAAAAAAAAAAAAAGACACTAGCTAACTATAATACATGACTTCTCTGACCTTCAGCAATTACCACCTCAACCACTTGTGTGGCACTTAACATATATTGCTTTGGACTATTATTTATTTTAAATTAACATTTAATTATAAATTGATAATAAATTATCCATATAAGTATTTAAAATATTACATATGGTGCTGAATCAATTTATACCTACTAGCAATATGTGAAGGAGTCCTGGTGGCACAATGGTTAACCTGGCTCCTAACTGAAAGGTCAGCAGTTCGAACCCACTAGTGGCTCCTTGGAAGAAAAGACCTAGAAATCTGCTCCCATAAAAATTAGAGCCTGGGAAACCCTAGCTCTACTCTGTCATATTAAGGTTGAGTCGGAATTGACTTGGTGGCACACAACAACAAGCAATACGTAAATATTTATTTTTTATGCAAGCTTTTCTTATTTAATTCTTTCTATACCGTCTTTATCTCCATTTTTTAGTGTTCTATTCCCTCAGGTTCAACAATCACATCTTTTGTAAATATTCAATAATTCTAGCACATTTTTTTTTTGTAGGTGCTTAATAACTACGTGGTTGTGAGGATGATGTGCTTTCTGGATATACGAGACCTGATGACTAAGTAGGTGCAGAAGTTGAAATCACACTTTAACTCAATCGTGTCATGGAATTTTCTTTTGTGTGAAGTTGTGTATACATAATGTATAAAACGATTGTTACTACTCTATGCATTTTGGCCTTACATATTTGCTCCTTAGATATTTTCCTGAAATTAATGCAGCCTGCCAACTGGTGGCACTGGTACTTTGGTCATGGCTGATGTTGGCACAGAAAAGTTCATCTTTGAGACTGATTTAAAGATGTTTATTCTACTTTTACTCACTTAATCGTACATCCCTTCATTAAAAACTTTATTTTAGTTTTAGAATCTGACATGTAAAGTGCATGGAAGTTGTCACTCCCATTTATACAATAAGGAAACAACAACAAATAAACTGAAAACAATAGCTTTTCTTGGACCCATCAGAGAACTGAGGTTTCAGAGCACCCTGAAATCTAAGCAGCTGAGATGTGCTTACCTGGAGCAGAAGATGCTGGAGCCATAAACTGGTTAAAACCAATTACCAAGGAGGCAGGGCCAAGATGGCAGAGTAGTCAGACGCTTCCAGTGATCCCTCTCACGACAAAGACCCCCCCAAATAACAAGTGAAATGATTATATTCATAACAAGCTAGAAGCCCTGAATATCAAGGCAAAGTTAGAAAATGGACTGAGCAGCAGGGGGAGGGAGAGGCGGTTCAGAAGCAGAGAGGAGTTGCCAGACCTGAATTACCAGGAACCCTTAGGCACCATTCCCAGGAACAACTGCAGTGGGTTGGTGGTAGTGTTTGGCCACAGTTTCCCCAGGGAGAAACAGCCAGCTGCACAGCCTACTCACACCTCCAGAGCCAGAGAAGAACGGTAATCTCAGCAAAAGCTAAGTACTTGCGTATATTTTTCCCACGCTCCTAGCCCTCAAGCCAGCTTCAGTGGCTGTTGATTTTCCTGGGCCTGATATAGGGCCTGCTGAGCCCCTGAGCAATTCTCCTGGCCTTGGAAAAGGAATAAATTCACAATTGGAGGAAAAGATAATCTGCCAGCTCCACTAACCTGGGGAGCTCGGGACAGAAACGGCTCCTGTCCAGGCATAAACAGTCTGTGCATTTTGAATACCTTTTCCCCTTGCATGGACCTGTTTGGTTCTATTTCAGGAAAATAGGCCCTTGTTGGCAGACTGCAACTGTTTAAGCTGTGTGGTGGAGAGGTGGGTATTTGATGTTTGACACTGTTTTGCCTATTAAACAGGATCCTCACCTACCCACATCAGAGGCCTAAGGACTGGTGGCTCCACTCAGGTCACTCAGCCACCCACAACAGGGGTCCAAGGATAACTGGTACCTCCCAGTCCTTAAACCAAAAGTATTGGGTTACCATGGTCTGTCTGCAGAACCCACCCACCTGTACACTCTAGGGAACAGGGACATGGTTTCCTCACAGACACTCGAGGGATGGTTGTCAGCCCCCTGCCTTGTTCAGAGCATGACCCCCTGCTGCAGCCAGATACTGGTACCTATGCCAATCACCCTTGCCCCTTTAAAACTGTAGGACAGAGCCTGTACCACACACTTGATGACCAGCTACCTGGACACTTGAGCTGAATCCATAGAAGAAAAGTGAATGGACTCCTAGGCTGATATACCCAAAAACAGCTCTAACCATCTGGTGACAGGATGTTAGAGTTTCAAAGGCAAAAATAAGCTAGGTCACTCAAGCAACCCATTTGGGCATATCAAAACAAAACAAAGCAAGAAGCTAGGCTACAGTAATCAAACATAAAATAAACTAATACAATAAATTATAGATGGCTTAGAGACAAGAGTCAATATCAAATCACATAAAGAAGCAGACCATGATGGCTTCAACAAGCTCTCAAAACAAAGAATCAAGGGATCTTCTGGATGAAGGTGCATTCCTGGAATTACTGGATGCAGAAGAAAAGATTAATGTACAGAACTCTTCAAGACATCAGGAATGAGATCAGGAAGGAGATCAGGCAATACCCAGAACAATCCAAGGAACACACAGATAATGCAGTTGAAGAAATTAAAAAGGTTATTCAAGAACATAATGAAAAATTCAATAAGCTGCAAAAACTCATAAAGAGACAGCAATCAGACAACTCAATAGAAATGCAGAAGAGCAGAATTGGTGAGATTCAAGTTAAAGCACTTGGCACCAATATATTTGAAGAAAAATCAGATAAAAGAATTTTAAAAAATGAAGAAAGCTTAAGAGTCATGTGGGACTCTATCAAGAGAAATAGCCTATGAGTGATTGGACTACCAGAACAGAGAGAAATAACAGAAAATACAGAGAGAATTGTTGAAGATTTGTTGGCAGAAAACTTCCCTGATTTCGTGAAAAATGAGAAGATATCTGTCCAAGATGCTAATCAAACTCCATGTAAGGTAGATGTTAAAAGAAAGTCACCAAGACATATTCTAATCAAACTTGCCAAAACCAAAGATAAAGAGAGAATTTTAAAAGCAGCTAGGTATAAACAAAAAGCCACCTACAAAGGAGAGTCAATAAGAATAAGATCCGACTACTAGGCAGAAACCACGCAGGTAAGAAGGCAATGGGATGGCTTATATAAAGCATTGAGGGAAAAAAATTGCCAGCCAAGAATCTGTCTCTCAAATGTTAAGGTGAAATTAGGACATTTCCAGATAAACAGAAGTTTAGGGAATTCATAAAAACCAAACCAGAACTAGAAGAAATACTAATGGGAGTTCTCTGGTAAGAATTTCAATAATATCAGATATCAACCCAAGACTAGAACACTGGATAGAGGAATCCTTGTCAGCCCAGACAGGGAAATCTCAGAAATAAATCAAGATAAAAAAACACTCAAGACAGGGAAACAGGGGTGTTATTAAGTAAAAAAAGACAACATTGAAACAATAAAGAGAGACTAAGAAATGTTGTTTTTTTTTTAAGAAATGTAGTCATGGATCTTTCATATGGAGAGGAAGATGAGGCAATATAAAGAAATAAAAGTTAGGTTTAAACTTAGAAAAATAGCAGCAAATATTAAAGTAACCACAAGGGAGACTAACAACCCTACTCATCAAAATAAAATACAACAAAAAAATAGATATTCAGCAGAAACAAAATCAACAACAATGAATAAGAGGAAAAGACAATATATAAAGGTAATTTTTTTACTCAGCACAAAAAATTAAGTGGTAAAAGAAAGTATCAACAACACCAAAAAAAGACATCAAAATGACAGCACTAAACTCATAACTGTCCATAATTACAATGAATGTAAATGGACTAAATGCACCAATAAAGAGAGAGAGTCACAGAATGGATTAAAAAAAAAAAAAAAAAAAGCCCATCTATATTCTGCCTACAAGAGACATATATTTCACTTGAGACACAGACAAACTAAAACTCAAAGGATGGAAAAAAATGTATCGAGCCAACAAAAATCAAAAAAGAGCAGGAGTGGCAATATTAATTTCTGACAAAATAGACTTTAAATTTAAATCCACCACAAAGGATAAGGAAGGACACTGAAAATGATTAAAGGAACAATATAACAGGAGGATATAACAATATTAAATATTTATGCACCCATTGACAGGGCCACAATATAAATAAACAAACAGCATTGAAAAGTGAGATAGCTCCACAATAACAGTAGGAGACTTCAACACATCACTTTCGGTGAAGGACAGGACATCCAGAAAGAAGCTCAATAAAGACACAGACGATCTAAATGCCAAAATCAACCAACTTGACCTCATAGATAAATACAGAGCACTCCGACCAACAGCAGCTAAGTATACTTTCTATTCCAATGCATATGGAACATTCTCTAGAATGGACCACATATTAGGTCATGAAGCAAGCCTTAGCAGAATCCAAAACATTGAAATATTACAAAGCATCTTCTCTGACCATAAGGCCGTAAAAGTAGATATCAATAACGGAAAAAGCAGGGAAAAGAAATCAAACACTTGGAAACCGAACAATACCCTGCTCAAAAAAGTCTGGGTTGTAGAAGACATTAAGAATGCAATAAAGAAATTCATAGGATCCAATGAGAATGAAAACACTTCCTATCAGAACTTTTGGGACACAGCGAAAGCAGCGCTCAGAGGTCAATTTATATCAATAAATGCACACATATAAAAAGGAGAAAGGGCCAAAATCAAAGACTTATCCCTACAACTTGAACAAATAGAAAGAGAGCAACAAAAGAAACCCACAGGCACCAGAAGTAAGCAAATAATAAAATTAGAGCAGAATTAAATGAAATAGAGAATAGAAAAACAATTGAAAGATTTAACAAGACCAAAAGCTGGTTCTTTGAAAAAGTTAACAAAATTGATAAACCATTGGCCGAACTGACAAAAGAAAAACAGGAGAAGAAGCAAATAACCCGAATAAGAGATGAGATGGGCGACATTACAACAGACCCGAATGAAATTAAAAGAATCATATCTGATTGCTATGAAAAATTGTACTCTAAAAAATTTGAAAACCTAGAAAAAAATGAATGAATTTCTAGAAACACACTACCTACCTAAACTAACACAAGCAGAGGTAAAACAACTAAATAGACCCATAAAAAAGGAAGAGATTGAAAAGGTAATCAAAACACTCCCAATAAAAATGTGCCCTGGCCCAGATGGCTCACTGCAGAGTACTACCAAACTTTCAGAGAAGAGTTAACATCACTACTACTAATGGCATTTAAAAGCATAGAAAAGGATGGGATACTCCCAAACTCATTCTATGAATCCAGCATATCCCTGATACCAAAACCAGGTAAAGACACCACAAAAAAAGAAAATTACAGACCTATATCCCTCATGAACTTAGATGCAAAAATCCTTAACAAAATTTAACAACATATCAAAAAAATAATTCAGCATGACCAAGTGGGATTCAAAGCAGGTATTCAGGGAAGGTTCAATATTCGAAGAACAATTAATGTAATCCGTTATATAAGTAAAACAAAAGCCAGGAACCACATGATCTTAGCAATTGATGCAGAAAAGGCATTTGACGAAGTTCAACATCCATTCATGATAAAAACTCTCAGCAAAATAGAAATAGAGGGAAAATTCATCAACATAATAAAGGACATTTATACAAAGCCAACAGCCAACATCATCCTAAATGTAGAGAGCCTGAAAGCATTCCCCTTGAGAATCAGGAACCAGACAAGAATGCCCTTTATCACCACGCTTATTCAACATTGTGCTGGACGTCCTAACCAGAGCAATTAGGCTAGAAAAAGAAAGACAGGGTATGCAGATTGGTAAGGAAGAAGTAAAAGTATCTCTATTTGCAGATGACATGATCTTATACACAGAAAACCCTAAGAATCCTCAGGAAAACTATGGAAACTAGTAGGAGAGTTCAGCAGAGTATCAGGATACAAGATAAACATACAAAAATCAGTTGGATTCCTCTACAGCAACAAAAAGAACACCAAAGAGGAAATCACCAAATCAATACCATTTACAGTAGCCCCCAAGAAGATAAAATACTTAGGAATAAATCTTACCAGAGATGTAAAAGACCTATACAAAGGAAACTACAAGACTCTACTACAAAAAAACAAAAGAGACCTACATAAGTGGAAAAACGTACCTTTGTCATGGATAGAAAGACTTAACATTGTAAAAATGCCTACTCTACAAAAAGCCATCTACAGATAGAATTCAATCCCGATCCAAATTCTAACGACACTTTTTAATGAGACAGAGAAACAAATCACCAACTTCATACGCAAGGGAAAGAGGCCCCAGATAAGTAAAGCATTACTGAAAAAGAAGAACAAGGTGGGAGGCCTCGCTCTACCTGATTCTAGAAACTATTATACCACCACGGTAGTCAAAACAGCCTGGTACTGTTACAACAATAGATATATAGACCAACGGAACAGAATTGAGAGTCCAGACATAAATCCATCCACATATGAGCAGCTGATATTTGAGAAAGGTCCGAAGTCAGTTAAATGGGGCGAAGATAATCTGTTTAACGAATAGTGCTAATATAATTGGATAAAAAAATCCATCTTCAAAAAGATGAAACAAGACCCATACCTCACACCATGTGCAAAAACTAACTCAAAATGGATCAAAGGCCTAAATATAAAATCTAAAATGATAAAGATCCTGGAAGAAAAAATTGGGAGAACGTTAGGAGCCCTGATACCTGGCATGAACAGTATACAAAACATTACTAACAATGCAGAAGAGAAACTGGGATAACTGGGACCATAGGCTCATCCAAAGACTTCACCAAGAGCGGAAAAAGATTACCTACAGACTGGGAAAAATTTTTAACTATGACATTTTTGATCAGTGTCTGATCTCTAAAATCTACATGATACTGCAAAAGCTCAACTACAAAAAGACAAATAACCCAATTAAAAAATGGGCAAAGGATTTGAACACACACTTCACTAAAGAAGACTTTCAGGTAGCTAGCAGGTACATGAGGAACTGCTCACAATCATTAGCCATAGAGAAATGCAAATCAAAACTACAATGAGATTCCATCTCACTCCAAGAAGTCTGGCATTAATCCAAAAAACACAAAAGAATAAATGTTGGAGAGATTGTGGAGAGACTGGAACACTTATTCACTGCTGGTGGGAATGTAAAATGGTATAAGCACTTTGGAAATGGATTTGGCACTTCCTTAAAAAACTAGACATAGAACTACCATCCCAGTAAAAAAAAAACCCAGTGCCATCGAGTCGATGACTACCAAAGGATCCAGGAATTTCACTCCTTGGAATACATCCTAGAGAAATACGATCCTTTACGTGAACAAAAATTTGCATGCTCATGTTTATTGTAGCACTGTTTCCAATAGCAAAATGATGGAAGTAACCATGGTGCCCATCAATGGATAAATGGATAAATAAATTATGGTATAGTCACACAATGGAATACTATAAATCAATAAAGAACAATGATGAATCCATGAAACATTTCATAACACAAAGGAATCTGGAAGGCATTATGCTGAGTGAAATTAGTCAGTTGCAAAAGGACAAATATTGTATGAGACCACTATTATAAGGACTCAAAAAATAGTTTAAACAGAGAAGAAAATATTCTTTGATGGTTACGAGAGTTGGGAGGGAGGGAGGAAGAGCGGTTTTCACTAACTAGATAGTAAAAAAAAAAAATTTTTTTTTTTTCTTTTTTTTATGTGAAGGAAAAGACAACACACAATACATGAGAGGTCAGCACAACTGGACTAAACAAAAAGCAGTTTCCTGAATAAACTGCCTCGAAGACCAGCATAGCAGGGGCGGGGGTTTGGAGACCATGGTTTCAGGGGACATCTAAGTCAATTGGCATAATAAAATCTATCCTGCGTCCCACTTTGGAGAGTGGTGCCTGGGGTCTTACATGCTAGCAAGTGACCATCTAAGATGCATCAATTGGTCTCAACCCACCTGGATCAAGGGATAATGAAGAACACCAAGGACACAAGGTAATGATGAGCCCAAGAGACAGAAAGGGCCACATACACCAGAGACTACATCAGCCTGAGACCAGAAGAACTAGATGGTGCCTGGCTACAACCGATGACTGCCCTGACAGGGAACACAACAGAGAACCCTGAGGGCGCAGGAGAGCAGTGGGATGCAGATCTCAAATTCTCATAAAAAGACCAGACTTAATGGTCTGACTGAAACTAGAAGGGCCCCGAAGGTCATGGCCCCAGACTTTCTGGTAGCCCAAGGCAGGAACCATTGCCAAAGCCAATTAATTATTCAGACAGGGATTAGACTGGACTATAGGATAGAAAATGATACTAGTGAAGAGTGAGCTTCTTTGATCAAGTAGACATATGAGACTGTGTGGGCAGCTCCTGTCTGGAGATGAGAGGGCAGAGGTGGTCAAAAGCTGGCTGAATGGACACGAAAAGAGAGAGTGGAGGGAAGGATTGTGCTGTCTCATTGGGGGAGAGCAACTGGGAGTATATAGCAAAGTGTATATAAGTTTTTATACGGGAGACTGACTTGATTTGTGAACTTTCACTTAAAGCACAACAAAAATAATAATAAAAAAACCTAATTACCAATTATTGTAGAGTAGATTCCATCTCATAACGACCCAGAAGACAGTAGAAGTGCCCCGTAGAGTTTCCAAGGAACGCCTGGTGGATTTGAAATCTCAGCTTTTGGTTAACAGCCATAGCACTTAACCACTATGCCATCAGGGTTTCCCAGAAACTGGTAGGAACACTTAAATGGTAATTTTGACAAATTGCTGGAAGCTGAATGTGGACTAGGGTGGGAAGGAAAAACTCCTGGGGACCACAGTCTTGGGGGGGTTCCTTTTCTTGGGCTTAACCTCCAAGGTCTCTACCAGGTTCTCACAGTAATATCTGAGAAACATCTCATGTGGCTATGGCAAGAAAAAGAGATGAATAATTATCGCAAAATACATCCAGAGCCTTCTCTATAACAAAGGCCTATTCTTCAGGCGAAAAGACTTTACTAGAGCCTTAGGCCAGGTATTGTTTTGGTTAGTTGCCATTGAGACTATTCCAACTCTTGGCAACCCCATGCGTGCAGAGTAGAACGGCTCCACAGCATTTTCAAAACTGTGACCTTTCAGAATCAGATAGCTGGGCCAGTCTTCTGATGCCCCTCTGGGTGAGTTTGAATTGCCAAGGGTTAAGATGAGCACTTAACCCTTTGCATCACCCAGGAGGAAGAAAACTCTTCCCACTTCCGCACCCTCTAGCTTTACTGTCTCACCAAGAGGAGGAAAACAAATTCAACAGTGGTCAGCGCTTCAAGGAAATAGATTAGGTCCTGAAAACAGGGAAGGGAGTAGGAAACAGGGGGTAAAAAAACTTTATCACTGAAGAAATACACTTGTGAAGGTCACAACCTCAAGAAGCACTGACCAAAAACATTAAGACTTAATTGGAATATTATAAAATGCTTCCCCTTCCTACCTTTACCACCCCACCAAAAGGGCTCTGTTATAATAACAGTGGATGACAGATAAAAGAGCTGCAAGACAATAACTGTCTCTGAGAAGGAGCATTTAGTGAAATATAAAATTAAGAGGGGAGACAAAAACAAGAACACTAGAGGAATTTGAAGCTCTGGTGCTTACAGCTATTACAAACATTAAACACAGCCGAATTCCTAGCCAGATTGCCATAAATTGTCACACTAAAGCCCTATATGAGGCATTGATGTTCAATGATAGAATTCTCACCTTCCACGTAGGAGACTAGGTTTTAATTTTCAGCCAGTGTACCTCAGGTACAGCCACCACCCATCTGTCATTGGAGGACTGTGTGTTGTTGAATATGTTTTAGGCTAAGATAGATTAGGAAGAAAGGTGATCTCCTTTCAAAAATCAGCCAAGGAAAACCTTATGGATCACAGTGGTCTAATCGCAACTGATCATGGGTGTGATTGTTAAGGTTGTGTGTCAACTTGTCTGGGCTACAATTCTCTGTGGTTTGGCAGTTATGATGTATTTTGGTAGTTGTATAATGATGTAATCACTTCCATGATGAAATCTGATAAAATGTGATCATCTCCATTATGGGGTCTGCTGTGTAGCCAATCAGTTAAAGGGAGTTTCCTTGGGAGTGTGGCCTGCATCCAATATAGGTGGACATTCTGACGAGGCTTTTGGGCTTATGCTCACTCTGGGTCCTGCAGCTAGCTCCTGTTCATCTGACCTTTGGATTTTGGGACTTGGGCTAGCAGCTTACCTGCCAGTCTTGGGATTCACTAGACTCCATAGCCTGTGAGCCAGAAGCCTGTTGTATGGCCTGCTGATCTTGGGTTCTCCAGCCCCTGCAGCCTGACCCATGGACTTGGAGTCTCCACCCTCTACAACTTCGAGTGAAAACGACATGGGGGAGGAAGGAGAAGCAAGATCAACAGCCCAAGGGTGATTTCTATAAGGTGGGGGTCAGACATGCCTCTTCTCTGTGCTATTTTTATTAACTCTGACACCAACTCTCCCTCTCACAGCACACTCTACTTCTCTGCTGGGTTTGATAATTCATTGCAATGGCCATATAGAATTCACAGTCAATGCTCAAGTTTGTAGAGTTATTAGGGAAATAACAGGTTACAATTCAGGCTCAGGAACACTCAGAGATACAATTCGTCCATCATGACAGCCTCTTCCCAGCTGTGCTTACAGGCACAACTCTCCCTGACCCTAAGCCTCTGCCCAAAGGAACTCAGCTTTCTTGCTCCACCATACCATTGCCTGCTGCTGGATCTCTGTTTCCAGGTCTCTGCGGCCTTAGGTGTTACAATTTTCTTTCTCTCTCTCTGCCTCCTAGTTCCAGGAGCTTCTCAGAGCAGGGATCCCGGGCTCAAAGGACACACTGGCTCCTGCTGTTCTTCCTTGGTGGTGGTGAGTTCCCCTCTCTTTCCCACATCTGGGGTAGTTAATTTCAAACCCAGCAAGAGGGCAAAACTGACCAGAGTCTTTGGTGGGCCACAATTACCCTATTACACAACCCCACCCAATCACTTGGGTGGGAGCTGTAAGACCATGGCTAGAAAGGCCACACAAAAGCAATCTAGGGCACCACACTGCATGAGGCATCTCAATGATATATATCTCTATATACAGAGAGATGCTGGTTTTACTTCTCTAAAGAATGCAATAACACAATGGGGATGATACAGAACCAAGCAGAATTTCATTCTGTTCTGCCTGGGGTTGCCAAGGGTGGGGGGCTGACTTGATGGCAGCTCTCAACAACAGTACAACATGGCTTGCTTTCAACAAAAAAGTTACAAGACATGCCAAAAGGCAAGAAAAAACACAATCTGAAGAGACAAAGAAAGCAACAGAACCAGGCTCTGATATATGACACAGATATTGGGGTTATTATACAGGGAATTTAAATAGCTGTCATTAATATGTTAAGGCTATAATGGAAAAAGTAGACAATATGCATATACAGATGGACCATGTAAGCAGAGAAACAGCAACTCTAAGAAAGCATCCAAAGGAAATTCTGGAAATCAAAAACACTGTAACGGAAATGAAGAATACCTTTAATGGACGCATCAGTAGACTTAACATAGCCAAGGAAAGAATCAGTGAGTTTGAAGATAATGAAGGGCAAAGGAAAAAGTAATGGATAAAACAGAACAGACCATCCAAGAACTTTGAGGCAATTTCAAAAGGTGTAACATACCAAGGAGTAGAAAGGAAAATTGGAGCAGAAAAATATTTGAAGTAATAATGGCTGAGAGCTTTCCAAAATTAATGACAGACACCAAACCACAGATCCAGGAAGCTCAGAGGACACCAAGCAGGATTAAAGGAAAAAAAAAAAAAAATATATATATATATATATATGGCCTTGGTGACACAGTAGTTAAGAGCTACGGCTCCTAACCAAAAGGTCAGCAATTTGAATCCACCAGCTGCTCCTTGGAAACCCTATGGGGCAGTTCTACTCTGTCCTATAGGGTTACTATGAGTCGAAATCAACTCGACTGCAAGGGGTTTGGCTGGAAACTCTACGGGGCAGCTCTACTCTGTCCTATAGGGTCGCTATAAGTCAAAATTGACTCGACAGCAGTGGGTTTGGGGTTTTTTTATATAAAACTTGTTGCTGTTTAGTTGATTCCGACTTATAGCAACCCTACAGAACATAAGACATGGATTGTATCTTAGAACCAAACTCGTTGCCATGCAGTTGATTCTGACTCAAAGCAACCATATATAGGACAGAGTAGACCTGCCCTATACAGTTTCCAAGGAGAAGCTGATGGATTCAAACTGCTGACCTTTTGGTTAACAGCCGAGTCCTCAACCACGGCACCACCAGGGCTCCATGTATATATATGCCTAGAAAAAAAAAGCAACCCACATGTCATGGATTGAATTATGTGCCTTCGAAAATGTGTGTATCGACTTGGTTAGGCCATGATTCCCAGTATTGTGTCGTTGTCCTCCATTTTGTGATTGTAATTTTATATTGAGAGGATTAGGGTGGGATTGTAACACCATCCTTATTCAGGTCACCTCCCTGATCCAATGTAAAGGGAGTTTTTTCTGGGGTGTGGCCTGCACTGCCTTTTTTATCTCTCAAGAGATAAAAGGAAAGGGAAGCAAGCAGAGAGTCGGGAACCTCATATCACCAAGATAGCAGAGCTGGGAGCAGAGCACATCCTTTGGACCTGAGGTTCCTGGGCTGAGATGCTCCCAAAGCAAGGGAAAACTGATGACAAGGACCTTCCTCCAGAGCCAACAGAGAGAGAAAGCCTTCTTCTGGAGCTGGTGCCCTGAATTTGGACTTATAACCTACTGGACTGTAAGAGAATACATTTCTCTTTGTTAAAGCCATCCACTTGTGGTATTTCTGTTATAGCAGCCTAGACAACCAAGACATGATGCCTAGGCATATTATATTCAAGCTGTAGAGAACCAAAGACAAAGAGAAAATCTTGAAAGAAATGAGAAGTAAAAACAAAAAACAAACAAAAAAAATCTTACCTATAAAGGAAGAAAGATAAGAAATATGGCAGACTTCTCATCGGAAATCATGCAAATAAGAATAGAGTAGAATGAAAAATGTAAAGTGTTGAAAGAAACAAACCACCAAATCTAGAATTCTATATCTGGAAGATTTATCCTTCACAAGTGAAGGAGAAATGAAGACTTTGTCAGACAAACAAAAATCTGAGGGAGTTCATTACCAGCCAGCCTGGCCTGTAAGAAATATTAAAAGAATTTCTTTGGGCTAAAAGAAAACAATATAGGTCAGAAACATGGATCTACATAAAGACAGAAGAGCATCAGAGAAAGAATAAAGGAATATCCCCTGGTGAAGAGAAGCACATCTGTCTATCTTGGTATAACGAGTACATATCTGAATCCTGAATGATGGTTCTACTTGTCAAGGGAACAGCATAGAGTTTTGTATTCCTGCAATCTGGACTACACAATGGATTTTGTTTCTTGTAGGCTTTTAAATAGTGAATAGAAGGTTGGGAACTGGTACAAAAATATTGAATTTGCAATTTAGGAGAGCTATGAATTTTACCTATACCTGTGTACGTATATTGCACATGCAAATGTGTGGATTATATTAGGGACAGAAGACATGGAACGAGTAAAGGATTCACTTAGTAGAAGGCACAATTTCAAAGAGAAAATGCTGTAGTAAAAACTTCAATATAAAAAAAAAACTCATTTTATTAAACAATATTACCAAGTATTAAAGTTAAAGATTTTACATAGCACCTTTTAAGGAGAAAAAAATCTCAGGTGAAGATTTGGTATACGCATATTTTGAGATCCTTCTCTGTGCTAATGGATATTTGCAGCAGTTTTTTCTCCTTTTGAGTCATGCCACATCAGCAAATGAAGGTCGTGGAAATTCTACTTCATCCATATCAATGTTCTGGCTCGACAGCACCTAACAACAACAACAACAATCTATGTGTTAGGTGACAGAGATACCAAGGTGATTTAGCTGTGATTAACGTAAAAAACTAATTGTATAGAGGTGCCATTTGGTATCATGTAATAACTATTAATATTTTCAGTTGCAGCTTAATCCACACCCTGCTGTATTGCTACAGCATATTAAATTATGCATTTCTTGATGAGAGGGCAAAATAGTTTATCTAGATAGCTACACTCTTGGCACAGTGCCTACCACATCATAGGTGCAAAATTAAGTTTGGTTAAATGGAACCATACAGGGTAAGCAAACTGTCACCTGCAGCCAATGGGGCCTGGGAGCCAAATCCAGCTCTGTGCCTGTTTTAGTAGGGCTCTGTCCTATAGGGTCGCTATAAATTGGAATTGACTTGATGACAATTGTTTTTTTTGGTTTTGGTTTGGAGTTGAGAACGGTTTGTGTACTTTTAATGTGCTATAACGCACATTTCTGCAGTACGAAATTGATCAAACATGCACTCAATATGCATTGATAATTACTGGTGATTGCAATGCTCAAGCTGGAAACAAAGAAGAATTGGTAGTTGGACAATATGGCCTTGACAATAGAAACGATGTCAGAGATTGTATGATAGAATTTTGTAAGACTAATGACTTCTTCCTTGCAAATATCTTTTGTCAACAATGTAAACGGTGACTGTACATGTGGACCTTCCAGGTGGAATATACAAGAATCAAATACAAATCAAATATAAATCAAAATACCAAACCAAACTCATTGCTGTTGAGTGGATTCCAACTCATAGCAACCCTATAGGACACGGTAGAACTACCTCATGGGGTTTCCAAGGAGAAGCTTGTGGCTTTGAACTGCTGACCTTTTGGTTAGCAACCTAGCTCTTAACCACTGCGCCACCAAATTGACTACATCTGTGGAATGAGACAATAGAAAAGCTCAATATCATCAGTCAGAACAAGGTCAGACAGGGGCCAACTGCAGAACAGACCATCAATAGCTCATATGCAAGCTGAAGCTGAAGTTGAAGAAAATTAGAACAAGTCCAGGAGAGCCAAAGTATGACCTTGAGTATAATCCCACCTAAATTTAGAGACCATCTCAAGAGCAGATTTGATGCATCGAACACTAATGATCAAAGACCAGACGAATTGTGAAATGACACCAAGGACATCATATATGAAGAAAGCAAGAGGTCATTAAAAGACAATAAAGATGAAAATGGATCTCAGAAAAGACCTGAAACTTGCTCTTGAATGTAGAGTAGCTAAATCGAAAAGAAGAAATGATGAAGTAAAAGAGCCAAACAGATTTCAAAGGTCGACTCAGGAAGAAAAAGTCAAGTATTGTAATGAAATGTGCAAAACTCTGGAGTTAGAAAACCAAATGGAAAAACAAGCTCAGCATTCCCCAAGCTGAAAGAACTGAAGAAAAAGTTCAAGCCTTGAGTTGCAGTATTGAAGGATTCTGTGATCAAAATATTGAACAACACAGGAAGCATGAAAACAAGATGGAAGGAATACACGGAGTCAGTATACCAAAAAGAATCGGTCAACACTAAATCGTTTCAGGAGGTAGCTTATGATCAAGAACCGACAGTATTGAAGGAAGAAGTCCAAGCTGTACTGAAGGCATTGGCAGAAAACAAGGCTCCAGGAATTGATGGAATACCAACTGAGATGTTTTAACAAATGGATGTAGTGCTGGAAGCACTCACTTTTCTACGCCAAGAAATATGGAAGAGAGTTACTTGGCCAACTGACTGGAAGAGATCCATATTTGTACTCATTCCAAAGAAAGATGATCCAAAAGAATGTGGAATTATCAAACAAAATCATTAATATCTCATGCAAGTAAAATTTTGCTGAAGATCATTCAAAAGGAGCTGCGGCTGTATATTGACAGGGATCTGCCAGAAGTTCAAGCCAGTTTCAGAAGAGGACGTGGAACTAGGGATATCATTGCTGATGTCAGATGGATCCTGCCTGAAAGCAGAAAATACCAGAAAGATGTTTACCTGTGTTTTATTGACTATGAAAAGGCAGTCAACTGTATGGATCCTGACAGATTATATATAACATTGTGAAGAATGGGAATTCCAGAACATTTAATTGTGCTCATTGGGAACCTGTACTTAGACAAAGAGGCAGTCATTCGACTAGAACAAGAGGATATTGTGTGGTTTAAAGTCAGAAGAGGTGTGCGTCAGGGTAGTATCCTTTCACCAAACTTATTCAATCTGTATACTGAGCAAATAATCTGAGAAACTGCACTATATGAAGAAGAACGGGGCATCAGAATTGGAGGAAGACTCATTAACAACCTGAATTTTGCAGATGACATAACCTTGCTTGCTGAAAGTGAAAAAAAAAAAGAAAGTGAAGAGGACTTGAAATTCTTACTGATGAAGATCAAAGACCACAGCCTTTGGTATGGATTTTACTTTAACATAAAACAACAATCCTCACAACTGGACCAATAAGCAACCTTATGATAAATAGAGAAAATATTGCAGTTGTCAAGGATTTCATTTTACTTGGATCCACAATCAATGCCCATAGAAGCAGCAGTAAAGAAATCAAACAACTAGTATTACATAGGGCAAATCTGCTGCAAAATATCTCTTTAAAGTGTTAAAAAGCAAAGACGTCACTTTAAGGACTAAGGTGCACCTGACTCAAGCCCATGGTGTTTTCAATTGCCTCATATGCATGTGAAAGCTAGACAATGAATAAGGAAGAATGGAGAAGGATAGGTGCTTTTGAATTATACTGTTGGAGAAGAATATTGAATATACCACGGACTTCCAGAAGAATGAACAAATCTGCTTTGGAAGAAGTACAGCCAGAATGCTCCTTAGAAGCAAGGATGGTGAGACTTTGTCTTGCATGCTTTGGACATGTTATCGGGAGGGACCAGTCCCTGAAGAAGGACATCATGCTTGGTAAAGTGGAGGGTCAGTGAAAAAGAAGACCCTCAATGAGATGGATTGACACAATGTCTGCAACAATGGGCTCAAGTGTAATAACAGTTGTGAGGATGGCACAGGACTGGAAAGTGTTGTGTTCTGTTGTACACAGGGTCACTACGAGTCAGAAGTGACTCAACGACACCTAACAACAACAACATAACACACACACACACTAACACAAACAGACCACTTGTGGCTGGCAAAGCTTAAAATATTTACTATCCTGCCTTTTACAGAAAATAGTTGCTGAGCCCTGCTTTATTACAATCTCCTTTTGAAATCTTCCTGAATTTTGTGTTGGAGTCTACATCATTATATAACCCTTTGGAACTAAAGGTTTTCCAGAGTGATTTTCCTTAGCTGCCAGTAGTATTGCTCCATCCCAGTAATAAAAAAGTGGTTGGCACACTCAAATTGGGCTATAGGGCCACTTAAAATGACCCTCTTAAATTATCTGCTTCACTTACTCTGGAATCAGTGAAAATATTCTGTCATTTTCTTTGGCTTCCTGACACACCCCTCACCATAAAATTGAAAAAAAAAAAGGTCAGAGTCAGCAACACATGCCACCCAAGTCCCTCATGAGTGTCTTCCTCATTTAGAAGCTTTCTCTCACTGCTGTCTCACCATATTTTCTTTAATTTTCTTTTGTAGCAGTGCATACTCCTATTCCCTCCCATCAGATATTGAACCTGAATGTTCCCCTTAGCAACACTCTAGCTCACTGGCTGCCTTAGGCTGGGTTCTGTAGATAGAGAAACAAAACCAGTAAAACATATATGCATAGAGAGAGACAGAGAGAGAAGAAGAGAGATTTATCTCAAGGAAATGGCTCATGAAGTTGTAGAGGCTGTCAAGTTCGAAGTCCATAGGCCAGGCATCAGGCCAGAGGCTTCTCCTGACTCATACAGCTGCAGGAGTTGACAAACTCAAGATCAGCAGGTCAGATAGCAGATCGCTGGCTCATGGGCTACAGAGGCTAACAATCAAAAATTGGCGGGTAAGACAGCAATCTGCTGTCTCACAGGCTGCAGAGGCTGACGAATCCCAAGATTGACAGGCAATAAGGCAGGCCACTGGCTTAAGTCCCAAGAACTGGAGGTCAGACCATGCTGATCTTGATGCAGGATACAGAACAAGCAAACAAGCTTTGCCAGAACATCCATAGATGTACTGGATGCAGACTACATCCCCTGTGAAATTCCCTTTACAATTGGTTGGCTGGTCACATCAGATCACATCATGGAGGATGATTACATCATTAATAACTGCCAAATTACTTCATTAGCTAACTGTCAAACCACTGAAAATCATGGCCCAGCCAAACTGACATACAACCTTAACCACCACAGTCCACCACCTGTCAATTTGACACCTGTATAACCTGTATAACCTGTATAAGTCCCCTTAAATCACACACAATCTCTAAATAAAGACAGTTACAAAGTCATACTTGTGCCTAACATGTTACAACTAACGTGTACAACCGAAAATGCACTAGCCCCATTTACACTTATATTTAATAAGTGAAGAGAACAAAAATAGTTCATGTACACATACAAGGAAGAAGTACTCATAACAATTAAAGTCCTCTTTTTTGCAATTGATCACGTGGTCCTAACTGGTATTTAGAACTACCTTCTCCCACCACACATTCTGTATTCCCTTTAACTTCAGCAAGCACCTTAGCTGGCCGTGGTTATTTGCCTGGTAGAATGACCCAAACCTTCATTCCTGAAGGGTCTGAGCCATTAGTAGTCATATCAGAATTGGGTTGCTCTAGTTTTCCATTGACTTTAATCCCAGGGCATGGTAGTACTAAAAGAAGCCCTAAAGGATTGCCTGTATTCTAGGCATACTCTTTTTTTCACCACCATTATGCGACATCAATCTGATTTCCCCTTAGTAGTCAGGGTCGATCACACCAGCTGTCATGGATTGAATTGTACCCCCTCAAAAAATATGTGTATCAGTTTGGGTAGGCCATGATTCCCAGTATCGTGTGATTGTACACCATTATGTCATCTGTTGTGGTTTTCCTACGTGTTGTAAATCCTACCTCTGTGATGTGAGGTTGGATATGTTATGTTATGAGACAATCTACAAGATTGGATTGCATCTTGAACCAATTTCTTTTGAGATATAAAAGAGAGAAGCAAGCAGAAAGACAGGGGAACCTCATATGTACTGGGAGCAGAGTGTGTCCTTTGGACCCAGGGCCCCTGCACTGAGAAGCTCCTTGACTGGGGAAGACTGATGACAAGGACCTTCCTCCAGAGCTGACAAAGAGAAGAGAAGAGAAAGCCTTCCCCTGGAGCTGATGCCCTGAATTTGGACTTATAGCCTACTACACTATGAAAGAATAAATTTCTCTTTGTTAAAGACATTCATTTCTGGTATTTCTGTTACAGCAGCACTAGATGACTAAGAGACCAGCCAATACAGTAGTTCCCTTCTTTGCTTGTGGATTCAGAGGCATGAGGAGCCCAAAGTGGCTGGGTGGCATTCTTACCTGCCAGTTCAATGGAATCTGAGTTGTGTCTCCAGGTGGAAGCATTCCTCCTTTTGTAACTAAGACTCACAGAGCATGAAGTCATGTGGATAGGAAGCAAAAATTTTGTGAGTGGGCCACTAGGAGTAATAGTGAGTGATGCCACTCCCATCTTCACCCCTTGATTCTGGGAACAGTGAATCCTGGCTATGGGAGAAATGGCACTATATATTGGATGCTGGTTTAGAGCATATACAGCCTCCTGGAGAACATTGCCCCAACACTGCAAAGTGTTGCCATCTAGCTGGCATGGTAATTGTGTCTTTAGAAAGCCATTCCATCATTCTATCAAGCCAGCTATTTCAGGATGATGGGGAAAATGCTAAGACCAATGAATTCTATGTGTGTTGGCCCACTGTCGTACTTCATTTGCTCTGAAATGAGTCCCCTGATCTGATGTGATGCCGTGTGGGATACCACAACTGTGGATAAGGCATTATGTGACTCCACAAATGGTAGTTTTGGTAGAGACATTGCAAGCAGGGAAGGCAAATCTGTATCCAGAGCGTCCATTCCAGTAAGAACAAAATGCTGCCCTTTCCATGATGGGAGCTGTCTAATGTAATCAAACTGCCAACAGTTTGCTGGCTGATCGCCTCAAGGAATGGTGCCATATTGAAGGCTCAGTGTTGGTCTCTGCTGGTGGCAGATTGGGCATCCAGCAGTGGCTATAGCCAAGTTGGCCCTGGTGAGTAGGTGCCCGGTTTACTGAGCCCAAGCATAATCTCTATCCCTGCGACCATGGCCACTTTGTTCATGAGCCCATTTGGGCAATGACAGGAGTGGCTGGGGAAAGTGGATTATTTTTTTCCATAGAACATGTCATCATATCCACTTGATTGTTAAAATCGTCCTCTGCTGAGGTCATACTTTGGTAAGCATTCACATGAGACCAATATCTTCACTTCTTTGGCCCATTCAGAGAGGTCTATCCACATACCTCTTCCCCATACCTCCTTGTCACCAATTTTCCAATCATGTTCTTTCCAAGCCCGTAATCACCCAGCCAAACCATTGGCCACAACCCACGAATAAGTATACAATTACACGTCTGGCCATTTCTTCTTCCAAGAGAAGTGAAAAACCAGGTAAAGTGCTCAAAGTTCTGCCCATTGGGAGGATTTCCCTTCACCACTGTCCTTCAGGGAGGCCCCAGAAAGGGGCTGTAGCATTGGCCCTGTCCACTTTTGAGTGATGCCTGCATATTGAGAAGAACCATCTGTAAACCCAGCATGAATTTTCTCTTTCTTAGTCAACTGATCATAAGGAACTCCCCATGAGGTCATAGGTGCAGAGTGGGAGAAGGCAGGTAACATGACAGGAGTGGAGACCATGAGCATTTGGGCCACTTCCTCATGCAACTTACTTGGGTCTTCATGGCCTGCTCAATCCTTATCTCGTATATACCACTTCCATTTAATGACAAAGTGCGGCTGTGCTCATTGACTTTATGACTCTGTGGGTCAGACGACATCCAATTCATGATACGCAGCTCAGTCCCCATGGTGACTTGGTGTCCCATGGTTAAGTGTTCAGCGTCTACTAAGGCCCAGTAACAAGCCAAAAGCTGTTTCTCAAAAGAAGAGTGGTTATCTGTGGAGGATGGCAGGGCTTTCCTCCAAAATACTAAGGGTCTGTGCTGTGATTTACCAATGGGGTCTGCCAAAGACTCCAAACAGCATCTCTATCTGCCATTGACACTTCAGCTGGATCGGCTGAATCATATGGCCCAAGTGGCAGAGCGGCTTGCTTTGTAACCTGAACCTGTTGCAGAACCTTTTCTTGTTCTGAGCCCCACTCAAAGCTAGCAGCTTTTCAAGTCACTTGATAAAAAATAGGTTGGAATAGCACACCCGAATGAGGGCTATGTTGCCTCTAAAATCCAAAGAGGCTCACCAGGCATTGTGCCCCCTTTTTAGTTGTAAGAAGGGCCATATATAAAAACTTATGCTTCACTTTAGAAGGAATACCTCGACATCACCCATGCCACTGGACTCCTAGAAATTTCACTGAAGTGGAAGTTACCTGAATTTTTGAGGGATTAATTTCCCACCGTCTAGCACACGAATGTTTTACCAATAAGTTCAGAGTCATTGACACTTCTTCTTTACTAGGTCCAATCAGCATAATGTCATCAATGTAATGAACCAATGTGACGTCTTAGGGAAGGGAAAGGTGATCAAGGTCCCTGCAGACTAAATTATGACCTAGGGCTGGAAAAAGATTGACAGTATAAGTCTTTGGTAGTGTAGTGGGCTACTTCCTCAAGTGAACCCAGCCTCCCCTACATTCAAGGGGTTGTGAGTCTGTAAACTTGCTCAAATCTGGGAATTGGTTGAGGGGCTGTGACTCTCTATTCTGGGGATTTGAGTTAGACTGCTGTTCATTTGATCTGGAATTCTCCTGTTTGTACCTAAACCAAAAAAACCCACTGCCATCAAGTCGATTCTGACTTATAGCAACCCTATACAGATCAAGCAAATATTCAGTAGATTTTCCATCTACTTCACTCCTAGGGACATCGTGACTAAGTATCCAATACCATAAGTCCATACAGATCAAACTATTCTGATTACTGTTTTGACTCCGCTGTCCATTACGGTAACCACACCCACCATGCCTTTTTCAACTGAGGGTCGCCACCAAGGGGTCCAATCAGCACCATTGTAGTTAGGTGTCTTAATTTGGTTAGGGCAGTTTCCACTTCAAATCTGATTTACATAAAACAGCAATCACAGCAGTCTTCAAGGATGCTGGGGCTCCCATCACAAATTTGTTCTTCACCATTGTGGTAAAAGATGTTTCCTCTGGGCGCTCCATGTGTGGGTCTGTTGGTCCTACCTGATAAATCCACTCTAACATGCCAATTTCCCTAAGCTTTGGGCATCTTTTTCCATGGTATACCAAGGCAAGTCTGGTACTTCATGTTGATTTAGTGTAGGCCATTACATAATCCATACTTCAGCAAACCAATGAAATAAACTATTAGATCCTTTCCTAACCTTTCGAGCTGAAACATTTAGTGAAGAATCTGTGCTTAGTGGACCCATATCAATAAACTCAGACTTGTCCAACTTCATGAAACCATTATCCCACAGCCTTAATAGCCATTCCCACACATATTCCCCAGGCTTCTGTTTATACATAGTAGAAAAGTCAAGCAGTTCTTTTGGAGTGTAGAGTATATCCTTCTGGGTGTCATTTTGTACCTCTTCATTTGGGGTTCACTGGAACTTAAGTCTTGTTGTAGGTCTAGAAGCAAAAATGGGTGGGGGTGGGTCCTGGGAACGTTTAGCAATGTCTTGTAAAGCATTCAACTCTGGCAATGCCCCTGGCAATTTCTCAGGCACTGTCCCAGGTGGTAAACAGAGACTCTTCAAGAACAGCTGGGTTAATCTTATCAGATGGGGGGTGGGACCAAGATGGTGGAATAGTCCGGTGCTCCCTGTGGTCCCTTTTACAACAAAGACCTGAAAAAACAAGTGAATTGAATATACATAACAATCTAGAAGCCCTAATCATCAAAGACAAAGTTGAGGAGTTGGACTGAGCAGCAGGGGGAGGGAGAGACAGTTCAGAATCAGCAAAGAAGTGCCAGTATTGAGGTAGCCAGCACATTGTGGGCTGGCTAGGCTGGTGCACGCAGGCTGAGGTGAGCAGTAGTGCACAGGATCTGTTTCACCACTTTGGGAAAAACTGGATGGAGGAGAGTCTGCACAAGCCTCTACAGCCAGGGGGACGTGGTGCTGGCTCTATGAAAGTTAAGGGCAAGCATCTAACCTACCGTGTGGGATCAAAATAACCCCTCCCCCTACAGGACTTTCACAGTGGAGAAGTGCCACCTTTCCCTCACTCACCCCTCCCCACTCCACTCCCAGACCACTCCAGAAGTATTCAACAATTGCCATGCCCCTTAAGCCAGAAATAAGGGCTCTCACGCCCAAACCAGCCTCACAGCTTTAGGGAAAAAACAAAAAACGCCAAGTCCCCTAAGCTGGGAACTCAGAACTAACTGTGCCCAAACCAGTCTCATGGGTTTAAAACATCATCCCGCCCCCTAAGCCAGGAACTCAGAGCAGGCACCGTCCCTTTGCCTAGGCACTGGCATAAGGAGTCCACGGACTTGTTATGCCCTTCATTCCTGCATAGACCTGTATGGGCTGATTCAACAGCGTAGGCCCTCATTAGCACAGAACAACAAGGTATATACCTGAAGCCTATTTTCAACTGCAGCAGCCAAGGGGGAGTTGCAGATTTGTGACATTTGACACCACTCTGCCCATTAAGCAGGGTTCTCACCCACCCACATATGGGGCCTGAAGGCTGCTGGTTTCACCCTTTCCGCCTAGCCACCCAAGACAGGGGTCTGAGAATAAGTGATGCCTCCCAGTCCTTACAGCCAACAGCACTGGGTGCCCAAAGTCTGGCTGCAAAACCCACTCACCTACGTGCTCTGGGAAACAGGGATTCTCCTTCCACCCAGGCACTCAGGGGCAGCTGTCAGCCCCCTGCCTTGCTCAGCAAATAGGCCCCTATTGCAGACAGACACCTGTGCCTACTCCAATCACCCCTATGCAGCCCTGCCCATCTAGGACTGTAGGCAAGAGTCTGCACCACACAGTTGGCAACTGACAACCTGGACATCTGAGATGAATCCACACAAGAAAAGTGAACAGATCCCTGGGCTTGCACACCTAGTAGCAGCTCTAATCACCTGGTGACAGGATGTGAGGGCTTCAAAGATGCTGATAACCAAAGTAGCTCATAGGCTCAGCCTACTTGGGCATATCAAAACAAAACAAAAAGCTAGGACACGGTAAGCAAACATACAATAAATAAGCATAAAAATTTATTGATGGCTTAGAGACAATAGTCAACATATTACATAAAGAAGCAGGTCAAGATGGCAAAGAACCAGAGGAAGAGAAGGTCTTGGAATTACTGGAGTTAGCATTCAAAAGATTAATATACAGAGCTCTTCAAGAAATCAGGGAAGGCGATCAGGCAAAACTCAACCAAGGCAAGGAACACACAGACAAAACAATACAGGAATTCAGGAAAACAATACATGAACAGAACGACAAATTTAACAGGCTGCTAGAAACCATAAGGATACAGCAATCTACAAGATACTGCAACACCTCAGCAACGAAAAGACAAATAACTCAATTAAAAAATGGGCAAAGGATATGAATGGATATTTCAACAAAGAAAACATTCAAGCCGCTAACAGATATATGAGAAAACGATCATTAGCCATTAGAGAAATGTAAATCAAAACTACAACGAGATACTATCTTGGCCAACCAGGTTGGCACTAATCCAAAAAACACAAAATAATAAATGCTGGAGAGGTTTTGGAGAGACTGCAACACTTATGCACTGCTAGCAGGAATGTAGACCCACTTTGGAAATAAATTTGGCACTTCCTTAAAAAGCTAGAAGTAGAAGCACCATAGGATCCAGTAATCCCACTCCTTGGAATATATCCTGGAGATATAAGAGCCATCACATGGATAGATATATGCACACCCATGTTCATTGCAGCACCATTCACAATAGCAAAAAGAGAGAAAAACCTGGGTGCCCATCAACAGACGAATGGGTAAACAAATTATGGTACACACATGCAATGGAATACTATGCAATGATCAAGAATAATGAAGAATCCACGAAACATCTCACAACATGGATGGACTTGGAGGGTATTATGCTGAGTGAAATTAGTCAGTCGCAAAAGGACAAATGTTATATGAGATCACTATTTTAAGAACTCAAGAAAATGTTTAAACACGGAAGTATTCTTTGATGGTTACAAGAGAGGGGAGGGAGGGGCAGTGGAATTCACGAACTAGATAATAGACAAGAATCATTGTAGGTGTAGTGAAGGACAACAAATAACACAGGTGAAGTCAGCACAATTGGACCGAAGCAAAAGCTAAGAAGTTTCCTGAACACAACCAAACACTTTGAGGGACAGAGAAGCTGGGGTTGGGGACTGGGGGCCATAGTTTTGGGGGACATCTAGGTCAACTGGCATAACAAAATTTATTAAGAAAATGTTCTGCATCCCATTTTGGTGAGTGGCATCTGGGGTCTTAAGAGCTTTCCAGTGGCCATCTAAGATGCATCAATTGGTCCCAACCCACTTGGAGCAAAGGAGAATGAAGAACGCCAAAGATATAAGGAAAATATTAGCCCAAGAGACAAAAGCCCCACATAAGCCAGAGTTTCCATCACCCCGAGTCCAGAAGAACTACATGGTGACCAGCTACCACCAATGACCACTCTGACAGGGAACACAACAGAGAGTCACGAACAGAACAGGAGAAAATGCGGAGCAGAACTCAAATTCACATGAAAAGACCAGACTTAATGGTCTGACTGAGACTGGAGGAACCCCCGAAGTCATAACCCCCGGATGCTCTGTTAACCCAGAACTGAAACCATTCCTGAAGCTCACTCTTCAAACAAAGATTAGACTGGGCTATAAAACATAAAATAATATTTGTGAGGAGTGTGCTTCTTAGTTCAATCAGATATGTGAGACCAAATGGGCAGCTCCTGCCCAGAGGCAGGATGAAAAGGCAGAAAGGGACAGGAACTGGTTGAATGGATAGAAGAAACTCACTGGGGGGAGGGGGAGAGGAAGGGGTGTGTGCTGTCACATTGTAGGCATTGCAACTAATATCACATAACAACATGTGTATGAAATTTTGTATGAGAAATTAACTTGAGCTATAAACTTTCACTTAATGCACAATTAAAAAAAAACTCATCAGATAGGGATCAGGATAATGGTTTTACTGGGGAGGATGGCTTAGCAGACAAAGGTGGAGTGACCTCTTCAGATGGGAGTAAAAGGGTTGGTTCTGTTGGCAGGAGTGATTCAACAGACTTTAGGGACTCAGTATCCCCAGCTTCCTGATTATCTGCCCATATGTCTCCATCCCAAGTTTCACGATTCCATTCCTTCCTAGTCAATGCCCTCCCTTTAACTTTGGACACCATTTCAGGTTGGGAATTTAATTGGTGTTGTAACTCAGCCAATTTTACGATAAGATTCTGGGTTTGGTGTTTGGCAATATCAGCTATGTTACTGCAAGAAATAAGGCTTTCTTTCAAGGCACAAGTGGCAACCTGGAGGTCTTTTACGTGGTGCTTGAGCTGTGACTCTGAAGCCCTGAGTTTATCTCTTTCTTTTGTTACTTTGTCTAGCAAAAGTAGGTCCAACCAACCAATTTCTCTGTACTTCTCATTCTGACAAAATCGTAGAAAAGTATCAAACATGCAATCACTCAGAGCCTCGCCTCTCACCAATACTTGATCTATTAGTGGTGATATTTTGTGTACTAACATTGCCATCTCAAGCCATGGATTAGCAGCACCCACTTCACTACTGGAGGCAGAGTCATCAATCCCTTTAAGACTGGTCAGACTTGAGAATCAATTTAGAAAACTCATCCTTATGATTTTTTTTCTCTGGAACCACTCTTGGTACCAAATGTCTTAGGCTGAGTTCTCTGCAGAAGCAAAACCAGTGAAACACATATGTATCGAGAGAGAGAGAGAGAGATATTTATCTCAAGGAAATGCGTCAGGAGGCTATAGAGTCTGGCAAGTTCCAAGTCTGTGGGTCAGGGGTCAGGCTGGAGGCTTCTCCTGACTCATGTAGCTACAGGGGTTGACCAATTCAAAATTGGCTGGTCAGACAGAGGCTGCTGGCTCATGGGCCGTGGAGGCTTATGAATCCCAAGATCAGCATGCAATATGCAGGCCACTGGCTCAAGTTCCCAGAACTGAAGGTCAGATGATGACGAGCTGGATGCAGGCTCCAGAGCAGCAAATAAGCTTTGCCAGAATGTCCATATATGTATCGGATGCAGGTCACACCCCCGGGGAAACTCCTCTAGCAAGTGATTGGCTTATCACATCAGATCACATCATTGAGGATGAGTACATCATTACATAACTGCCAAACTACATCATTACGTAACTGCCAAACCACTGAGAATCTTGGTCCAGCCAAGCTGACGAACAACATAACCATCACAGTGCCCATGGGGACAAATGACGTCAACTAGAGAGCTGCTCACAAAGTGTATCAGAAAGTGCCTTTAGCTCCTGAAATACAGTGGATTTAAAAACAAGCTATAAATTTTTAAAAAGTTTCATGAAGTATAAAACACACATAGCACATAAGTTTATAGTATATAACTGAACTAAACTGTATGGCTTTTCAGGGCAGAGAAGACTTCTTCTCTACCCCCGGCCCCTGGTTTTACCACATGCTCCGTAGATACTGATTAAATGAGAAGGGAAAAGTGTTTGCCAGAGCTTTGGTTTCTTGAAAAGTACGGCACCATTAAGTACCAAATCTGATTAATTCAGTGTGGGTGTGTCTAGGGCTTGGCACTGGGAACCTACTTGTTAGCCCAAACTCAAACCAATTAATTAATAAATATAGTCATTTTGAATCCTTGAATCAGAATTCTCTAATAAAGCCCCTGAATATACAAGAGATGAATATTTAGACTTGAACTTTTCACTATAGCCAATAGCGGAAAAAAAGCCCACTTTGCACAGTGGGGTGTATTATTGCATTTTTATGTGTCTCCAGAGCCCTGCGGATTCAGGGGATATGCAAGTAACCTCTAACTCTTTTCAGAACTTGCCATTTAGTTCACTTGTAGTATTTGTTTTTCTGGGAACCAAAGGTCAAACGTATTATATTTGCACTGTACCACCTATGTGGGAAAAGATGGAGATGAGCGCTAGAGCCCAGGGCCTTGATCTTTCCGGCACTTCTCCAAAGCAGCAGGGAGGCCAGGCCTCCGTTTCTCACAGTGGCTCTGGAACTTGGGTTGGGTTTCTGAAAGTACAAGCCCACTACCAGCTCTGCTCTCAGTTTTGCAGCCCTCCATTAATTTTTTGTTTGGGTTTTCCCCAAATCCTCTCCAACTCTGCAGAACAATGTCTTGCTAAAGATAAAACATATAGATGTGGTGAGGCAGAAAAAAAGGAGAGACCTTGCCTCCACTACCCTCCCCCCTATTACTTTATTTATGAGTTTCAGATGGTGGCAGGGAGGTTTATACGAACCTTACCCAAACTGCCTGAACCTCCTGGGTCTGCAAATATCAGCCTGCAGATTTCATGAGAACAGAACTTTTTTTCCAGGATGGACAGGAGGTGAGGAGGTGACTAAGATTTCCTATACTTCCTGTTTTAGAGCTGCTGGAAATGAGACAAAAACGGTATTTCAGGATCTCAGTACCTGGTCCCAGCTGGAATCTGAACATACAGATGTGCACGCGCACATCTGCTCACACACGCAAATACCTATAAAGGCGCGTTTTCAGGGCTCACAAAAATGCTATTTAAAAAAACACATGGTACTTTCCATTTCAAACAAGATGGAAACAAATTCCAAGACATTTCAGTAAAGACCTTTAAAGTTTCCAAAAAAACAATAATCTGAGGTTGGAGAAAAGGTTTAGTTGATTATTATTTTATCCAGGTTTGCCTGACTGTACTAGAGGAAAGGGGGGAGGGAGAGAGAATGAGAAAAACAATAAAGAAACCCAAACCTAACAACAGGCAAATGTAAGCTATTAAAGCATTAAGGCCAGGCGCTCTGATGGTGTTATATTCTCGGTAAGTCTCTGTCTTCATCCACCTCCTCTTCCTCACTTGATGAAATGAATGCTCTCAAACAGATTTGGAGCATCCCCACTGAAATGCGGCAGGGGCTCCTCACCCGGGTGAACACAGTGTAGGCAAAGGAGACACTGCTCCACTAAATCCCGGGCATCCATATATTTGGGGAAGGGGTGCAGGAGGAAGGGTTGGAAAGAACCCGCGTGGAGGCAAAAGAAAAACCACAAACTGAGCGATGGAGCGGATTAGCCTGTGAGTCCCTGTCTGGCTGTCAAAGGCTGATTGTCGCGCTGTGACTTTGATACCACAAAGGTCATTGCTCCTGTAGAGCAGCACCCCAAACATGTGGGTTCTCGGAAGCACGGCCTTTGTGTGGACTTTGTGCCAGTCAGTCATTAATGTGCAGCGCAAAGAGGACCCACCAGTGGAGCAGAGGAGGCCTGCTCCAACGGCAGAGTCACAATTTCCAGTAACCACTTTCAGTTGGCAGAGCCATGATTGGAACCATGTGACAATTTTAGGCGATGTACCATCAGCGGCCAATTTATTACATATGGCAATATGATTAATGGTATCAAATGCCTTTTTTTTTTTGGTAACATCCAAGAACTCACCGCCAGCCAACAGCTTGGAGTCCAAGACAGTGAAAATCTGTTCCATGAATTTAAAGTCAGGCAGATGAGGTTAAATGAGAGAGGGCCAGACGCCAAGGCAATGATTACAAAGTAAGTTGTTTCAAAAAAAGCAGAATGTTTTAAATCTGGTACTGAACAAATCCCATCCAATCCCCACCTACCCCAACCTGTTTTTTTCCTTTTCCTTTCCTCCCCTGTTTCTTGATGTGAAATCACTAATAGCTACAGTCTGGAAGACATTTCTAAAACCAGGCTGACTTCCCTTGCCAGAACCTCTTCCAGGACCAGGCGAATCTGCACATGACCACCGACTGGATCTGTTCTTGAAATCCTGTGACAGGGGCAGCAGCGATGATCTACGTGTGGCCCCAGTGTCCCTGAGTGTGGAGATGGTCTCCTGGCCTGAGAAGAACCGCCTTAACCCTCGTCACACTTCTCTGACGGTAGGGGAGGCTATCTTTGTCCACTTCTCTCTGTGAATAGCAGAGTTCCATGAACTTCTAACAGTATTACAGATGACCACGGAGACACCTGTGCACACAGAGAGAGATTTGCAGAGAGAGTGAACTGTGAGGGAAGTTTCTTACCATTTGGAATTTTAAAAATGAGGGGCAAACTGTTATGAGGCAGAGTGATTCTCAGGATGTGTCCTGTTCCCCACTAAACATGTTTTGTTGTTGTTCGTTACTGTCCAGTCAGCTCCAATTCATGTTGACCTTATGTATAACAGAAAGAAATATTGCCTGGTCCTGTGCCATCTTCATGATTGTTGGTATGTTTGAGTCCATTGTTGAGACTATTCTGTCAATCCATCTCATTTGTTTCCCTTGTTTTTGCTGACCCTCTGCTTTACCAAGCATGATGTCCTTTTCTGGCAATTGGTCTTTCCTGATGATATATCCAAAGTGTCACCATTCTTGCTTTTAAATAGCATTCTGGTTGTATTTCTTCTAAGACTGACTTGTTTGTTCTTCTGGCAGTCCATGGTACATTCGATATGCTTTGCCAACACCACAGTTGGAATGCGTCAATTCTTCTTCTGTCTTTAATTTTTGGATAATTTATTTTATTTTTCTTTTGTTGTTGAGAATATACACAGCAAAAACATAGACCAATTCAAGTTTCTACATGTGTAATTTAGTGACATTAATCCATTTTCACTTTCCTTTTCTGAGTTGTTCCTCCATCATTAACATAAACTCCCTGCCCCCTAAGGTTCCTATCTAATCTTTCTAGTTGCTGTTGTCAATTTGATCCCATATAGGTAGATCTTAAAAGAGCATAATGCTCAAAGCACACGTTCTTTTCTAATTAAGCTAAACTATAGATTTCAGGGCATATTTTTGGTTTAAGCTTTAAAGACTATCTCGGGGCAATAGTTTTGGAGGTTCATCCAGGCTTCCTGGCTCCAGACAGTCTGGATTCCATAAAAAAGAGTTTTAAATTCTGTTCTGCATTTCCCACCTTGTGATCAGGGTTCTTTGATAGAATCTTTGATCAAAACTTTCAGTGATGGTAGCTGCTACTGAGGCTGCGTACGTACAACCAAATATCTTAATGGGATTTAGTTCCTTGGTTTGGAGGTTTGGGGTCATGGCTTCATGGGACATCCCAGGTAATTGGCCTAATAATGCGTTCAGTGCCCTTGTTCTACCGCCTAGTTTGTTGCATAGTGCCTGGAGTCTTAAAAGCTTGCAAAGGGCAATCCAAGGCGCAATTGGTCTTATTCACCTGGAGCAACGGAGGGAGGAGAGTCAGGAATAGGAGGAGGAAATAGAATATGTGGCTAATTGCCTCCATGAATAACTGCCTCCTCTGCCTTGGGACTGGAAGAACTGGATGGTGCCTGGATTTCATTTACTGTCTTCGTTTTTTATTGTCTAGCTTTTGCATGCAAATGAGGCCATTGAAAAGACCGTGGCTTGGGTCAGGCACATTTTAGTCATCAAAGTGACATCTTTGCTTTTTAAAATTTTAAAGAGGTCTTTTGCAGCAGATTTGCCCAGTGCAATATGCCATTTGATTTCTCGGTATATTTTGCTGCTTACGTGGCCACTGATTGAGGATCCAAGTAGAACGAAATCCTTGACAACTCCAATTTTTTCCCAACATGTAATAGGTGCTTAGTAACTACTGGTTCAACATGCAAGAGTGATATCACCACGCTCTTGAATGGTTTCCATATTGTCAAAGTTGAGAGTCACTGTCCTTTGGAAAGAAATTTTAAAAAATACCAACACATTTTGATTGAGGGCCCATCAAATGGGGCAGTGTGATAGGTGGGGCAATTTATAATCTGCACATTTTTATTTTTATGTGCTGCAATTGGTAGTTGTGGTTGTTACTGACTGAGCAAATTGATCACAAGCCCTGTGGCTTGTGGATTAATGTTTTCCTTTTTGGGGATTAAATCTATTTCTCAGGGCTCAATTTTCAAGCCATCAATTTAGTATGCTGTTTTAGACCTGCTCTGAGGGCTCCAGATTGTGTCTCTGGCAAAGCTTTCTTCCTGCAAAAACAAAACCACCTAAGATGAAAAGCCTGGGTAAATAATGAAAACGTATGGCAATCAGGTGACCCTGATCCAGGCAGAAGAGTAAAAAGATGTGTTCACAATGAGGCGGAAGGTTCTGGAGAGCGTGATTGAACTAGGCCATTGCATTGTGACTGCCACCCTTGGGGATCGAGTTGTAGCTTGAAATGGAGATGATTTTTCTCAGCTTGCTCTGCAGGAGTTTTTCAACCCATTCCGACATACTGTCTGTGAGAAGGTTCAGTGGCAGATAGGGGCTGACTGTATTCTAGTAACTGCCTTGCCAGAATACCACTGTCTATTCATTGAAAATGATGTAAAAACCAAGATTTAATACTGGCTCCCACACCCCTTCAATCTTTAAAATGAATTTCAGGCAATTCTCTCCTCTGAAACATGATTATTTCTCTCTAGTGAATCATGCTTACTTTTAAATAAAAATTCACTTTTGCTACGTATTCCTTGAAGGCCAAAATGGAAGAGTCTATGGAACTGCTAGAATTAAGAAATCAAGGTGTGGGTTATGCTGGGCAGAAAGATTTTCTTTTTTTTTTTAATTCTTTATTGCAATGTAGAATTAAATGACAGTATATCATTATATTAATTTTCTCTTCTTGCTGTAACAAATTACTACAAACTTGATGACTTAAAACAACACAAATTTAATACGTTGCAATTCTGGAGGTCAGAAGCCCAAAATGGTTTTCACTTTGCTAAAATCAAAGTGTAGGCTGTGCTGTTTCTTTCTGGAGGGTCTAGGGAAGAATTCATTCCCTTGCCTCTTCCAGTTTCCAGAGGCAGCTTGCAATTCCTGGCTCATGGCTCCTTTCTCCATGTTCAAAGCCAGTAGCATAGCACCTTCAAAGCTTTTTCTAGCCCGGCTTCTGTCATCATGTCTCCTTCTCCTGCCTCCCTCTTATAAGAACCTTGTGATTACATTGGGCCCACCCAGATAATCCAGCATAATCTCTCCATCTCAAAATCCTTAACTTAATATCTGCAAAGTCCCTTTGGCCATGTAAGCCAGGAATTAGGACATTGGCATCTTTGGGTGGGAGTGGGGGCATTACTCTGTCCACCAATCCATCATGATGTAGGAAAGACAAAAGAAGAAAAAAATAACCATAAAATCATATGACCAGGTTATGGTGAAAAAAGAAGCAATCAGCACTGCCAGGAGGCCACCCCATCTCCCCCGCTTCCTTGTTCTTAGGCACACTCTGCTTACCTCGTTCATAACTGAGAGAAAGAGCATACTACTAGTAGTTGAGTGCTTACTCTGTGCAAACCATGCTTTATTTCTCAGAAAGGAGAGGTGCTATTATTATCTCAATTTTACCAATGAGGAATGGTAGCCCAGAGAAGTTAAGTACTTTGCCTGAGGCAGCACAGCAGGAAGTGGCAGAATGGACTAAGATTTGGATCCATGACTATGCGAGTCTACAAGCCCCATATTTATCCTGTCTTTTCTGCCTCTTCAGTCTAACAAAAGAAAGATAAGACACTAAACAGGATAGAGAGGCTATCAGAAATTTACATTCTTTACATACATGTCTCCCTCCCCCCTTTTAAATCAGCTGTCTCTAGCCCTACCTTGAGTTCCTGTATTTATCATCAAAGGCTTATCATTCCTCACACTGTTTCTTCCCTTTCTACTGCTGTTCACCAAGAGATGCCTACCAGCTGCCTTCAAGTTACCTCTAATTCATGGTAACCCCATGTGTTGCAGAGTAGAACTGCACTCCCTAGGGTTTTCAAGGCTGTGATCTTTCAGAAGCCAGTCTCCAGGCCTGTCTTCTGAGGTGCCTGTGGGTGGGTACGAACCGCCAACCTTTAGGTTAGTAGTCAAGCACTTAACCATTTGCCCTAGCCAGGGACTTCCTAACTGGTGCCTAGTCCAGATCAAATGGACCTAAATGACCAATTCTATGTGTCTTCTTGAGCCTTACTCTTATTCACTCAGTCTTAGTGCCTGGGAAAATTTAGCTACCCAGTGGCTATGCAGTTGTTTGGACAGAACAATGGGATACGGAATGGTTTAAAGTCAGGAAAGGTGTGCGTCAGGGTTGTATCCTTTCACCATACTTATTCAATCTGTATGCTGAGCAAGTAATCCCAGAAGCTGGACTATATGAGAACAGGGCATCAGGATTGGAGGAAGACTCATTAACAACCTGCGTTATGCAGATGACACAACCTTGCTTACTGAAAATAAAAAGACGTGAAGCACTTATTGATGAAGATCAAAGACCACAGCCTTCACTATGGATTACACCTCAACATAAAAAAAAAAAAAAATCCTCACAACTGGATCAATAGGCAACATCAAGATAAATGGAGAAAAGATTGAAGTTGTCAAGGATTTCATTTTACTTGGATCCACAATCAACCCATGGAAACAGCAGTCAAGAAATCAAATGACACATTGCACTGGGCAAATCTGCTGCAAAGGACCTCTTTAAAGTGTTGAAAAGCAAAGACGTCACCTTGAAGACTAAGGTGTGCCTGTCCCAAGCCATGGTATTTTCAATCGCATCATATGCAAGAGAAAGCTGGACAATTAATAAGGAAGACTGAAGAAGAACTGACGCCTTTAAATTGTAGTGTTGCCGAAGAATAGTGAATATACCATGGACTGCCAAAAGAAAGAACAAATCTGTCTTGGAAGAAGTACAACCAGAATGCTCCTTAGAAGCCAGGATGGCGAGACTGCATCTTACATACTTCAGGCAGGTTGTCAGGAGGGATCAGTCCCTGGAGAAGGACATCATGCTTCGTAAAGTAGAGGGTCAGTGAAAAAGAGGAAGACCCTCAATGAGATGAATTGACACGGTGGCTGCAACAATGGGCTCAAGCATGACAGGGATGGTAAGGATGGCGCAGGACCGGGCAGTGTTTCATCCTGTAGTACATAGGGTTGCTGTGAATTGGAATGGACTCGACGGCACCTAACAACAACAGTGGCTAATGACTATGCCATCAAACCTCTTTTTTTTTTTAAATTTCTGAAGTCAAATATCAACAGAATTTCCAAATTAATAAAAGCCTAACCGTGTATCAATTCATATATTCAGAATTTTGTTTTTGGCCCTGAACTATGCTAATATACTACTAAAAATGAAATCAAAAGAACTTTCAAAATACAAGGAGAGAAGTTAAGCTAAACTAATAGACTAAAATCACCAGGAAAAAGAAACAAAACAGAATGAAATGTTTTCAGTGCACATGTAGGTGCAGGGAAGAATGACTTTATGCAATCCTTCTATCATTTTTATGCACATCCAGAGAAATTCTTCAATCCAGAGAATTTCTAATCCTTAAACCACAAACCAAACCAAACTCAGTGCCGTCAAGTCGATTCTGACTCATAGCGTGGATTCTAAATATGAGAGATAACTGTTCAGTAATACAACCTATTCCTGTAGCCAAAATTTGCCTCAGTAAAGCAGTCACAATTTATACACTGTAATAGAACTGACAGATGTCAGACCTTAGAGTGCAAATGTACATTCTTTAAAGGGACTTTTGCTGTAAGTGTCAAGTACTAGTAATTCAAGATATAAAACCTGCAGATAGCTCCAAAGTGGTACTGGATACCTCAGTCTCCAGAGCACTTTTGGGGGATAGAAGAAAGCATTGGTTTTGCCTCATTATTAAGATAACTAATTAATTTATTATTTATTTTTAATAATAATAATAATAACATAGCCTCTAAAATAAAAGACAATTAGAACATATTTAGGATCAAAATTCATTACTTAGGGCAAATCGCTGGTTCTCAAGATTGCAGATTGCAAATATTTCTCTGCAGAACCTAAAAACATTACAGAAACACATATGAAAAATAAATATTTGCACTTTCTTTTCCCGACAGGTAAATTTGATCTATTTATAAAGACCCATCTTTACTGCAGTTAAACTCCATAGAAGGTTTTATAACCTTAGAATGTGGTTTTACAATTAATAATTTTTTAAAAAATAATAATTGCTTCCTCCCATCCCATGTTTAAGGAGCCCTGGTGGCAAAATGGTTAAGCACTCTGCTGCTACCTGAAAGGTCAGTGGTTAGAACCCACCAGTGTCTCTGTGGGAGAAAAGACCTGGTGCTCTGCTGCTGTAAAGATTGCAACCTGGGAAACCCTATGGGCCAGTACTACTCTGTCATATAGGGTCACTATGAGTTGGAATTGACTCATGGTGCACACCACCACCACCCTGGGTTTATTGTTAGTATTGTTTGGAGGATTTGAAATTAAAAGATTTAAATTTTCCATGGGTGTTTCTCTTTTGTCTCTGCACAATCCCAAAAGTGTCATAATAAGATAGGTTTCTGTCTTTTTGATTTATTCAAAGACTCCCTTCTTCTATTGGAATTGTGAGTCAATGATTGTTTTCTCTGGTACCTAAAAGGAGGAGACAAAGTTTTAACTCTAGGAAACTCACTTTTCCATAAACTCAGAGAGTAAGTGAAGCAGAATGTGGCTCATTTCATTTTCACATGTGTTGGGTTTTATATTACTTTCACAATACACCAATTAGGTATGGAAGTCACTTTTGTAAATGCCAAGCCAATAAATATAAATATGTATAACCAACAGATTAAAAAGAAGAGATTTGGGCAGCTAAAATTTATAGGGGAATACTTGCTCTACGAGCAGTTTCTAGCACCATACTCTCCTGACACCACTAGTTCTCAAACTCGAGAGTGCCTCTGAATCACCCAGAGGACTTGTGAAAATGTAGGTTGCTGGGCCCATCCCCTGAGTTCCTGATTCAGTCCGGGGCCCAGGAATTTGCCTGTCTGGCAAGGTCCTAGGTGATGCTGATTCTGCTGGCCCGTGCACTAAAGAACCACTATTCTACCAACAACGGGAATGTAGAAGCTTATTTTAAGAATATTTATTTAGAGATTTGATAATAAAGTGGAGAAAATCCATGTGCAGTAAAATAAGAAAATAACTATCATTTCAGTACATGTTATGTGTTAGAAGTGGAGCCCTGGTGGTACAGTGGTGAATAGCTTGGCTGCTAACAAAAAGGTCGGCAGTTCAAATCCACCAGCTGCTCCTTGGAAACAGTATGGGGCAGTTCTACTCTGTCTTGTAGTGTTGCTATGAGTCAGAATCAACTTGATGGCAACGGGTTTGGTTCTATGTGTTAAAAGGTGTCCTGGTTGCACAGTGGTTAAGAGCTCGGTCGCGAACCAAAACGCCGGCAGTTCAAACCCACCAGGCGCTCCTTGGAAATCCTATGGGGCAGGTTTACCCTGTCCTGTGGGGTCTCTATGAGTCAGAATCGACTCGGCAGCAAAGAGTTTGGTTTGATTAGGTTTTTTGTGTTAGAAACTATTTCATGCACTCCTTCAATTGTCATACAGTTCTTGTGGGTAGGCAGAGAAAGTGAGGCTTAAAAACAAAACAAAAGAAAAACCCACCAAACTTGCTGACGTCAAGTTGATTCCAACTCATAGCGACCCCATAGGACAGAGTAGAACTGCCCCATAGGGTTTCCAAGGAGCGGCTGGTGGATTTGAACTGCTGACCTTTAGTGAGGTTAAATGGCTTACCTGAGGTCCCCCAGCTGTAGGACAGGAATGTAAATTCTTTCCATAGACTCCAAAGCCGGCATCCTTAACTGCCTATTTTAGAAATTTGATGATGTGTTTCTGTAGAAATACAACTCTCATCCAAAATCAGACCCCTTGCTAAAGTCACAGAGTCCTGAAGCAGCGCGTAAACACGGTGGCGGAAAGGGTGTATTTTGGCTGGTGCTATGCTTCCCAGAGTGGGCTCACGACAGAGAAATATTTCCATAACAAAGGCAAGTTCTCCTCCCTGAGAAAGGCAGACAGGGAGTTGGGAGTGTCTGCTTATGATGTGATCCACATTTAATGCTTATCTGGGTGAGAGAGAATTTGATTAGAGCAAATACAAAGCACAATTCAGAGAACAAAACCACTAATTCAAAGGTAGTTTTCCTGTGGATGTAAAAATGCTTCAAGCCTGTTAAAAGGACTGAAGAGAACTCCACCGAGGAGGGGCTTGTATTGTGTCTGATTTCTCAGATTGGAATGCTCCGCCAAGGGGATTCTGGGGTGCAGGCATTGCTGAGCTGGTAACAGGACAGGCAGGCACTGTCTGCATCTCACAGGATGCAGGTCCAGACTCCGGAGAAAGCGCACTGGCTTGTCCTGCCCATCCCTCTCCCACCTCCTAGCTCACTCTCTCTGGCTCACTGCAGAAGCTTCTTGGTGCATCTGGTGCCTTCCCAACCTAGGAGCCTTCAAGCTCTGCAGTTTCCTGATATGTTTGTTTTCATTTCGGCTAATTGTATCCAGGTCTTGGGTCATTACAAGCCAGATCACAAAAGTAAGAGCTCATTAATATGTATCAGCTCCAAACACGATGATTTCATCTGTTAATTTGATCTTGTTTTTAGTTGTTGATGGCAATTAAATCAGACCTTGATAAATCCGGAAGTGAAAAAAGAAGCCACCAGCAAGCACAGCTATTATGATCACTCATTAGAAAGCAAAGCAGGCTCTCTGATAAATCGTGCCAAGGTTTTTAAGGAATAGATGATTACCTGCTTAAACAGCATGGAAGCTACTAGTAAAATGTAGCAAAATGATTAAAGAAAAAAGAAGAACACTCCCATTACATCCAAGTGTAACAGATGGACAGTTGTACGTTGGGGAATGTTCACTAGGTCTCTTTCTCCCCTTTAAGCTAGGGAGGGCAGAAGCCCCGGGCCCTCCTGGGCACAGAGGAGAGACAGCCTCCCTGCCTCCTCCCTCCCTCGCCCTCCCCTGCATCCTCCTGGCGACTGTAGGAGAATTGCTCAGCTGCCACTAAGGCCTCATTCCAAACTGTGCAATGAGAAAGAAGAGTGCTAAGTACCAGGGGGCGAGGAAGAGGGAGGAGGTGTGCAGAGCTGGGGTATGGTAAATAACCAGAGGGATTTGGCTTTTCCTGTCACAAATGAGGCTGCCTGCCAGGCTGAGTGTCACTGGGGTGGACACTTCTCAGTGACTGAAACCCCTGAAACTCTGTCTAGGGAGCCACCATCTTATGACTCTGTGGGAGGCAGAGCAGCCATCTACAATCAAAGTTGAAAATACCAAGAGCTTGCTTTCTCAGTTTCTCTTGCAGCTGGGACATGGGCAGGGCCCATTCCAGAGTCAAGAGGTTCTTGCAGACCCCTTTCTCTGGCCTTGGGAAGTTGGCGTTTCTGGGGCCACCATGGCAGGGGTGCTAGTGGCCAGCTGCTTTGTCGTCTTGGCAGTGCTAGCTGCAGCATCTGTGCTTGATGGCAGCAGCAGGGGTTTCCTCCCTGGAAGAGCTCCGTGGTGGGCTTTTGGACACTATCCCCCTAATCTAGTTCTCCAGGTGTTCTAGGGGTTCTGTGAGCTACTCAGTATCTTAAAAAAAAAAGTCTTTGTGCTTAGCTTGGCCAGAGTTCCTGTTGCTTCCAGTTAAGAACCCTGAAACTTATAAAGGTAACAACCGGCTTGTGCCCAAGGGATGAGCGGATGCCTGTCTCCACACAGACAGCCAGTGAAGAGGGCCACCTTCCTAATCCCTAGACAGCAAGTCCCGCCCTGCTTCAATGGGCCTGGGGTCGGTGGGGATGGGGCTCAGACTCTTATCACATGCCACCTCAGGCCCAGTCCCTGGTTGAAAGTGTCTCAGCTGAGCTTTACCAGGAAAAGTTTTCTTTCTGGGAAAGTTTTCTTTTCAGTCTCTCTGTTCTTTTTGTCCCATATAGCTGTGCTATTTCTTTAAGCGCCTCCACAGCAATCTGGCCCCATTTGCCTTGAGGTCTCTGCAGGGAGCCGAGTCCAGCCAACTTGGCATCTTGCTGTCTTCTCATCCCCTCATGCCCTGGTATGGCTTGTGCCGGTGCCTGCAGGTCTGTTGGCTTGAAGAGCATCCAACTTCTCCCGTTTCCTTTGTCTCTCGTCTTTCTTCGTATTTTCGGTTTTCCTAGGAGGCCACGAGCTGGTTAAAAACAGGTCTCCTAAAGTTCATTATCTTTGTTTGCTGCTGTCTCTCCTTTCCATAAATTCTGGTGCCTGACCTTTCTTGTGGTTGCTTCTACGGCCTCTCACTTTCTTTCCATTTTTAGATTCTTGACTAGTTTCTCTCTGTCGTTTGGCTTTCTCTGCCTTCTGTAGCAGAAAATTTCCCCTAACACCCTCCAAAAACTGATTTGAAGATTTTGGCTTGCCAATTTGCCTTTTCAATAGGTATCTGGATTGCCGAAACCCTATCGCTCCAAAATTCTGACCCAAAAGTGCTTTGTTACGTTACTGAAGAAATGACCCTTCTCTTTCTTATAATTAATTTACTTGTTTGGCTGGCATTCGCCCCACATATTATTGCAGGTTATCCAGCTCCTTACAAAATCCCCTCAAATTATTCCTGGGAGTCCTCAGGAGATTTTGCTTGTGTGCTCATGAATAACTACTGTCAGCTACCAGGTGGTGTTGATCAATTTTTTTCTTATCTGTTCTGGCCTCCTTCAGCGATATCTGCTGCTGAGACCTCTGCTGCCTGCCAAGGAGTGTGGACTTGCCTTGTCAATAGCTTTGGTAGCAGCTGAGCTGCCCCTTACAGGGACCCTAGGGCTGTGGGCTCCACTGCGGTGGCCGGGCACTGCCACTGCCGGCCCATGGTGCCACGGTTGTGCTGTGCCCTCTCCCACCTTAGAAATGTGGCTGCCTCTCTCCCTTTTGGCATGATGCTTTGCCATGTAGGTAACAAAGTGGTTCTGTAGGTGCCCTGGTATAGAGGGTAATTTATCTATTTTGGTAAAAATAAATTTCAGTTTTTATTTTGTTGCTGTTGTTATTTGCTATTGAGTCAACTCCAACTCATGGTGACCTTATGTATAACGGAATGAGACCTTGCCTGGTCCTGTGGCATCTTCATGATCCTTGGCGTGTTTGAATCCCTTGTTGTGGCTATTGAGAGTGTCCCTTGTTTTCGCTGACCCTCTACTTTACCAAGCATGATGTCCTTTCCTAGCCTTCTTTTCTCTAAGAAGTCAGCTCTCCCTTCTAATGATGCAAGGTCTGCTATTGGGAAAACCAACCAAACAAACTTGTCTACGGACTTATTTTCCTGCCAAGAAGCCTTTTCAGAAGGTTAGCTATCAGGTCTTCTGGGCAAGTCCATTCCTGCTGTGCTGCCACCAGTCAGTCAGACCTAGACCTGTCTGGATGGAGAAGGCCATTGCTTCAGTTTAAGCAGAAAACCTTGCCACATTCACTAAGAGATCTAGCCATTGACTGTGAACTTGCTAGAGTTCTCTTTCCAACTTGGGAAACTCTAGCAAGTGGTGCAGAGCTCTGGGGATGCAGTGGTTAAGAGCTGAGGCTGCTAACCAAAAGATTGGTGGTTTAAATCCACCAGCTGCTGCGTGGAAACCCTGTGGGCAGCTCCACTCTGCCCTACAGGGTCATGATGAGTCAGAATTGACTCGACAGCAATGGGTTTGGTTTTCTAGAGATTAGTAAGCAGTGCAGATGGTTAACACGCTTGGCTGATAACAGAAAGGTTGGAAGTTCAAGTCCACCCAGAGGTGTCTTAGGTGAGAGGCCTAGTGATTTATTTCCAAAAAATTAGTCATTGAAAATCCTAGGGAGCACGGTTCTACTCTGACACACATTGGGTCACCATGAGTAGGAATTGATTCAACGGCAACCAGTTTTTTGTTTTAGTAACTAACTATGGGGGCAGTGGTGGTTCCGTGGTAGAATTCTCACCTTCCATGAGGGAGGACCCCATTTTGATTTCCGGCCATTGCAGTTTATGTTCACCAACCACACATCTGTCAGTGGAGGCTCGTGTGTTGCCACGATGCTGAGTAGGTTTCAGCAGAGCTCCCACACTAAGACAGGCGAGGAAGAAAGGCTTGGTGATCTACTTCAGAAAACCAGCCAATGAAAACCCTATGGATCACAACAGTCCATAACCAATCATGGGAACGGCATGGGATTATGCAGTCTTTTGTTTCATTGTACATGGGGTTTCCATGAGTCCGGGGCTGACTTGATGGCAGATAACAACAAGAAGTAACTACTGATAAGCCTGAGGCTTTAGACCATGTAGATGCATGCTTTTCTACAGGTAGACATCCTAGAGAGGTAAGGCCATCTTGAATCATAGCTCCTCCTGTCCCTGCTTCTCCTTTTTGAAAAAACAGTGTCATTCCAAGCTATCAGTCAGTGAAGCATCCCATTCCACCACATCTCCCTGACCTCCTGGACTTGGGAAGACCCTCTTGTTAACTTCTCATCCCATTCCTCATTTCTTCTTGTAGCTATTGTCATATTTGTAACCTAAAAAACTGATTGTGTGGTTCTTCATTTAATGACTGTCTTTCCCAGGAGGGCAAGGAGGAGGGGGCTGGGGCCGTGTCTGCTTGTTTACTGCTGTGTTTTCAGTACCTAAAGCTTTGACATATAATAGGAGCTCAGTAAGTATTTGCTGAATAGTTGCAAGAGGATCTGAGATTTCATCATTACAGTTGTTATGCTGAACTAGAAACTCTTATTTGGGGGAAAACAGAGTGAACTTGATTCTTTTCCTTTAGATGGTTTCATGGGGGTGGAGAGAAGAAATGAGTCTATGAGGATAGTTTCTCCATTCCATAATGCCACCTCAGGCCTACTGTACCTGTCTCTACCCAGGATCATCACCCCCCAAAGAGCTGTAGTGGTTGGTGAGAATAATAACTGTAAGGCTATAATCAGGACTATTCCCAGGCAAAATTATGAAGTTAGTGATGTTTATTTTTGAGACGTAAAGCCTCCCAGCAATATCAACCAAGCTCCTAGTATCATCTTCAAAAATTCAAAATCCATAGAACCCACAGCTCTGGAGAATGATTTTGTAGAGTCCCTGGGTTATGCAAATGTTTAATACGCTCAGCTGCTAACTGAAAGATTGGAAGCTGGGTCCACCCAGAGGCACCTCAGAAGAAAGGCTTGGCAATCTACTTCTGAAAAATCAACCTAGGAAGCAGAGTTCTCCTCTGACACATGTGGGATTGCCATGAGTGAGAGTCAACTCAATGGCAAATCGTTGGTGGGTCATTACCAATTACTGATGTATCACAATTCTAGTTACTTTATATCTTGAACTCAAGGAAACATGTTCATGGACATAGTTGCAAGTATTGTAGATTTCTGAATCATTTTCTCCAAATCCTTTAGGACTTGTTTTTAACCACCACTCCCTCCTCCTGGGTTGGGGGGTATCACTGATCATTAAATATGAATGTATTCCCCCACATTTTCCAGCCTCCTTACAATCAATTGGGGCCAGAAACATGACCTTGGTGGCCGATGGGCTGTAAGAAGAAATGATATGTGTCACTTCCTGGCCAAAGCATTCTCTCTCCTATGGTAGTGACCATGGAGGCCTCAGGTCAAAATGTCAGAGTGCCTGTCAGCCTCAGGCTTTGGAGAAAGCCACCTACCAACCCACGAGGGACAAGCAGCACAACTGAGAGATAAACCTGTTTGTTTCAGTGTGTATCAACCAAGGTCCTGGCAGGATTTCTACCCAGATGGTTCAACCGAAGAGATGTTAACGTAGGCACTATTTACAGAGGAGCACTGAGACACCCAGAGACTAGAGGTGGCTGGTAGCCATTACTGACCCTAGGTGTGAAGGCATAAGGAGATGCTAGTGTGTTACTGGAGCCCAGGGAGATCTGGAGCCACAGAAGACACAGTTTCTGCTGGAACTGTGATGCCAAAGCAAGGAAGGAACAGGGAGAGAAGACCTCTCCTTCTTCCAGCTCACCAGTGCCCTGAGAGTGCCACTTGTAGACCAACCCAACCGGGAGCCAGAGGGCAAGGGAGCCTGGGTGGTACAGCCTATAAGGGTCTGCCTCCTGGGGCACAGAGAAGGGCAGAGAACGGAAGAAGGATGAGGGCCAATAGAGAGTACACAACACGAACAGGATAAGCTGGCCTGTTCTGATGAAGACTCCTCCCAGCTCCAGGCTGTATTCTGCCCTTGGAGCATCTCTTGTGCTGCATCTCCCTGACCCAGCTGCTCCAGTGTCCTCCACGGAGATGGTCAGCTGCCCGAAAGCAGGAACAGTGCTGCGTTGCTGTGCCTCCCTAGCATCCTGTGCTGCACCTGCGATGCAATCAATACTCTTTAAATTTAATTTCTGCTATGTGGCAACATGGGCAATTGTAACTTTCAATATTTCATTCTAATTAATTTTGAGTGGTGATTTTCTCATGGTGGTGGTTTGCTACATCAATTCTTTACCTTATATGTTTAAGTCTGAGAGCAGATGATTCTCATTCATTCCTTCATTTAATAAACATCCATTGAATGGTTACCATTTGCCCAGCGCTGTACAAGAATCTCGGTCCCGGAAATGCAGTAAGGCACTCCACATGGAGCAGGGCTAAGAATGGATTGCCTGATGGATTGCCCATCACTTTTGAAAAAGAAAATAATTTCGAGTACTTGAGCAGAGATAAGTGAGCCCAAGCGAATTTGGGGGCTTGGATTCCAGAGCTCTGCTGTGCCTCTGGGTGAAAGCTTTCTGCTGGCATGTCGTAGGAAACTTCTTTTTATTAAAAACATCTTCATGCGTGCACCAATGCACAAATGCAGCATTATTCACAATAGCCAAAAGGTGGAAACAACCCAAGTATAAAATAAGTCAGACACAAAAGGACAAACATTGTGTGACCCAATTTCTGTGAAATATCTAATAGACTAATGCCAAGACAGAGAAGGTAGACTAGGGGCAATGGAGACTTATTCTTAATGGGCTTAGAGTTGCCGGAGTAATAAAAAGGTTTTGGAAACAAATGGTGGTGATGGTACACAACATTGTGGATGTGATTAATGCCATTGGATTAGGCAGTTGAAAATAGTTAAAATGGCAAAACTTTTGCTGTGTATGTTTTGTCATGGAAACCCTCGTGGTATAGTGGTTAAGTGCTACAGCTGTTAACCAAAAGGTTGACAGTTCAAATCCACTAGGCGCTCCTTGGAAACTCTATGGGGCAGTTCTACTCTGTCCTATAGGGTCCCTATGAGTTGGAATCGACTCAATGGCAAAGGGTTTGGTTTATTTGGTATGTTTTGCCACACACACACAAAAAAAGTAAAACCAAAACAAAAAAACTTTCGTGAGGTAACAGGTAATAATGACCTCAGTACCAAGGTCTTTGCTGGACCATTATAAACCTCCAGTTTAGTTACATGAAAAGGGACCCTGAGAGACTCATTTAATGTTCCCATGAAAGAGACCTTGTTATACAGATCAACTTAGAAACAGCCCAAATGACTGTGTAGAAGCAGGAGGCCAGCTCCCTTCTGTAATCTGCCATATTAACACTAGGCTGTCATTTCCATTTGCAGAGTTTAAAGATCCAAATAATAACTGATGGTACCGGGAGGATTTGTGCCTTAAGTAGCCCTATTAATTCACCCAAAATTTTGGTCTTACAGGAAGCAGAGAACAAAAGCTAGTAATTAAGGTAAATGTTTGTACTCCCTGGTTGTGGTTGGGACAGCTTGAGGAGTAGCCCAAGGACTCGGAATTATGATGGCCTTCTGAGAATTAAAGCACAACTTCAACCTATAACGGATTAAAGCAGAAATGAACACAATCTCCTGACAGGGACAGTGTCTTCCAGGTCAAGTGGAACAGGGCCTACTTCAGTTTTTGTGTAACTAGTTGTGTCTCAGGTATCAGAAGGGATCATTCTGATTTTTGAGATTTAGCCAAAATTGCCATAAAACCCCTCTCCCACATTCTGTGGCATTCACAATGCTTTCCCCCAGATTTCTGTAAATTCCTGGGAGCTTGGGTGCGCATGGTCACACTGGCTCTGAGTTTTTGACCCTCCAGCACTCTCGGCCATGGTTGTGTCTTCAGTCTGGGGCACCTCTGTTCCTTCTGCTTCCTGCTGTTCTCTAAGAACAGCCACACAAGACATGCGTGAGTGGCAGACTGTTAGGGATTGAATTGTGTCCCCCAGAACATGTGCTGGAATCCTAACCTCTGTTTCAGTGGATATAATCCCCTGTGGGAACAGGGTTTTCTTTGTTATGCTAATGAGGCCATATCAGTGTAAGATGTGTCTTAAACCTGATGACTTTGACATATCAAACAGCAGATTAGGTGCAGCAAGCAAGCACAAATGGAGGAAAGACAGATGCCACATGGAGATCACCAAGGAACTGAGGAACAGAAGCTGAAAGGGACACGGATTTCCCCCCAGAGCAGACAGTGAGAAAGTCTTCCTGAATTTGGACTTCTAGCCCCCTAACTGTGAGAAAATAAATTTGTGTTCATTAACGCCACGCAGTTGTATTTCTGTTACAGCAGCACTGGGAAGCTAAGACACAGACTTTAATGAAGGCTTGTAGTGAAGGAGCAGTTTTATATCAGAGAAATGAAAATGCTTAAAATTGGATTATATATATTCACATTCTTAAAAATTGTATGGCCACGCTGTCACTGGGTATTCCTCCCTGGTCACTATTTTCCTAAGACTCTGTTCTTCCTGACCTCCCCCTCTATTTTCTCTTCTGCTCTCCTCTGTTCATTTTTGTGTTGTCTTTTAACTTAATTTTTCCAAATTACAAAATGCATGAATATAATCAGTTTAAAAGTACAGAAGTATGGATTTAAAATATTACACTCCTCTTTCCAGTATTAGTTGTTGGACAATATTTTTAAGTTTGGCTGGTCTTATTAGCAAAAAATGGTATCACATTGTTGTTTCACTTTGCATTTTCCTGATTACTAGTGAGAGTAATTTTTCCCGTATTATTTATTGGTCATTTGAATTTCTTCTGTGAATCATGACTGTGTATCCTTTGCCCTAGAGCCCAAATCACTTCTGGATCCACCAGGAAGTCTGACTTTCAGAGCTTACAAATGAATACTGAAACCTGGAGGTGATCACACAAAATTACTCTTACCCTGTGGGGCCTGCCTGATGGCTTACTGGCATTCTCCAGGGGATGTCCCTCCAGCTCATGTCTGCTTCCTTCAATAACAATCATGCTCTTCTGTTAAATGCCCTCAATTTTGAATGCTCCAAAATAGAGTAAGTCCTGACAACCTGTAAATCCTGGGTGTACTATGGCCAGTGTAGACCTTGGCAATAAGAAGGCAGACATCTGAAGCTCTAGAATCATCTCAGATTTTGAGGAGAATTGGTATTCAAATGGTTACCAGTAGTATTTGCTCTTTGTATAGGAGTACCATACAATTGGTTTGCCTAGGACAGCCCTAGTTTACACACTCTGCCTCGGTATCTCATCTGAATAGTGGCTCTTTTTACTCTCAAAATACCCTGCTGAGGATGATAAATTATAAGGTCATCCTATCTTTGTGTGGTCTTTAGCATGTTACTTGGCTTAGGAACCTGTTACCACACAAGCAATTGATAGAGATTCATATGTTGTGACATTATCTGTAAAAATGACTAGTCTCCTAGTTTTATAAAAGTCAGTAATATAGCAGCCTAAAACTAAGGGTTTATATTAAACTTAGAGGCAGAGAACCACAGAATTTTGAGCTGACCTTAAAGGCAATTTAATTCAGTGATTTTTTGAGGTGACTAAGCCTTTGAAAAACTGATAAAAACTATGGACCTTCTCCCAAAGAGATAGTCACCCAAACATACACACATCTTGTCCATCATTTCAGTGGGTCCACAAACCCTCTGAATCTCATTCAGGGCACCCAGACTAAAAACTCTTGGCCTAAATCATACTATAAGTGAAGAAACTGAGATTCCGAGAAGCTAGATGACGTCTCAAAAAAAAAAGCAGAGCTGGTTACAGCTGGTTATATTTAGGGTTCCATGACTTCTATTTCAGTGCTTTTTGTCATGGTCTCCCCCCAGAATACCAAGACTTTTGTGTGACTGAGAAGTTCAAGTTGTAGAAGAGATCTTTGATTGGGATGTTATTAAGAACTTGGGATCTTCCACTTTTTAAAAACAAAGCACTTGTTGGCTCTGCTCTTATCAAGTGCTTCTCAGATTGTTCATGGAGTTCTCATTAATATTTAAGATGCTGTACCTGCTGGTCAGCTTTTTTGCTGAACGGATGGTACAAAAAACTTGTGTCTTGTCTTACTTGAGCAGTTTTTCCCTCTGCCCCACTGTAACCTGTATCCCCTGCCCTCGCCACCTGAAGCGCTTACAGCTCCCTTCAGCACTGTGTCTTGGTTTTGCGTGCCTTAATTTCTTTTAATAAAAATTCCTACTTGTTCATTCAAATGTTTTCAAGGGTAAATTCGCTTTCTTTTTATAGTCTTCCGAACACCCATAGCAGAGGCGGTAACTCTTTTCTTCTGCCTCCATAAAGCTGGTAGAGATTTCTGTGACTACACAGGAGACACTGCATTGATTATTTTATTGACCCATCTTTCCTACCGCAGACCCCAACAACTAAATTGTAAGATTTGCCAGGGCGAGGGCAGGACCTAAGTTGGGTTTGCGAGCTAACGTTCTACATGCCTAGTGCTTGCCCTATAGGATGCCCTCCAAATACTTGTTGAATGACATTTATGAATAAATCCTCAGAGAATGCTTTTGTGCATCCCGATATATCAAATAAAGTCTAAGTAGGGATAGGGCATGCTTTCCTTGCTTCCACCGTGTTTGTTGTTGATTATTTTAGCTTCTTTCTCTTTTACAGGCTAATACAGCATTTTACAGACCCAACAGTTCTTTTTCTCTTTCTTTCGGCTTAAAGCAGAGAAAAACTTCCCTCATTAGCTTCACCTGGAAAATTTACAGTCACCGTTTTGGAGGGAGCTAACAATACTGGTGGATAAATTGCTGTGGGTCCCAGAAGGGAAGCTCCTGTTTTCCTTGCCAGATTTCTATGGCCTAGGGCACCATAGAAGATCTTTATTTTATTTTTTTTTCTTTTCCCAGGTATCAGTGTCAAAAGGAGTTTGCCAAGGAGCCAAAATCTTCATCTGTTTATGGCTTCACAGCCGATGAAAAATGCAGGATCATTAGAAGCTAATTACTGGTATCATGGCAATATTTATCACAAAAGCTCATTTGATCTTCCAGAAGTCACTTCAGGGGCGAGCTGAGCCCATTACTATGAGGTACTATAAAGTTTTTTTGTTTTGTTTTGTTTTTTGCAAAATTACGCGATTAATCCACTAACAAACCACAACCAAGTGGAAAAGATAACAGTGGAGTGACATGGCCTGACAGCTCGATGGTTTCCATCTGGCCTACGTAATTTCTGAAATAGTTTGTTTCAAAAGTATTCCTTTCTACTTAGAGGATGATGTTTCAAAAGTTCATAGATGGAAAATTCAATTGAGTATGCCTTTTTGTGGATCCCGAAGAATTGGTTATTTTTAGATGCAGTTAACTAGCTTATTTGCACAAAAGCCATAAAGATGCACCCAAATAGGATCTCCAGCCTTACAGTTTAAGCTCTCTAAACTATTTGCTGATCCCTGTTGCTCTTACCTTCTTAAAATATATTGTTGCCTTTGGAATGCAAAGCCATTTGCATCTTATTCACTTATTCATTCAACTAATAGGTGCTGGGGATACAAAGGGTTGTATTTCATGACTTAGAGTTTAGTTTTGGAGAGAAGATGACTGAGAAAAATGATAAAACAGATTAAAATGTAGATGTCCCTGGACTAGTATAGATGTTCAGAGGGAGAAAGAGCAGGGTAACACAAGGGAAAGAACCCTGGAGGTAGAGGCAGAAAGCCTGGGTTTGAGGCCCGACTTCCATCTCTACACTGAGCCACAGTGTCTTTATCTGTAAAATGAGATAATAAAATCTGTTGTAATGGTCTTGGGTTTGTGAGTTTTCAAAGGGTTCTGGGAAAATTTTGTAAACTAGAAAGCTTGCTTCATGATCCTAATAGCTTCCTCCTCCTCCTTCTCGCCTCTTAAGCTCACTGGTAGGGTCTTCAGGGGTTAGGGAAGGCTTCTTGAAGGGGCTGGAAGTGAGCTGGGTGTAGAAGAATAGATAGGATTGAGAAAGTGGAAAGTAAAGGCATGAAATAAAGGCCCAGAAGCAGGGTTAGCACTTTATAAATTTTAAGAGGAAAAACCCACTATTTGTTTCCATATTATGAGGGAGGAAAAGTCTGTGGCTACTAATTATAATTATTTTCCTTATTCTTGGTTTGGCCACTAATGCAGCATTACAGGACCTCATACTTCTCACTTTTGCGGGAAGATTTTCTTTTTGACATATCTATGCATGCTATCAATGTACTTGGCAAAGATATGTCCATAGTGAGACTATAGCAAATCTATTTTTCTAAAAAAAGGCCTTGCTGGATATGCTTGGATTTTCTGATATTATGCCTTATGATGCTCTTGGTTCTCTCTCTGTGTCTTCAAATTTTGGTTATGTTTGTTTTGTTGCATCTGCTTGTACTAGAGACAGGCTACACAGAACAAGCCTGAAATGAGGAAAGAGGATGATATAGGTTCTGGTTCTGGATTTGTCACTGTCTTAGTCATCTAGTGCTGCTATAACAGAAATACCGCGAGTGGCCGGCTTTAACATAGAGAAGTTTATTCCCTCATAGTCTGGTAGGCTAGAAGTCCGAATTCAGGGCGCCAGCTCCAGGGGAAGTCTTTCTCCCTCTGTCGGCTCTGGAGAAAGGTCCTTGTTATCCGTCTTCCCTTGGTCTGGGAGCATCTCAGTGCAGAAACCTCAGGTCCAAAGGACAAGCTCTGTTCCCGGCGCTGCCTTTTTGGTTGTATGAGGTCCCCCTGTCTCTCTGCTCGCTTCTCTCTTTTATATCTCAAGGAGATTGGCTTAAGACACTATCTAATCTTGCATATCTCATCAATATAACTGACACTAATCCATCTCATTTCATCTTAGTAATAGGATTTACAACACACAGAGAAATCACATAAAATGATGGACAATCACACAATACTGGGACTCATGGCCCAGCTAAATTGACAGATATTTTGGGGGGACACAATTTAATCCATGATTTTTTTTTAGTCACCAACCCCCTGTGTATTCTTGGACCAACCATCCAACCTCTCTGGGTATACTCTTAATAAATGAACGGGAGATTAGAAAACTTCTGGGCTGCCATGTAGTTCCAAAACTGTATGAGCCTTTTTAAGAATCATTATTTCAGTTAAGAGATAATCCTGTTGTTAGTTGTCATCGAGCTGATTCTGATTCATGGTGACCTCATGTGTGCAGAGAATAACTACTCCACAGGGTTTTCAGGGCTGTGACCTTTCAGAAGCAGATCACCAGGCGCCTACTTCTGAGGTCCCTCTGGGTGAGTTTGAACCCTTTTCGGCTAGTAGTCAAGCATTTAACCATCTTCACTACCCAGGGACTCCTAATAAATGAACGTGAGGTAAGAAAATTTCTAGGCTCCCGTCTAGTTCCAAAAACCATAAGAGTCTTTTTAAAAATCACTATTTGGGTTAAAAGATACCCTAGGAGAGTTTATTTTAACAAAAAAATATTGAGGTTGCTATACCTTTCCTCAGATTTTTAAGGGGCTTTGGATATTCAGAGGGTACAGCTCTGGAGGTCCTTGTCTTACTGTCTTCAGTCTCCTGCGGTGCTCAGCAAGGGGCCCACATGAGCCAACACTAGTCTATTGACGGCTGGATGAAAGAACAGCCAAAAGGAGCCACATTTTCTACAAAGAGGAACGTTTGTCTCACACTTAGGAGAGGCTGGCCATGGGAAGGGGCTCTTTCTAACGTTAGAGAGCAGTTTTACATCTAATGTTTAGTGTCTATAACCTAGCCTGGGATATTAAATTCCTTGACAGCGGTGGCCACACGTTATTCATTTTTGCATACCCCACAGTGCCTAGCACCAGGCTTTGCAAATGTCAGATTCTCAATCTCTTTGGTTGAATGCAGCCAACTCTGTAGAAGCCGTTATTTTTCATGTGATTGCTCCATTTATTCGGTCAATCCTGCAAATGTGTAAAAACATGAAAAAGTGCTAAACTTCTGTTTTAATTGTCAGAATACACTGGTAACATTTAGATTTCCAATAATTTAGGTTTTTTAATCTTGTATAGACACCCTGTCCTTTTTAAAACTACTCCTCTTCCTATTACTCCCCTGATCTCAGGAGAAAAAAGAGGTCCCTCTGCCCCCCGCCCCCCACCAAAAATATCCTGCTAAGCCATCTGCTGAGAGCCACTACAAGTTCAGGTTGCCATGAAAATGAGCTAGAAAGCAGTACAAAGGAGAATGGAGGGATTTCAGTTAGATCTGCTGTCTTAGTCTTGTTAGCCATGGTGACTGACCAAGCCCATTGCATGGAGCCCCAAGCTCCACGGCGAGGGTGGTCTTATTGATGACAACCAAGGAGAGCCCAGGATATGGGCATCGCTCACAGTGCCTTGAACACAGTGCTTTCTTCATATGTTTCTAAGCAGTGGACAGGCGAAACTCAATGGATAGAGGTGAACAGAGAACTAATTTCTTTAAAATGGAGTATCTTATTATCTATCTACCTCCTCTTCACCCCAAGCTAAAATCACCTGAATGCTGAGTTTCCTTCTGGTACCAAGCAGAAGGAGGTCTGCACCAATGCCAACACTATATGAGAGGAGAAAGCCCTGCTGAACAAAAGAAGGTATTTTCAGATCTTCCTGGCTCACCTAAAGGGCAACACACTTTCATTTACCACTGTGAGTTCATGGGGTAGAAAGAACACAAGCCAGCTAACCCAAGAAAACCAGTGTTCTCAAGTCGATTCCAACTCGTGGCAACCCCATGTGTTACAGAAGAGAAATGCTCCGTTGAGTTTTCTTGGCTGTAATCTTTGTGGAAGCAGATTGCTAGGTCTTTCTTCTGTGGAGTCACTGGGTGGGTTTGAACTGCCAACCTTCAGGTTAGTAGTGGAGTGCAAAAAGCTTTCACCACCCAGGGACCTTACAATGGGGTTGGGACATTGTGATCTATAGAGTTTTCATTGGCTGATTTTTTGGGAAGTAAATCGCCAGGCCTTTCTTGCTAGTTGTAGTCTGGAAATTCCACTGAAACCTGTTCGGCATCACAGTAACATGCAAGCCTCCACTGGCAGATGGGTGGTGGCAATGCTTCAAGTGCATTGGTCAGGAATTGAATGCAGGTCTCCCACATGGAAGGTGAGAATTCTACCACTGAATCACTGCTGCTAAAAAACCCACTGCAGTGAGTCCGACTCATGGTGACTGCATGTGTTATAGAGTAAAACTGCTCCATAGGATTTTCTTGGTTGTAATCATTATGGAAGCAGATTGCCAGGCCTTTCTTCTGAGACACAATTGAGTGAGTTTGAACCACCAACTTTTTGGTTAGTAGTCAAGTGTAAACTTCTTGCCCCACCCAGGGACCTATGAACTATTAAAAACAAACAAACAAAATATCCAATGCTGGCAAAATAAATAAAGAAAGAAAGAATGTTTGAAACCATAGAAAAAGTTTATTATGATTAAAAAAAATAGCATATCTACTGATTGTAATTGTGTGAAAATAATATTTTAAGTTAAAAAGAAAAATGAAAAGAAAACACCCATTGTAAACCCTCTGTAATTCCTGCTATCAACACCAGAAGCCTAGAAGCCACCCTTGGACTCCTCCTTCTCCTCAAATCCCATATGCAATCAGCCCCCAGATCTAGGAGGCTTCATCCCTGAAATATTAATCCCTTTTTTTTTCTCACCAAGGCTTTTCACAATCTAGCTCAAGCTTACATTTTCAGCCTTGCCTCCCACCACCCAAACCTTGAGCCATGCAGAAGGGTTTGCAGCTGTGCTCTTTCATGAATTCTGCCTCTGTGTATGCTCTTTGTCTTTCTGGAAGCCCTTGCCTTCCTCCACTTCTTGCCCTGAGGAACTCACCCTATTGTCTTCCCAAAACTCACCTCTAGCATGAAGCTTTCCCAGCCTATCTTGCCCCATAGAGTCTTGCAGCCTCCCCATTCCCTCACAGCCCCAGTGCATCCCTCTGCCCAGTGCTTATCTTCACATTGCAGTGCAATGTTTTTCCATGTCTGAGTAGTGGGAGCTCCTAGAGGTCATGTCTATGGCTCTTAGTTACCTAGTGCTGCTTAACACAATTACCACAAGTGGGTGGCTTTAAAAAACAGAAATTTATTTTCTCACAGTTCTGGAGGCTAAAAGTCCAAATCAGGGTCTTGGCCATGTCTATTCCTTCCTTGTCAGTAGCTCTGAGCTTTCACTGGGTCCTTGGCTTATGGACAATCCTCACACGACATCTGTCTTCCTGTGTGTGTGTCCTCTGTGTATGTCTCTGTATCTATTCTGGTCATTTCATAAATCAGAAGTCATTACGTTTAGCACACACCCTACACTGACATGGCCACATTAACATAACAAGAAAAACTGTATTTCCAAACAGGATCTCTATAACAGGTACAAGGACCAGGAATTCAATACACATTTTGGAGGGGCGGACACAATTCAATCTCTAACAGGCCCCATAACTCCATCCCCAAGGACTCAAAAGGGTTTTTGCACGTAGAAGATAATCAATAAATCAACCAATGCCTGGCGAATAAATGGCTTGGTGATGGGATGGGAGTGGTGGGTAGGAATGGACAAAACCAAAAGTAGAGGAACTATGGCAGGAACAGAGGATATGCTGTTTCTTCTTCAGTGAATTTATGTAATTAAAAAAATTAAAATAATGGCAGCCTGGGGCTTGGGTAAAGAGGGAAGTGGGCACTTAACATTCATTCTGAGAAGGCATGGGATTCCAGATCTATGCCCAAGTATCCAATGCTGGGAAAGAGATGAGAAGTAAAACTTCTTCATTATTTCTCTTGCTTTTCTTTCTCTTTCCATAATCCTTTGCCATTTGGAGGACACTCGTTAATCTGCAAAGCAACCCCCTTTCCAGGCCATTAGTGCCAGGACGATGTGAAATAGCAGCCAGCCTGGGCCATTAGTGCCATGGTCATTTAAAACACCAGCTCGCTCAGGTTATTAGCGAGCCAGGGCAATTTGAGTGAACAACCTGTCCAAGCAATTAATGCCAAGGTAATTTAAAGTTCCACCCCAATCGCAGGCCTGTCAATTAGCAAGGTGTCTTCTATTTTACAAATCGGGGTAGGTGGCTCCTTGGGCACATTTGCGGACCTTCCTTAGGGGCAGGGGAAGTGTCTGAACACTGAACAGTGCTCGCTCACTGTCCATGGGAATGGGACTCCTGACTTCAGGCAGATTTCTGGACTACAGACCTATGAGTGAATGCTAACCCACAAATCTTCGAAATGCTGGCTTCTGTGCCCAGTGGCTTCCTGTAAAAGGTGTTGGGCTACAGTAAGATCCTTAGCATGGGAGCACGTATTGTAATGCAGATTTCCCTCCCAGACACTCTAGAGGAGGCAGAGCACCATTCAACAGCTTCTGCAGGGCCCCAGAGAATGCCTGCCTGTGCCAGCTGCCTGGGTATCACATAGACCAGCCACGCTCTTGGCACGCCGGAGGAGGTTGGGTGCCATCTCCCATTTTCTGCAAAATCCAGCCTAGAAGCACAGATGAGCTCTGCGTTCTGGGGTGCTCCTGAGGAGATTAGTGCTGTTGTCTGTAATGCACATCAAGACTGAATCTGGAGAAGTTTGGGGAAGGCACAGGGGAGGGCCAGCTGGTGCAAGCAGACACCTTCTGCCTGCCTACCTGCCTGCCTGCCTGCCCGCCTGCCCGCCTGCCTCCGAGTGAAGTTTTCAGGTGGCTCACCGGAGCTGGCGCACAAAGTCACAGCCTTTCCAGGTTGGCTGCAGAATGTGGAGTCAGACACCATAAATGGCCATGCAAGGTGAGGCTGTTGGCTTAGCGGAAGGCAGGAAGCATCAGTCACATTTATGAGGTGCTCTGACCTCCTGGGATATCCCAAACAACTTTGCAGACCCTAGAACATTCCCAAGTTCCTTATTATCTTTCTTATAATTATGGAGCACATACAAAACTCTTTTGCTGAAATACATCCTCTGTAGTCTTCTTATTAGTTGCCATGATTAATCATTTCCATTCAGCAGTGGAATTTAATCCAATAATTTAAAACCCTTTGTTAAACACATGCTCAGGCAACGCGCTAGGAACTCAGCAATGGAGCCGAATAGGAATAGCTCTGCCTCCTGGAGTTTACAATCTTATTAGATTTTGTTGTCAAATCCTTTGGGGCACTCATCATAAGTACAAGTAAGTTTCACAGGTTTCAGGACAAAAGGGCCCAAAAAAGATATCAGAATTCAGGAAAGAATGACAAGAATTTAGTCAGGGGATTAGAACAGAGAAGGGGCTAGAAAATGATTCTGCAGTGGTTTGACCTATGATCTAAGGCAAACTGGATTTTCCCAGGATCTACTGAAAGGCCAGAAACAGGTTCTCTGCTCACTGGGTCTAGCGATGCTGAAATATTCGGTTGGAAACTGATGCCCCAGACACAGAAACGTCCAGTGGTGAACGGAAAGTATACCAGCAATAAATTTTACCCGATACCTTCTATCTATTGTTGTTAGCTGCTGTTGCATTGACTAAAACTCATGGTGACCTTACGTACAACAGAACAAAACATTGCCTGGTCTTGTGTCATCCTCTCAATTGCCAGCATGTTTGAGTCCATTTTGCAGCTATTATGTCAATCCATCTCACTAAGTGACTTCCTCAAATTCTCTGGCCGTCTACTTCACCCAGTATGATGTCTTCCTCCAGAGACTGAGGAAGATGATGTATCCAAAGCAAGCGAGTCAGACAACGTTTTGTTGTGATCCATGGTTTTTTCATTGGCTAATAATTGGAAATAGATTGCCAGGCCTTTCTCCCTAGTCTGTCTTAGTCTGGAAGCTCCACTGAAGCCTGTCCATCATGGGTGGCCCTGTTGGTATTTGAAGTACTGCTATGATGGAAACTGTCATCGTAGCGGCATTCAAGCTACCACAATATGACAAACTGACAGATGGGTGATGGCTCTATTACATTAAAAAAAAAAAAAGAAAGAAAGAAAACCTAAACCCATTTCCACTGAATGGATTCCAATTCATAACAACCCTATAGGATTGAGTAGAACTGCCCCATAAAGTTTTGAAGGCTGTAAATCTTTACTAAAGCAGACTGCCACATCTTTCTCCTGCAGAGTGGCTGGTGGGTTCGAACCACCACCTTTCAGTTAAAACCCAAGCACTTTAACCACTGTGCCACCAGGGCTCCTATTGTAGAGAGGTTCTGTTAGAGAGAGGCTTTTTAAGCACTTACATGTACATAGATTCTTTGAGGTATTTGACTGTAAACAATAAGGATCCTTTACAATCGGTTCATTATGAAGACAAATGAGCTCCTGCAGGCTTTGTTGTCTCAGTGTCCTCCCCACTCTTTTCTATTTGCTAAAGTCCTTCAAGGTCAACACAAATGCCACCCCTTCCTTGAAGATGCCGTAAATCTCATCTAGGAACCCACATCACTTTGTAATTTTATTGTGGCAGTTACTTCTTCCCACATTTGGGGGAACCAAATAGATTAAGATGTTTTTTAAGAAAAGAAGAATTGATGCATCCAAATTGTGGTGTTGGTGGAGAGTATTGAATATCCTGCGGTCTTCCAGAAAAACAACAAATCAGCCTTAGAAGTAATACAACCAGAATGCTCTTTAGAAGCAAAGATGGTGAGATTTTGGCTGGCTTAATTTGGACATGTCATCAGGAAAGACCAGTTGCTAGAAAAGCACATTATATTTGGTAAAGTAAAAAAAAAAGTAAAGTAAAGGGCCAGCAAAAACAAGGGAAACCCTCAATGAGATGGACTGACACAATCACAACAATGGACTCAAACATGCCAATGATCATGAAGATGGGACGGGACCAGATGACGTTTTGTTGTACATAAGGTCATTAAGAGTTAGAGCAGACTGGATGGCACCTAACAACAGCAACAATAATCCATAAACCACTGAAATCTTACAGAATTTCCATTGTTTTTAGCGTCCACATTACATTTCTCAGACCGCCTCTTTCAGCCAGAAATAAAATAAAGCTTCTTCAACATGTGTCTTGATTTTCTATTTAGAGCCTCTGACTTATAATTATAGTTGTTTACAAAACTCTTTTCTAATTAGAATTTACATAAGGGCTGGGATAGGTATTTCTCGACTTTTATTTCCTCACAGTATTAAAAAAAAAATGCTATACAAATTACATACTAGTTATTCAGGAAATGTTTGAAATGTGGAATTGAATCTGCTTTATTTCTGCAACTGGTATATTAAATGCGCTAAACTCAATGGGGGCACAAACAGGAAATGGCTTTAGTCTTCCTCAACCATCATGTCCCAATATTTTGGGGCAAATACCCCTTCACTACAGCGTTGTAAGTTCTCTTTCAGTTATAAGAAAAAGCCCTGTTTTGATAGTTAAAATTCACCTTCAGGGATTAGAAAGTCCAGTCCAGTCTTATTTAAAATTTCAATCTCATATCCAATTAAATGCTTCTCTCCTCTCTTCTGCTCGGGCCTAACCCAATGGGTCATTAGAACATTAGTATAAATTCTGAGACAATAGAAGTCCCATTCTACTTCTTAATACCTTAGAATCAACACAGAGGAGAAAGATATCTTTGGCACATAACGCAATATACCTGAGTCTACTTGCTTTGTGAAGACCACAGCCAAGATTAAAGTTTAGTTTAATTACTTCCAGCTATCAAATTCTTCATGGGTTTCTAATGTGCTGATGACTACAGCAACCTTTAAGATTTTAGCCACCCAGGCACCAAACCCAAATATTATTACAGCACAGAGTAGAAGTATCCTTTGCAGGGAAGAGGCTAATAAAACTTTGCATTCTGAATTTAGAATTATCATCTGACAATCCCCTTGGAATTATAACTCTTGCATTGTTACACACTAAATAGCTACACTTGTCATGTTAATAAAATCATAGTAATTGAGTAGCGTTTTCATTAAGACAGGAACATGGTTCATTTTGAAGACAGATGAAAATACAACCTGGAGATTCCATAGAAACTCTCTTTTTCCATTCACGTTGCACAGAACCCAGAAAAATGGGGAATTGTTTTAAGCAAACATCCCCACAAGTTGCACGGCATTACCTCTTCTGGGGTCGGCACTACATGAGTCCCTGCCTTGAGGGTTATCAGGTGTTCTTCAGTTTTCCTCAGGTCCAGGCAAAGTGGCTGCACGCATCTATTTTAGAGGACCACTTAATGTTTCCCAAGGCTGCAAAACGGTCCCAGACCTAAGCGTATCCTAGAATAGTGGTTACAGACAGGGCTTCACAGAAGATGTTCTCTCAATCACACTGCTTAGTTCAACACGCCCCACATGTGAACACTTAGCAGATCACAGCTAATCATAGATCCCTCATGATGCAGAAAAGTCAGCTATAAGATCCAGAATCCAGGTTGGGTATGGATTCTTCTTCCATGAGAATGAGCAGGTAGAGATAACTGTGCTACCAGGATGGTCACCAGGAGTAGATACAGCCAAAGGCGTGCTCTGAGTACCAGTGCCTGGGGTGTGCTTGAACTCCATGTGCCTCCTCTGGACACTAGTATCCAATGACAAAATTGAGGTCTCATGATTATATGGCAGGTGTGGATGAAAATAGTGTATTGCTACCTTGTACCCCTCTCAACAGCAATGCCTCTGGCCCTAAAATGAGGAGAAGGATGAGTGGTAACCATCAGCTTTGTGTCCAGATAAGACCCCACACATATGTTTGCAGAGACATTTAAATTTGTTGTTGTTTACCGTTGAGTTGACACTGACTCATGGTGATCTTACAACAGAATGAAATGTTGCTCAGTCCTGTGTTATCCTTAAAATGGCTGGAAGGTTGGAATATACAATGCAGCCACTGTGCCAATTCATTTCTCCAAGGGTCTCCCTTGCACTCTTTGGCCCTCTGCTTCACCAAACATGATGTCCTCCTCCAGTGATTGATGCCTCCTGATGATACGTCCAAAACAAACAAATCAGATGATATTCTGTTGTGATCCTGCCAGGTCTTTCTTCCTAATTTGTCTTAGTCTGGAAGCTCTGCTGAAACCTGTCCACCATGGGTGACCCTGATGGCATTTGAAATACTGGTGGCATAGCTTCCAGCATCACAGCAACATGCAGCCCACCACAGTATGACAAATTCACAGACAGGTGGTGGAAAGTAAACTTAGGCAAACATAAAAGGAAGCTAGGTGGTAGACCTGTCAGTATTTCAGTAGAGACTGAAGACACCATGCCTAAAACCATGCTTCCTTGAGCCATAGAAGCCATCAGGGTATTTGGCAGCATTGATTGAGCTACATGTTCAGCAGTCAACTGGGGGGAGTGGGATCTGTCAGCCTGGAGGCTGGGTCTTGGCCATGCACCTCAGCATCCTGTCTAGGTGCTGGACAAATATGAGCTTCCTTCTGTCTTCTGCATAATTCAAGATGTCTACAGCTCTGTGCAGGAGATGAGGCAAGAACTTAATCACTGGTAAGTACCAAGTACACATGTCCTAGAAGAAGCACAGGCACAACGCTTTGAGGGTTCAGAGAAATGAGAGAGAGCTTTCAGCTGGGATCACTCACCTAAGGCTTGAGAGAGATGCACTCGAAGCATAAATGCATCATAAGAAAGTACTTCCACACGTGTGGTATGGACAGAGAGTGCTGAGGGATTTCAGGGGGAGCTTCGGAAGGGCCAGAGAATTTAGGGAAGTTTTGTGATAGTGTGTCTGTGGGCCAGCTCATCAGATCTTGGGCCATGCTTATCAGCAGTTATGATCTGGGAGCCGCTAGGACTTACTGGGTCTGGGTTGTAAGTATGAATTTTAATGAGCCCCATAGAGAGTTCTAATGTACCCTGAAAGTTTGGGGAACTCTAATAGGCAGCTTCAAGTCATCTCAGTCTTACCTATTCTTTAAAAACAGTCCAGTCCTAGCTCATTAGTTTGAGGAGGGCTGGTAGCAATCAAGGCACTATACCCAGACATAGCAGTGGAGCAGATTCTCTGCCTCCAGGGATTCATGATCTAATGGAACAGCAGAAATACAAACAAATAATATGGCATAAAGATTGCCAAGTTCCCTTCCATTGGAGGATGGCTTTGGAGCCACGCTGATCTGAGTTATAATTCACCAGCACAATAGTAGTGTGTTTGGGGCAAGCTCCAGAACCAAAGTGGGGATAAGTTTTGTTTAAGAGAAAAAGCTCCTTTTCCTCTTGGATAGAGGGAAGGACATATTTCTAAATCTTCCTGGCATCACCTGCAGGTACGAACACATGAGGATGTATACATTTTTTAAGGCTAATTTCATGGGACAGAACCCCTTCCTTGAACCAAAGCGGGGACTAACTCCCAATTATTCCATAACACCCACCTAAATGATGAACCTACTTATGGCCACTACCAGTCTGCATGGCACCCACCATGCTCCCCCTCTCCAGGTCCCTCTTCAAGGGTCCAGTGCCTGTCAGCTCAGCACGGCCACTGTGATCAGCCCAGGTACCCTAGGGCTGGGAGCCTTAGCAGGCCAGAAGGAAGCTGGGATCAAAGCCAAGGAAGAGGGAGGATGACCTGCTCCCTGTCTATGTTGCACTCTGTGCCTTTGTCCCCAAGAGCCCTTTGCTGTGTCCAGAGTCTCGCAGAGTCTCCTATGGACAGTTTCTTGTTCATACCCTGCCCCACAACAGAAAGACTTTCAAGAGCATGCTTCTGTCAGTTTCTAACTCTCAGACATCTAACCATGGAAGCTCACACCCAGTTCAAGGGACCAAGTAGGGAGTAGACACTGGATCGTTCCTCTGTCCTCCACTGTTGTTGTTAGTTGTTGTCCAGTCAATTCCTACTCATGGCAAACCCATGAGTGCAGAGTAAAACCACTCCATAGGGTTTTCAAGGCTGTGATCTTTTGGAAGCATTATCACCAGGCCTTACTTCTGAGGTGTCACTGAATAGGTTTGAACTGCCAACCTTTTTGGTTAGTAGTCTAGCACCTGACCATTCGCGCCACCTGGGGACTCCTTGACCTCCCCTAAAATGCCTTTCCAGAAGCAATAGTCTCCCTTGATGCAGTTATCTCCTCCCTACACCTACTACCATCAGCATTTTTCTTTTTGCCCCATGGAGCAACCATGTCTCAAAACATCTTTATTTTAGCAGAACCTCTTTGCTTTACTTTTGCACTGTTAAAAAAAACCCATTGAGACTCTTTCCCATGAACCATGTGGGATGGTCTGTGGAAAAGGTGGACTCATGGCTCCATCTCCAGCGAATCAGAAAATAGCTCAAGTGTTAAAATAACTGATTCACTGGTTTCTGTTCTCCTTATAATGAGTAATAAGATCCCTAGGGCCAATTTTTGTTTAGAGCTCAAGTTACTAGAACTTGTCCTCCTTTCAGTCATCATGGTAAGGGAGAAACTTCTCCCAAACCTATAGACGAGGAAGTTGCAGCTGAGTGCTGACACGAGGGTCATAGTGAAAGGCCTGGTCTTGCTTTCTAAGGATAGCTTTGAGGATCACAACTTCTTTATTTGTTACAGTAGAAAGGGTACGTGTGGAAGAACATGTTGTAAGATTATGGGAGAATTTATGCCCGGGCATATCTATGAAGTAGTAATAACAATAATCAGCATAAAAAACTAGCATTTACTGAGTACTTTCTTATGAAAAAAGCAAGGTCATAAATGTGGACTAAAATAGATGATGGATTATTTCATTAGGCTTGCCACAATATTAAGAAATAGGTATTATGATATTCATCCCTCCACCCCCCAAAGGAATGTAAACCCCAAGATGGCAAGTATGTTGTTTGTCTTATTTTTTGCAGGATCCTTGGGACTAAGATGAATACCTGGACACAGATGTTGCTAGCTGTTGTTGAATTGGCTTCCAACTCATAGGACCTCACACAAAACAGAACAAAGCATTGCCTGATCCTGCTCCATTTCCATGATTGGTTGGGGATCAGATGGTTATGATCCATAGGATTTTCACTGTCTGATTTTTGGAATTAGATCAGCAGGACTTTCTTCCTACTTCTTCTTAGCCTGGAAGCTCTACGGAAACCTGTTCAGCATCACAGCAACACACAAGCTTCCACTGACGGATGGGTGGGGGCTGTGGGTGAGGTGCATTGGCCAGGAATTGAATCCGAGTCTCCTGCATGGAAGGTGAGAGTTCAACCACTGCCCCTTTGGAGAGTCTCTGGCACATAGACACTCAAACGGTTCTTGTTGACTGAAATTACTATTATGCTGTAGGTGCTCCATCCATGTCATATAGATCATCCATGTCTTAAATATGAGGAACCTAATGCTCAGAGAATTTCATTGACTTGAACCTCAGTAGCCTGAGACTTTGAGTCAGACTTACCCACTCACCAGACCACTCTACAAGTTCTTTGGAGAATGCAAGGTGAGTAGAAGGATGAAAAGTATGTGGCTAGGTTTTATGATAGCTGGTATTTTTTTTATGGGGAGTAGGAAAGAAGGGTGACCTAAGAGAAATGAAAAGATTGGCTCAGGCTCAAAAGCCCAGCGGACATCAACATCCCTGTCAATTAGCAGCTGTGAAAAAGACAGCAATTCACTTGAAGTCTAGCTGCTTAACCCTTGGAAGAGGGAGGCTGGTGTGTGGTGTCTGGGAAGGAGGAAGTGGGGGAAGGAGGTGGTAGTGGACAGAGGCATTTCATTGACCGTTAGGTTGACAGAGCACCAGACAACAAGCTTTCCAGCAGAACTTTCTGGAAATGAAAATAGAAAGTTGATTATACGTGTCTAAATTCACATAGCTAATAATTGGAAGAGGCGTGCTTAAAATCTTCATCCAAGGACTCCCAGTCAGGGGAAAGATAGCATTCTTTTGATTATTTTCTCAAGTTGACATTACATTTCCCTGTCATACTTGACCAAAGATTTCTCCTTCCATACTGTACCTGTAGCACTAGTGTTCCAAGTGGTAAAATACACCAGTCAGTGAATAAGGGATACGCCCCTCCTTTCATAGAGAAATAACTTCCTGTCCACACTTAGCATCAGCATGACTCGCTCTACTACTGCAAGCTTGTTGAGGGCAGAAATGGGTGGCCCCCATCTCTGTACTCCTTCCACAGCCAGAACAATTCCTTGTGCCCATTGTACGTGCTCAATAAAGCATGCGTTTCATTAACTTGAATTAGTCCTTGAAGCCAGCTTTGCAAAATCCATGTCTGGAGAACTACAGCAAGCCCCATCTCCTCCCTCCCCTCATCATGGGCACAGGCCTGGATAAGAGAGCAACTTTTCAGAGATTGAAGGGTGGCCCCGTCTGAGGAGTCTCAGCCCCCTAGCACTATCCCTAGCGGAACACTTACATAAAGAATAACCCTCTGCTTCCTACATTTCATGTTCTTCCTAAACTTTGGCTGAAGATTTTATAACCAGTGCCCCAGAATAGTGGTTCCTTTATTCTTTGATCTACTCCCTGCCTTTTCTTCCTTGATTTTGGCCTTCCCTTCTCCTTCATTATATTCCTAGGGGGAAGTTGTTCAGCCTCTTCAGGCCTTATTTTCTTTTTCCACTGAATGAAACTAATTATATCTATGTGAACTACAGGGTTATTGTGACATTAAATAAGATGATATTTGTGAAGATCTGCACATAGTAAGCACAATTAGACATTGGATATTATTATTACTTCCTGTTCTTATCTATTCTTCCATGTACTTTTCTCGAAGAACATGCTTAAGGACACTAGAAAAATATATGAAGACAGGAAAGAAATTAGAACATTTGCTAGGGAAAATGCTTAGGATCTCAGAGGTAGGCTGAGTTTGTCTGGAAGGTTGAGCTCAAGCAAGACTCTTTCAGAAACGTGATTGAGCTTTGCACATTTATTTCTGTAGCATTTCCCTATACACTTATTTATACTCAGAAGTCCATTGTGTCCCACATATTTTAAAATATTTATTTCATCAAATTCATGATACTTCCTGTGAAGTAGGGGGATGGGAGCAAGAGAGGGAGAAGAGGAGAGAAGAAAAAAGGAAAAGAACAATGGTTGATGTACAAGCAAAATAGGCAAAGGGGAGGCGAGAGATGAGAAGAACACTGCGGGCTCTGAGAGAAGAAGTGGCAGGGCTTCCAGCCAGAACTGAAAGCAAAGATTCCTGGAGCTCATAAAAAGGCTGACTGAATATGTGTGAGAATTGAATGGAACTATCTCTATCTGTTATTTTGCTGAAGATAATTCAGAAAAGGTTGCCGCAGTACACCAGCAAGGAACTACCAGAAATTCAAGCTGGATTCAGAAGAGGATGTGAAACAAGGGGTATCATTGCTGAAGTCAGATGGACCTTGGCTGAAAGCAGAAAATACCAGAAAAATGTTTACCTGTGTTTTATTGACAATGCAAATGCATTTGACTCTGTGGATCATAACAAATTATGGATAACGTTGTTAAGAATGGGAATTCCAGAACACTTAATTGTACTCATGAAGAACCACCTGTACATAGACCAAGAGGCAGTTGTTCAAACAGAACAAGGGAATATTGCATGGTTTAAAATCAGGAAAGGCATGCATCAGGAGTGTCACCGTATTTATTCAATCCGTATGCTGAACAAATAATCTGAGAAACCAGACGATATGAAGAAGAACTAGGCCTCAGGACTGGAGGAAGGCTCATTAACAACCTGCAATATGCAGATAACACAATCTTGCTTGCTGAAAGCAAAGAGGATTTGAAGCAGTTACTGATGAAGATCAAGGCTACAGCCTTCAATATGGATTGCACCTCAACACAAAGAAAACAAAAATCCTCACTACTGAACAATAAATAACACCTTGATAAACAGAGAAAAGATTGAAGTTGTCAAGGATTTCATTTTACTTGGATCCACAATCAACGCCCATGGAAGCAGCAGTCAAGAAATCAAACAACATATTGTATTGGACAAATCTGCTGCAAAAGACCTCTTTAAAGTGTTGAAAAGCAAAGATGTCACTTTGAGGACTAATGTGTGCCTGACCCAAACCATGATATTTTCAATCACCTCATATGCATATGAAAGCTGGGCAGTGTATAAGGAAGACTGAAAAAGAATTGGTGCCTTTGGTGAAGAATATTGAATATACCATGGATTGCCAGAAGAACGAACAAGTCTGTCTTAGAAGAAATACAGCCAGAATGCTCCTTAGAAGTAAGGATAGTGAGAGTTCGTCTTATGTACCTTGCACATGTTATCGGGAGGGCCAGCACCTGGAGAAAGACATCACGCTTGGTAAGGTAGAGGGTTAGAGGAAAAGAGAAAGACCCTTAGTGAGATGGACAGACACTGTAGCAGCAACAATGGGCTCAAACGTAACAATTGTGAGGATGACACAGGACTGGGCAGTATTTCATTCTGTTGTACATAGGGTTGCTCTGAGTCAGAACCTTCCTGATAGCATCTAACAACAACATTTCTGTCTGTGCCTCTCAGAAACTGGCTTAGCTCTGCAGGCAGCTTTGGTGCTCTCTCCCCTCCACCCACTTCCGGGAGTAATCACATAGAGTAGCTTATACCAGATGCCCTTAAGGATTTGCTCTATAAAACCAGTTGCCATCAAGTTGATTCTGACTTATGGTGACCCCATGTGTCAGAGTAGAAATGTGCTCCATAGGCTTTCCAATAGATGACTTTTCAGAAGCAGATTGCCAAGTCTTTCTTCCAACATCCTTCTGGGTGGACTCGAACTGCCAACCTTTTGGTTAGCAGACAAGCTCGCCAACTGTTTGCAACAGCCAGGGACCCCACCAGGCACAGTAGGTGCTTATAAAATTTTACTGAATGAATGAATGAATGAGTGGTCCAGGTACAACTTATTGCCTAGCGCTAATCATTCTTCATTCCTGACATTGCTCTTTCCCTGCCCTTCCTTGTACTGCAATGGTTTTTAATTTTTAAAGTTTTTTATTGAGATATAATTCACATACCATAAAATATATCCATTCCAGTGTACAATACAGTGGTTTTTATTACATTCACACAGCTGCACAATCATCACTACCATCTAATTCCAGAACATTTTCATCATTCTAAACAGAACCCCGCACCTATTAGCACTCACTTCCGTTCCCTACTACCTTCCACCCCTTGACAACCACTCATCTACTTTATGGCTCTATAGATTTTCCTAATTTGGACTTTTTACATAAATGGAATGCGCAATATTTGTCCTTTTGTGTCTGGCTTCTTCTTTTTTTTTTTTTTCTTTAGCATAATCTTTTCAAGGCTCATCCATGTTGTAGCATGCATCAGTACTTCAGTCGTTTTTCTAGATGAAGAATATATCATTGTGTGGATATACCACGTCTTGCTTAGTTGTTCATCAGCTGATGGGCATCTGATTTGTTCTTACTTTATGGGGAGCCCTGGTGGTACAGAAGGTTAAGAGCTTTGGCTGCAAAGCTAAAGGATGGCAGTTTGAATCCACCACCCTCTCCTTGAACTCCCTATGTGGCAGGTCTCTATGGGTTGGAATCGACTCAATGGCAGCGGGTTTTTTGAGTTACTTTATGGCTATTGTGAACAGTGCTGCTATGAACATTCATGTACAAATTTTTGTGTGCGCATGTGTTTTCAATTCTCTTGGGTGTATGCCTAGGGGCAGAATTGCTGGGTTACTGTTTAATTTCTTTGCCTAGGCATCTTTCTAGTTCTTTGGCTATCTCTTCTTTTGGTTTTAATTTGGTTAGGGCATTTTATTTTCATTTCCTGGTAGAGATAAGAATCTCAGTCATCAGCTGATTGTGCCTGGCTGTGTGAGAGATTAAAAAAAACAATAAACCAAACCCAGTGCTGTCGAGTCGATTCCAACTCATAGCGACCCTATAGGACAGAATAGAACTGCCCCATAGAGTTTCTAAGGAGTGCCTGGCAGATTCAAACTGCCAACCCTTTGGTTAGTAGCCGTAGCATTTAACCACTATGCCACCAGGGTTTCCTGTGAGAGAAGAGCTGACTGCAAATTGGGCAGCAGCATGAACTAACTGAATTATGGGAGTTCCTCTCCACAGGCAGCCATTGTTAGGAACATCATAACCTGTTGCCGTTGAGTGTATTCCGACTCATGGCAACCCTATGTGTTTCAGAGCAGAACTGTGGTCCACAGGGTTTTTAAGGCTGTAAATTCTTGGAAGCAGATTGCCAGGCCTTTCTTCCAAAGCACCTCAGGGGGGTTGAACTGCCAACCTTTTGGTTAGTAGTCAAGCACTTAACCATTCGCGCCCCTGAGGGACTCCAGAAACAACATAGACTGGGCTAGTCATTTCATTCCCTACCATTTACCTCATTTGTCCCCAGCAAGTCTCCAAAGAACTTTCATAAAGATCCCGTTCAGAGCCCCAAAGTCCCTGGGTAGCACATCATAGTAAAAGCCTAAGGATTGGCATGACTTCACAGGATAAGGTTGGGGATGCTGGCTTGCATGTTACAGAGAGATGATCTGAAATCTGAAACTCTTGGCTCATGAGAGCAATAATGGAGGAAACCAGGAGTGGACTTGACTTGGTGTGCTGACCATCAGAACAGTTCTTGGCTGTCAGCAAGTCCAAACGTTGTGCTGGGGAATGATAATGCCTGCTGCCCAGTTAAAACGTTCCAATCAATGAAAGGAAACTTATCTATGAAATGGAAAACCTTTCACTGTGTCTGACAGAGTCAGCAGTACAAAGTCATAAAGAAAAGAACAAAAATTAGCTTGCCAATTCCCTGAAAGGTCCCTTTTTAAGCATTGAGATTCCTAGAGCTGGAGGCGGGGAGCTCAGATATCACCAAATAGATTATTGATGTTTCAAAGATTACAGAATCATAAAAGTTAAACATGGGGAGTAGCTATTGAGTCCCCTAATTCCTCAACTGCCAATACCACCTTTTCCTCCTTCCTCTCCTTGTGTTCAGGTAGGTAGTCAGGGCTGGTTTAAAACAATGCCTGGGGCTGGGCTTCCTCTCTTGCTGCAGGTGTCTCTGGTGAGACTTGACAGGAAGTTGGCCAGAGTGGTTTCCTAAATCAGGGGCACGAGAAGCAGAAGGGAGGAGGTTCTGATGTGAAGGTCAACAGTAAGGCAGTACTTGCTGTGGGGTAGGGCAGCTGGAATTCACAGCTTCAAAGGCATTGTTAGAGACAGGCAGTGAAGAAGAAGTCTTCAATTTACTGAGAGCTGATTCTGCCCTTAGTCCCCGGGTCACCCAAATGGTGAAGCTAGCACTGGGCTAGTAACCGAAAGGCTGACTATTCACATGCACTTAGAGGCACCTTGGAAGAAAGGCTTGTCAATTCACTTCTGAAATATCAGCCATCGAAAACCCTTTGGAGCACAGTTTTACTCTGACACACATGGGGCCACCATGAGTGGGAGTCAACTCAACAGCAGCTGGTTTGGTTTTGATTTTTGGTCCTACCCTCGGTCCTAGTCAGAGCAGGTAACCTCAGACACGCTATGAGTTGAGATGTGCCTGGAGGCACGTACCCTGTTCCTGACTGCTGGAAGCTGACCATTAGCAAGTATTTCTTTTGCAATTAAGATATGATTCCCTATTAAAATGCAAATACAAAGAATACATTAAACGTGATTATCATTCACCTGGATGTAGATTTAAGCATCAGATTCTTGCCAAATGATAGCCACTGACTACAGGCTTTGAAGAACTGGGGTGGGAGTGAGATGGCAAGGCCTGAGGAAGCACATTCTCTGAGCAGCGGAAGGTACTTGTCGGGAGGAGTAAAAGCTGTAGAGGGACTGTCTCCATTCACCTTTGGCACCACATGAACTCTGGCCAGATCTGTGGTTAGTTCTCAGTCCCCAAACATCACACTCACTGCTGGAAGTGGGCCCAAGATGCACCCGAGGCCGAGGACACCAAGGCTGACCCTCTGTGCCCCATTCTTTCCTGACCCACCTGGCACAGCAGTGCAGGGACATGAAAACAGCTCTGCACCTCATTTTATTTGGAACCCTGAGTGAATTTCCAACTTACTTCACAGCACTGATGACAGAATTGGGAACCTGCAGGTGGAGGGCCAGGATCTTTATCCAAAGAATAAAGCTTGAGACAATTTAGTCCATTATTGTCCCCCATCCATTCTCTGTTACTTCCAAAATAAAAGAGCCATGGTAGCACAGTGGTTAAGAGCTATGGTTGCTTACCAAAAAGTTGGCAGTTTGCATCCACCAGCCGCTCCTTAAAAACCTTGTGGGGTAGTTCTACTCTGTCTTACAGGGTCTCTATGTGTTGGGTTTCGCTTGATGGCAGTGGGTTTGTTTTTTCTGGTTTTGGCCATCTCCTGGTCGCTATGAGTCGGAATCGACTCAATGGCACTGGGTTTGGTTTAGTTTGGTTTTTTTCTCCCTCCTCAATACTCTTTCTCATATAGCTATCCACTTCCTCACCCAACTCATCCTCCAAAACTTTTTCCCTTTGCCCTCTGAAACCTCCTTTCAATGAATAATAATAGACAGAGTCGCTATGAGTTGGAGCTGACTTGACCGTGCCTAACAACAACAACATTATATGTTAGGTGGAGTTCTTTGGTGGTGCAAATGGCTAATCACTTGGCTACTAATTGAAAGACTGGAGGTTCAAGAAAGCCCTGGTGATTTATTTCTGAAAGGTCACAGAGACTGAAAACCCTATGGAGCACAGTTCTACTGTGATACACATGGGGTCGCCATGAGTCAGAATCGACTCCACAGAAACTGGAAAACTGGAATGTATCGGACACTTAATTTCATATATTCTGAAGTTCTTAGGTTTTGCACGCGTGGTAACTAAGGCTTAGAGAGGTAAAGTAACTTGTCCGAGGCCGTACAGGAGGGAGCGGTGAGATAAGCATCAAATCGGATCCACAGTTCTTGCCCTTAGTCTCTATTCAATGCTTACCAAAGGCCATATTACAGAATAACAGAAGAGGGCATGAATATGTGGTAGGTAAAAACAGCATGCCTTAGCCTGTTGTCCAGTTCTAACTTTCTTTCAACATCCTCACTGCTATCTGCTGAGGTCCAGGCCGTTCTTGGGCTCCTAATTCATGACTCTCTCCCAATCTAATACTCACCATCCTCTTGGGCCTTTTATGTCTGAGCAGCAGATCCATCTGGCACTCTTGCTTCATTGTCCCCTTCTCTGGCATATTTGTCCTTCACCCCACATGTCTAACCTACCTGGGGCAGATCCATTTCTGCAAGGACAAACCCCAGTATCCGGGCCTCTGCACAGCCTCCTCTCTCCTCCCTTCTGGCTCTCTCCTTTATCCCTTAATGTCTGCTTTTCTCTAAGGCCTTAATTCCTTGGCCTTCCTTTCTCTGGAGCCCTGATGGCACCACGGTTAAGCACTTCACTGCTAATTGAAAGGTTGGCAGTTTGAACCCATTCAGCAGTGAGAGAAAGACTTGGTGATCTGCTTCTAGCCAAGAAAACCCTATGGGGCACTTCTACTCTGTCATATGGGTTGCTATGAGTTGGAATTCACTCAAAGGCTTTCCATAATATCCCTTCTTTGTATGTCTATTAGCCCCATCCTGCCTTTACTGGATATACATTAGAACCATCTCTTGAACCCCAAACTGCTAAACAAAGAACTTGTGGGGGAGGGCAGGCACTGGTTTGTTAAAATCTCTCCAGATGATTCTGGTGCATAGCCAAGGTTGAGAACCATTGCTCAAAAGAAGCCTGCACTCTTAGGGATTCCCTCAACCTCCCTCACCCCTACCTTTTACCTCTTTGCTCTCTTGTCCTTACACTTCCTTACCTTGCAAGTGCCCCCACTCTGGGTAAATTCAACAGTCTGCCCTTGCCATTGTTTTAGTTAGGAATCTTTGAGTTACAAGTAACAGAAACCTCTTTAGGCAAACCTAAGAAAACTTCAGAAGAAATTCCTTATAAGCATAGAGGCGTACCTTACAAGGCAGGGATGCAGCCAAGGTTCTGGGAGGCCTAGAACCAGGGACAGGAGCACTTTAAAAAGAAGCTTAGGGCATCCTCTTTGTATGCTCATCACCGTTTCTCTTTCTGCTTCTGTTTCAGTCTCCTCTTGCGCTGCAAAAAAAAAAAAAAAGTTTCTGCTTTCCTGCTCCCCTGGTAAGAAATGGCTATCACCAATAACAGCAGTCTAAGACGGGAGATTTTAAATCCTGGGGTAGTGATTCTACTACCTTTGATTGGATCATATTCTTTCCCTGGGACCAATCAACTGTGTCCTTTAAAGGTGTGACCGTGTGGCGTAAACATGGCTGCTCCCTAAATAACTCGTAAACCTACAGGAATGGAAAGGTGAAGGGAAAGTCGTGGCTCTCAGAAAAGCTAGAGGGTAGGAGAGAGAATTATACACCCAAACAACAGCAAGATTGCTAACAACACCAAGATTGCTAAATACAATTGAGGAAATTTACCCAAATATGAGAAGAGTGCCAGTGTAGTTTTTTTTTTTTTTTTACTGTGTTAACTGGGTCATCAATAGAATTTACTACTCCTTTTATTCATTTATGGTCAGTAATTTCTCAGTCACCTTAGCTGACTTCTGAACCTTTCAGAGTCTTTCCATTAGTTTCTATTTTACAGAGAAAATACAAACCAACGGCCATAGTCTTCTTCAGTTCTCACTTTCTTTTAGATGAGAAACCAATCTATGTCAATGCCTTCCTTCTCCAATACTTTCTCCTGCCCCTTCCTGCTCTATCAACCCATCCCAGTGCAGTACATCTTCACCTGCTATTCCTACAGGTTCTTACCCCTCAACCTGGAACCATGTCCATGGCCGAGACTCTCTTCTGCATCTCCCAATGGCCCTAGCTCTCTCCTCACTTCACTGCCAGACTTCTGGCTTCAGATTTTAATTTTCTACTTAATTCTCAATACATTCAATCTGGCTTCTGTCTGCCCCAGCCCTCCCAGCGCCAATTCAGAGCAACCTCTCAGGCTAAGGTCACCAATGACCTCCTAATTGCCAAACCTAATGGGTAATTTCCAGCTTCCATCTTAATGCACCTCTTTGCTGTCTTAGACACGAGCTTCTAAACATGTCTTAAATCATCTCCTTTCTCTCTGTCCCTGGTGCCAAATCTCTCCTGAACTGTTGTCATAGTACCCTTAATACCTTCCCTGCCTTAGTGTTACCCAACTTTCCCTACTGCTGTTAGAGGTATTTTTCTAAAACAAAATCTCACCAAACCACTCTTCTGTTTAGAATCCTTCAGTTGCTCTCCATAACCCATCAAATGGGTTCAAAATTCTTGGTATGGCATACAAAGCCTTTGCACCGTGGATCCCACCTACCATTCCAGCCTCATCTTCTGCCCCTAACCCCTCTGCGTCCTGTGTCCATGCATCGAAGCTGCTTGTAGCTCCCTAAACAAGCCACACTACTGTGCATGCTTTCCACCACTTCGCCATGATACCTTTCTCTGTTTGTACATCTCAGCTCGAAGATACCCTTTTTGATGAAGCCTTCTCTGGCTGCTCCAGGCAGAGCTAATTGTTTTCCTCTTCTTGGCTCCCATACACCTTAAATGTTTCTCAATTGTAGAGCTTCGCACATTGCATATTTATGGTTTCTTTACATGTCAGCTTCTCTCATAAGATCACAGGCTCCTTAAGGGTAAAGAAGGGGGGTAATTCATTCCTAGACAATAAATATGTAATAAGTGAATGAATAAATGGAAAGAGGTGTCCGTGGAGACTGAGTTGGAAAGCCGATAAAGCGAAACAACACTAGTTGACATGGGAGGCTTTGCCACAAAAGGGTGTACACTCTACCTCTGGATTTGTTTGTTTCTGCTGAAATTCCCTGATTCTGATTCAGATGAAAAGTACCTCCTTCATCTTTGTATCTGCTTCCTTTGATAGCCTCTATCAAGGTATTGCTCAGCTTCTTTTAGCTTCTACCTTTGTGTTTTTCCTCTTAAAATCCAATTTTGAAAAGCAAGTTGAGGAATTCAGCCACTGAAAGATGTTCATTGATTTATTTTACCTTCCTTATTTATTAATGGGACCACTTTCTCCTTGATATTCCTTTTTTCTCTCTGATGTATTTGTAATAGCTTTGCTCTTTCCTTTTAACCCCTATGCATTAGATTACCCCAGCCTTTGGATTTTCTCCTCTGTCTTTTCCTTTCCATCCTTTCTGACTCCAGTTGAGATACTTTTATGTCTCCTCTCCTAAGTTCCTGTGTCCAGAAAAAGTTTCAAATGGTCTTAAACCTTCATGTTGTTCCCTGAAGAAGTCCAAGTGCTGACTTCCTAATCCTTGCATCTTGTTTTGTGTGTGTGTGTGTGTGTGTGTGTATGTTTAAGGCTTTGGCTCTTGATTAGGGTTAATACACTGATCTTGGAGCCATGCTGCCTAGATTCAAGTCCCAACTCTACCACTTACTGACTGTGTGACCTTGTCCAAATTACTTCACCTCTTCATAACTTTCTCTTCTTTGCTGCAAAAATGGGCTTAATGATCGTGCCTACCTCTTGAAGTTGTTGTGAGGATTAACTTTATTGAAAACTGAAGTAGAAGAGTGCCCAGAACAGATTAGCCCTCCATGGGTGGTAATTCTTTCCATTGTTGCACCTTCACTTTCTATCCCACCCTCTTCTTGCTGGGTACAGTGTGTTCTCTGGTTGGCTAGCGGGAAGCATTCGAGAATCAACTCCTCTAGGCAAAACATTTTTCTAGGGTAGCACAAAGAGTTAAGCATTTAACTACTAGCCAAAAGGTTGGCAGCTCAAACCCACCCAGAGGCTCCTTGGAAGACAGGCCTGGCAATCTGCTTCTGAAAGGGCACAGCCTTGAAAACCCTGTGAAACAGTTCTACTCTGCACACTGAGTAACCATGAGGTGGGATCCACTCCACCGAAACTAACAACAACGATATGTATGATGGCTGGAAGGTGAACAAGAGTTCAAAGAAAGGCCAGGCTGCGTTTATAAACCTCGGCGATTGTAACAAAAGAGGAATAGAACTGAGCCTTTTACCAAGTGTTTACAGGGCTAAGCAGTGTGGTAGGTACTTTCTATATCTTATTATATATTATTTTTTCCTGTTAGCAATTCTTTAGGTTGAAATCATGATGTCCATATTTTACAGAGGAAGAAACTGAAATATAGTAAGGTTGAGCTTCTTGTCCAAGAGCACACAGCATTAAGTAGAAGAGCTAGAATTTGAACCCAGATAGTCCAGGCTGTACAGCCCATTTCCTTAACCACATGGCTGTGTTTTGTTCTCGGTTGCTGTCGCGTTGGCTCTGACCATGACAACCCCGCGTATAACAGAATGAAGCATTGCCAGTCTTACGCCATTTTCACAATCGCTAGTATATTTGAATCCATTGTTGTGGCTATCGTGTTAATCCAGCTCATTGAGGGTTTCCCTCATTTCTGCTGTCTATTTTACAAGCTCTATTTTAGGGATTGGACACATGGTTAAACTGTATCCCAAATAAAAGAGTGTTGCTATTATTCTGTGATTTGATGTAAGATTATTTGTGAGGAAACTAGAGCCAGGTATATCAGTCTTCCAGTGTTCAGTGTATGTGAGGTGAGAGGGCCCAGACAAGTGGGTAGCTGAAACACCGGACATAAAGGAGTGAATATGGGAATGAGTACTGCAGTTCGTTGTTGTATGTTTTGCGGTGGGGCTGTTTGCAACAGAAAACACCCAACACAGGGCCCTGGCATCTTGCAGTTGCTCAGTAAATGTGTGTTGAGTGTGCACACGAATGTATAAAAAGTAATGAGAGGGGGCAGTGGCAGCCCGTGGAACAGAGCTCACCTTGGGGTGAGGGTGTGGGGCAGGAAGCCAGGCAGGAGGTCCCCGAAAAAGTCAACCCTCTGGTTCAGGGCACCTACTGGAGACCACAGCGGTGGGGACATCAGGAGGGGCTAGATCTGGGTAACAGGAGAGAAGGTCAGGAGGACCTGTGGGAGCTGCCTGCTGTGACCGGTTGCTGGGAAAAGTTTGGTTCATTAGGAGGAGTCTAGTGCGAACATGGGTCCCTGGTGGTACAAATGGTTAAGTGCTCAACTACTAGCTGAAAGATTGGCTGTTCGAACCCCCCTGGTGATGTCTTGGAAGACAGGTCTGGTGATCTGCTTCGGAGAGGTCACAGCCTTGAAAACCCTATGGGACAGTTCCACTCTGCATACATGGGTAGCCATGAGTTGGAATCAGCTGAGTGGAGCTAACAACAATGGTAAGGCTACATCCTCCAATTCCTTCCTCCATGATTGTGGGCCTGGGGTGGCCTCCTTGATCTTCATGTTTGTCTCTTCATGTCTAGAGTGAACACTGAGGGGCAGTTAGCTAACCTGGGCCAACTCATACCCAGGACCATGTCTGATTCTGCCCAAGTTTTAGAGGGGCTCGTCTGAGGTGGCCAGATAGCCAGGTAGGGTCCTTGCTGTTAATACTGAAGGCGACTGTGGGAGCTCCTCCATAATTCAAACTCCTCGCTGTGACCTAAAGGCCCTGCCTGACTCTGACTCAAGCACACTGCCCTCTGGCTTGCTCACTGCTCCCCTCCAGATGGGCTTTTTTTCTGTTTTGCCACAAGACTTTGCACTTGCTGTTCTGTCTGACTAAAATTCTTTTTTTTTTTTAAATGATTTTTATTGTGCTTTAAGTGAAAGTTTACAAAACAACTCAGTCTCTCACATATAAACTTATATACACCTTACTACATACTCCCAATTACTCTCTCCCCAATGAGGCAGCCTGCTCTCTCCTTCCAGTCTCTCTTTTCGTGACGATTTTGCCAGCTTCTAACCCCCTCTACCCTCCCATCTCCCCTCCAGACAGGAGATGTCAACGTAGTCTCAAGTGCTCAACTGATGCACTCCTCATCAGCATCTCTCTCCAACCCATTGTCCAGTCGAATCCATGTCTGATGAGTTAGCTTCAGGAATGGTTCCTGTCCTGGGCCAAGAGAAGGTTTGGGGACCATGACCACAAGGGTCCTCCTAATCTCAGTCAGACCGTTAAGTCTGGTCTTTTTATGAGAATTTTGGGTCTGCATCCCACTGCTCTCCTGCTCCCTCAGGGGTTCTTTGTTGTGTTCTCTGTCAGGGCAGCCATCGGTTCTGGTTCTGGCTGGGCACCATCTAGTTCTTCTGGTCTCAGGATGATTCATGTAGCCCTTTCTGTCTCTTGGGCTCGTAATTACCTTGTGTCTTTGGTGTTCTTCATTCTCCTTTGATCCAGGTGGGTTGAGACTCATTGATGCATCTTAGATGGCTGCTTGCTAGCGTTTAAGACCCCAGACTCTACTCTCCAAAGTGGGATGCAGAATGTTTTCTTAATAGGTTTTATTTTGCAAATGGCTTAGATGTCCCCTGAAACCACGGTCCCCAAACCCCTGCCCCTGCTTTGCTGACCTTCAAAGCATTCAGTTTATTCAGGAAATTTCTTTGCTTTTGGTTTAGTCCAGTTGCGCTGACCTCCCCTGTATTGTGTGTTGTCCTTCCCTTCACCTAAAGTTGTTCTTATCTACTATCTAATTAGTAAATACTCCTCTCCCACCCTTCCTCCCTCCACCCTCTCATAACCACAAAAGAATGTGTTCTTCTCAGTTTAAACTATTTCTGAAGATCTTATAATAGTGGTCTTATACAATATTTATCCTTTTGCAACTGACTAATTTCACTCAGCATAATGCCTTCCAGGTTCCTCCATGTTATGAAATGTTCTACAGATTCATCACTGTTCTTTATTGATGGGTAGTATTCCATTGTGTAAATATACCATAATTTATTTATCCATTCATCCATTGATGGGCACCTTGGTTGCTTCCATGTTTTTGGTATTGTAAATGGTGCTGCAATAAACATGGGTGTGCATACATCTGTTTGTGTAAAGGCTCTTATTTCTCTAGGATATATTACGAGGAGTGGACTTGCTGGGTCATATGGTAGTTCTATTCCTAGCTTTTTAAGGAAGTGCCAAATCAATTTCCAAAGTGGTTGTACCATTTTACATCCCCACCAGCAGTGTATAAGTGTTCCAATCTCTCTGCAGCCTCTCCAACATTTATTGTTTTGTGTTTTTTGGATTAATGCCAGCCTTGTTGGAGTGAGATAGAACCTCATTGTAATTTTAATTTGCATTTCTGTAATGGCTAATGATCGAGAGCATTTCCTCATGTATCTATTAGCTACCTGAATGTCTTCTTTAGTGAAGTGTTTGTTCATATCTTTTGCCCATTTTTTAATTGGGTTGTTTGTCTTTTTGTTGTTGAGTTTTAGCAGAATCATGTAGATTTTAGAGATCAGTTGCTGGTTGGAGATGTCGTAGCTGAAAATTTTTTCCCAGCCTGTAGGTGGTCTTTTTACTCTTTTGGTGAAGTCTTTAGATGAGCATAGGTGTTTGATTTTTAGGAGCTCCCAGTTATAGGGTTTCTTTTCAGCATTTTTAGCAATGTTTTGTATTCCCACTAAAATTAAAATTCTTTTATTCTGGCTTCTAGAGAGGCTGGTCCCTTTGTGTAATTCAAGTCTTGGCTCCACCATCTCTTTCCCAGGAGGGCTGCCCTGACTGCCTCCTCTAATAGAATGTCCTGCTCAGTACCATCAGATCACCCTGTGTTATTTTATTTATAGGCTTTTTCTTATTTATTTGTTTACTTGCTTACTCTATCTCCCCCATCAAAGGTTAAGCTCTACAGGAGAAGGGGTCTTGTCTGCTTTGTTCACTGCTACAGGCTCAGTTCTTCCATATGGTAAGTCTTCAATAAATATCTGTCATGGATTGAGTTGTGTCCCCCTCCACCCCGCCAAATATCTGTCAACTTGGCTAGGCCATGATTCCCAGTATTGTATGATTATCTACCATTTTGTCATCTGATGTAATTATCCTATGTGTTGTAAATCCTGTCTCTATGGTGTTAATGAGGCAGGATTAAAGGCAGTTAGGTTGATGAGGCAGGACACAATCTACAAGATTAGGTTGTATCTTGAGTCAATCTCTTTTGAGATATAAAAAGACAGACGTGGGTAGAGAGACAGGGGAACCTCACGCCACCAAGAAAGCAGTGCTGGGAGCAGACTGCATCCTTTGGACCCAGGGTTCCTGCTTGGAGAAACTCCTAGAACAGGGAAAGACTGATGACAAGGACCTTCCCCCAGAGCCCACAGAGAGAGAAAGACTTTCCCTGGAGCTGGCACTCTAATTCAGACTTCTAGCCTCTTAGACTGTAAGAGAATAAATTTCTGTTTGTTAAAGCCATTGTTTGTGGTATTTCCGTTACAGCAGCACTAGGTAACTAAGACAATATCTATTGAATAAATAAACAAATCTGAGAATCACTTTTAATGCACTAAACTCAGCTTTACTTGAACACACTCAGTCTCTGTTATTACAAATTTTCCAGGTTTCTGTTTTAAAATACTAGAATGTAGTTTTATAAATATGAAACAATGGAATCTAGTCAAATGTAATGTCAGGAATACAGTTGGATTTTCATATGATCACAGAAAGGAATGTAACCCATGTGATTTTAAAATAATACAATGTTACTTACTGTAAAGTGAAAAAGCAGGTTACCAAGTACAATATTTCTAATTTCTCTATTTAATAATGAGAAAAGTGACTTTGATGCTTGTTTGGGTTTAGCACTTAACATTTTCATGACTCATGGAGCCTATGGTAGCTCAACCACTTTTTATGCCTCTGGAGTTCTTTGGGAAGGAGGTAGCCCAATTTTAACATGTTTAACCTTAAGGTGGGAGTCTTTCAAAATGCATGAAACTCAAGACCCTGAGTTGGAGCCTCATTTTGGTAGCTGATCACTGTCTTAGATGATACCTCCTGGAGGTGAGAATTTTCTAAACTTTTGACAGATTTGCCTTTATTTCTGTGATAAGCCTCCTCACTATATCTCCCAGTTACTATATTCCCATTGGCAATGCACTTATTGCAAGAATAAGCTATTCCCAGCCTTCATTCAGTAATTAAAAAAAAAAAAAAAAACCGTTGCTGTCAAGTTGATTCTGACTCATAGTGACCTTATATGACAGAGTAGAACTGCCCTGTAGGGTTTCCAAGGAGCAGTTGATGGATTCGAACTGCTGGCCTTTTGGTTAGCAGCTGAACTCTTAACCGTTCTGCCTCCAGGGCTCCATTCAGTCATAGTGGCCATTTGCTCCCTGACACCATTCATTGTTCCCAGGTGTGACTGGCTCCCTACTTTTCTAGCTTTTGAACAGTAAATAATGCCTTTGCAATAAGAAATAATGCATTGCAGTGATACTTTTCAAGAGACTTGAACTCCGATAAGTTATTCGTACTCTTCATTCGATCTTAGGACCTAGTCATTGCTTCCATGTGTGTAGCAGGTGCACCGCGGTGAGCAGTTCTGCAGTATTCCAGGGCAGCTGTTTCTGCTTCTTAGCTGTTAGTATTGCTTTTGTTATAATGAAGAATACATAGTAATGGTAATTTTCCTGAGATCCAAATTCCTTTAGTTTTATTTATTTGGCCTGTCAGTACTGCTTTTGCAGTAATAAAGAATGCATTTTGTGGTAATTTTCCTGAGATTAAAAATCCCTCGGCATTTTTTATTTGGGCTGTAAGTACTGCTTTTGTAAGGAGGAATGCATTGTACCATATTTTGAAAAGTTTCATGAAAATAATAAAAAGGATAAGAAGAAGGTGACTAGAATAAAATGTATGTGCAGTTATTGCCAGGTGCCTTTATGTTTTACCTCATGTTTTGCAAATTTTCAAGGAAAAAAAAAAAGATTTTTTCATTGACTCATATCAGCAGTATTTACAGCTTCCATAGTCTGCTGGGACATATGTGATCCCAGGTAATGAGTATCAAAATCCATAAATCGTAACAAAAATCCTGCATTGGTCCTTTAATCAGCATGGCTTCCATTAGTGAAAACACATGGTATCAACAAAAAATAATTCGAAGAAGAAAATAATTAAATCTTGATTTTTAAAAAGTCAAAAACTGAATGTCAGTGAGGGAAATTAAATCCTGCCTATTCATTTGGGAAGGTTCCTATGGGGAATTTCCTATTCATGCTGTTCATTGGTTAGAACGTATTTTGGTTCTGTCCTGAAGCACCTGTACTTTCGTTTTTACTATCTTTAAGAAAACATAATCCACCCAGACGGTGTTTCTCAAATGTTTAATCAAGGAGCTATCATCAAGAAAGTCCATTCATCCTCATGGTTTTAAGCTTCACTTTGCTTCAGAGCAATTCCCTGATTTATCTCTCTTGCTCAAGCTCTTCGTCGTTTTTCTAGTCCTATGTTTATTCTGACTTCCAGGACTTCTTTATTTCAATGTCCTGCCTTCGCTTGAAATTTAACATGTCAAAATAGCCTACTATCTAAAAATCAGAACCAACACTCCTTGTCAAATTCCCTCCAAATGTTTCACTTACATCTCTGTCGTTGTTGTTAGCTGCTGTCCAGTGGGCCCTGAGTCATGATGATCTTATGTATGACAGAATGCAACGTTGCCTGGTCCTGTGCCATAGTGCAGAGTGTCGGTATGTTTGAGTCCATTGTTGTGGCGATTGTGTCAATCCATGTCATTGAGGGTTTCTCTTGTTTTCGCTCACCCTCTGCTTTACCAAACTTGATGTCCTCTTCTAGAGACTGGTCTTTCTTGATGTGTCTAAAGAAATGTGATCTGGGGGTAACTTTTCACTCTCTTTCCTATAATAGCATCTTATGAACAGTGCCAAGGGTCTACACTATTTCAAGGGACTGGCAGAGCCCGAAGGCTTTCCTTGGGTCTTGGGCAGAGAGAAAGTCTCTCTAGGAGTGTATCAGTGTCCCCACTATCTCTCTAGCTTTCTCTCAGTTCCTCTCAGCATCCACCCCCTTCACCACAGGCCACAGCCTTAGCTGAGAATACTTTCTGGTCCTAAACCATGGTGTCTTCAGAACCACCCGCCTTAGTGAAAGAGTCCTGTGTTTGCTCCCAAAGTAGCAGGCCTGACATTATCTGTGGAGGTATTGACCTAAGATTCTCTGCAGACTCCTCCCTGCCTCAAGTGTGTCTCAGTGATCCCTGGGCCTGTGGCTCCAAACTCACTAAATGAGTGATTTCTTTTGTAAGGATCAGCACAAAGCTGGTTCCTAAGAGGTGGAGGTTAAAGATGTCCCTAATATCCAACTTTTCCAAACTGCTGTATCACTCTATCATCTGTAACGTCAACTACTCCCTCTCCCCTCAGTACTCTCCCTCCTGTCTTTCGGTTCAGAATTCACGGCAACATCTCACAAAACTCATCAACCATACTCTCAGTTAAGTGGTTTATTAGGGAAGTAATGGTACAATTCAGGATGAGGATCAGAAACAACTCGGGATACAGTTCTTCAGTCAGGACAGCTTCTTTTCAACCACTGCCACCAGGCTCTGCTAGGGCCTTGCTGCCACTGGGCCCTGCTGCGGGCCTTCCTGAGCAAGTGTTACAACTCTTGCTCTGTGGGGTGGCAAGCCCCACTACAGCCGTCTTGTGCTAGTTTTCTGGCTCCTGCCCTTCCGTGCCACCATCTCTTGCTGTCTTCTGTTACAGCTCCTCTCTTTCTCTCTCCCTCTCCATGTCTCCTTTTAAGCCTAGCGGGTTGGCAAAACTGACCAATCCCCTTATTAGGGATGCATAGACCTTATTTGCATGGTCCCACCCCTACAAGGGTGACATGCACCTTATTTACATTATTAGCAAACTATCCAATCCCCTTGGTAGGCTACAAAAACCTCGTTTGCATAATCCCACCCAGTCATTTGATGGGAGTTACAAAGACTATGGCTAGAAAGGCCCTATGAAGTAATTCACTGCGGTGCGCTCCCCAAGGCCTCGCTTTTCAGGGAACGGCCAAAGCCATATCCACATTTTAAGTTTATAACTTCTGAAATAATTTATTTTTAAAACAACTTCTATAAGTACAACTAGACTTGGAAAAAATACTTAAAAATAAGCCAGTTATTATTAACAATGTCAAGGACAGAGTTAGGTAGCTTCCCTTGTTCAAAATATATGTATTAAAAACTTGGTATGTGTAGATACTGAGCTGAGAGGTCCAAAATGGATGAGGTTCTTATAATTGTGGATCCCTACAGTTTTGAAGAAGACAAACATTGATAAAATAATCACATAAGGATATGTACTTACAAATTTTGATAAGTGCTATGAAAGGAAAGAACAGGGTGCTATGAGAGAGAATACTCAAGTGAGTTAGTTTAAAATGCAAGGTCAAGAAGTTACTGAGAAAGTGATTTTAAGCTGAAACTTGAAAATAGAATGGGTCTAGAAAAGTAAAAAGTAGGGTTGTGAGGATTATGAACTAGGAGGAGGGAGCTGTGCATGCAAAGGGTTTGAAGAGAAATGACCTTATAGTAACGGCAGAACTTAATGAAGGCCAGGGTAGCTTAAGCAGAATGAATCAGTCAGCGGTACATGTGAGGTGAGGTGGGAGAGATGGTCAAGGCGACTTTGTAGGCCATGCCCAGTAGTTATATGTTATCAGAAGAACAAAAGGAAGCTATTGATGTTTTTTAAATAGGGAGTAACTTGATTACATTTACAATTTGAAAAAGATCTTTCAGGGAAATGAATTAGAAGGATAGAGTGTGGATCAAGGACAGAGCCAGAAGGTTATTGCAGGTGTCTTAGGGGAGAGAGGAGGTGGTAGAGAGAGGGAAAATGGGTTGATTCAAGAGATATTTTGTGATAAGTATGACAGGCTTCAGTGTTATATTAAATGTATGGAGTGAGGGAGGTGGCGGTACCAGCATGAATCCTGGATTTCTGGCTTAAGATATTGGTTGTATGGCGATGTCCTTTACTGATACTGGTAAGATTTGGGGAGAAACAGATTGAAGGATGGAGATCAAAAGCTGAATTTGATACAGGTTAGCTTTAAGATGTCTTAGACATCTCCAAGGGAAGATGTCATGTTGAAAATTGGTAATATAAGTTTGAGGAGGAGATACAAATTTGAGGACAGTGGCTTAAAGATGGCACTTAAAGCCATGGGAATGGATAAGATAGCCAAGGAAGAGAGTAGGGAAAAAAGAAAAAAAGAGACTTTTTTCTACTTGGAAATTTGGTTTTCCCTTATCTACATGACACTGAATAACTGATCGATTTTGTCAATAAATCAAGTAAATAAACAAATTCTTGTTGGCTTGAGTTGTCTATTTAATTGAATTGTCCGTTCATCTGAATACCCTAGGAACTTCTGAAATGAACATGGCTGCATAACTCCTTCCAGGAAATCACCTCCTAAAACAAGACTGAGAAGGAAAATTAATCTACTCACAGCATTTTTTGGTGAAGGGAGGAGACAGTGCAACCTCTCGTTTCCAAAGTATGTGAAAGAACCATTAGTGGAGCCAAGAGGAGCAGAGCCAGGTTGAAGACATTGCAAAGAAGAAACATGGAGAATGGAGAGAAGGCCCAGTGGTCAGGTCTCAGAAAGTGCAGGAAAAAATTTCTTGATGGCCAGGGAATCCTGCACAGAAACACAAAGCTCTGTTTCTTCCCTCTGGAACTGGATTGGTTCAGAAAAGCAGAGGAGGCAGAGCCACACAAAGAATTACACAGACATTTCATATTGGCAGGAAACCTCCATCTCTCTGGCAGTAGAGAAGAAAAGCCTTTGAGCTATAAAAACCTGTCCAATTGGAAGAATACCCTGACTTTTCTCTCACCTACAGGAAACTCATAAATACAGTTGGTCAAGGGAAATCTAATTCATTTAATAATGGGCAATAAAAATAAATTAGTACAACGTTGATACAGAAATACTGTTAGAAAACAGGAGAAATGAACAGAAAGAAGACCCATCCAAACACTGTTACTATGTTGTTGTTAGGTGCCATTGAGTCAGTTCTGACTCATAGCAACCCCATGCACAACTGTCCATTCCTGTGCCATCTCACAGTCATTGTGTTTAAGCCCATTGTTGCAGCCACTGTGTCAATCCACCTCGTTGAGGGTCTTCCTCTTTTTCATTGACCCTCTCTCTTACCAAGCATGATGTCCTTCTCTAGGGAATGGTCCCTCCTGATAACATGTCCAAAGTAAACAAGATGAAGTCTCACTATCCTTGCTTCTAAGGAGTATTCTGCCTGTACTTCTTCCAAGACAGATTTGTTTGTTCTTCTGGCAGTCCATGGCATATTTAGTATTCTTTGCCAACGCCATGATTCAAATGCATCAATTCTTCTTTGATCTTCCTTATTTATTGTCCAGCTTTCACATGCATATGAGGCAATGGAAAATACCATGGCTTGGGTCAGGTGCACCTTAGTCCTCAAGGCGACATCTTTGCTTTTTAATATTTTAAAGAGACCTTTTGCAGCAGATTAACCCAATGCAATGTGTCATTTGACTTCTTGACTCTTGCTCCCGTGGGTGTTGTTTGTGGATCCAAGTTAATTTAAATCCTTGACAACTTCAATCTTTTCCCTATTTATCATAATGTTGCTTATTGGTCCAGCTGTGGGGATTTTTGCTTTCTTTATGTTGAGGTGTAATCCCTACTGAAGGTTGTGGTCTTTGATCTTCATCAGTAAATGTTCCAAATCCTGTTCACTTTCAGCAAGCAAGGTGGTATTATCTGCATATCTCAGGTTGTTAATGAGTTTTCTTCCAATCCTGATGCCACATTCTTCTTCATAGTCCAGCTTTTCAGGTTATTTGCTCAGCATGCAGATTGAATACGTATGGTGAAATTATACAACCCTGATGTATATATTTTCTGATTTTAAACCACACAGTATCCCTGTGTTCTCTTGGAACAACTGTCTCTTTGTCTATTACAGGTTCTGAATGAGCAGAGTTAAGTGTTCTGAAATCCCCATTCTTCACTATATTATCCATATTTTGTTACGATCCACACAGCTGAATGACTTTGCATAGTCAATAAAACACAGGTAAACATCTTTCTGGTATTCTCTGCTTTTAGCCAAGGTCCACCTGACATCTGCAATGATATTCCTCATTCCATGCCCTCTTCTGAATCCAGCTTGAATTTTTGACAGTTCCCTGTTGATGTACTGCTGCAGCCACTTTTGAATTATCTTCAGCATAATTTTACTTGTATGTGATATTAATGATATTGAGTAGAAAGAGGACCCACCCAAACACTGTGGAGTATATAAAAATTGTGACTATTTTTTTTTGCCATGTATTTTTTTGAAAATAATGTAATTGCGTTCATGTAAACAGACTGCAAAGCAAAAATGTGAGAAATCAGAGAAACTATGGCAACACAACAGGAAGAGATGAAGCACAAGCTGGAAGGAAAAAGTAGAAGAAAAAAATCATCATTGAAATGAAGTCAAAACTGGGAGTAAAATAAAGAATTAATATCACAGAAAACGTAGTAAGAGGCATAGAAAATAGGAGAAGAGAGATCTGAATATATGGAAATAAAATGAGAGCTTAAAAGGATTAAAGAGAAAAAAAGATATACAATACTGGCAAGGGCAATCCAAAATTTATAAAAGTGGAGTTTCCAAAGACAAAAATCAAAACATAAACCTTTGAAAATACTGTAAAAACTGAAAACACAACATAAAATAATACGACAAAAGTGAGACTGTTGTATCACTCAACATAAGTGAGTTTCAAACTCACTTATTTAAAAAAAAGCATTGTCAGTTTAACTCTAAAAAGAAAACCTAACTCTGTACAAGAGACAATCCTAAAACAAAGTGACTCCAAAAGGTTGAAAATAAAGGAATAGGCGAAAGTACACAGGGAAAATGAAAACAGTAAGAAAGCCTGAAGTTAAGATCTTAACACCAGCCAAGATAGAATTCAGACCAAACAAGCATTAATTGAGTCCAAGAAAAGATTTTATAATACTAAAGTATACAATTAATTATGAACATAAAATAGCCATGAGTACAAAAGTTTTAAGTTTGGACGAAGTCCAATTTATTTAATTTTTTGTTGCTCACGCTTTTTGTATCATATCTAAGAACCTATTGTTAAAAACTCGGTCCTGAAGAATTACATCTAAGGTTTCTTCCAAGAGTTTTATGGTATTAGTTCTTACATTAGGTCCTTGATCCATTTTAAATTTGTTTTCATATATGATGTGAGATATGGGTCCAGGTTCCCTCTTTTGCTTGTGGAAATCCTGTTGTCCCAACACCATTTATTAAAGAAACTATTCTTTCCCTATTGAACGGACTTAGTACCCTTGTCAAAAATCAATTTATTTCTAGACTATCAATTCTATTTAATTGGTCTATTTGCCTGTCATTATACCTGTACCAGATACATTTTGACATTTTTGATAGTCTCTCTTTCACTGTTTTTTGGTGACATGAGCCTAGGATTAAAGGAAGAGTTAACTAAACAATTCTCTCTTACTCTCCTCCCCAAATGACTATAACATGGGCAAGTAAAGGGATGTATTGGTCAGGAAACAGATGACACTCTCAAAATGGGACATTCTGAGGAAGGTTTATGTATAAAAAGGCTATTTTCAAAGATGTGGGTCAGGGCAGTGACTTTAGAATCTCCTGGAAAGCTTTTAAATAATATCAATGCCCTGTTCTTCCCTTTCATAGCACTCACAGCAATTTGTGATTGTTCTATTAATGTCTGTCTTCCTCAAGACTGTAAGTTTTGTAAGAATAGGAGCTTTATCCATTTGGACCCCCAGTGTCTAGCTTTGTGCCTGCTCAGTTACCCCAGAAAATTTAATTGGTATGGGGTGGAGCCTCAACATTAGTACTTAAAAAAACTTCCTATGGTTTCGAATGAGCAGCAGGACTGGGGGCCCTGGGTGTGGGGGAGCCTTAAGGAACAGTGCAGTAACCTGGAGCTAATAGCAGCCTGAGTGTTGATAAGCCCCGAGGGGTAAGCAAAGGGAGTTGTAGCTGCAACCTGAAAGGAAAGAATTGTATAGACCAGGCCACCTTGAGAGAGCAGTGACCTGTGGTCAGGGGCAAAACCAATTTTGAGACAACCTTGCCATGAGAAAGCTTCACCTTATCCTCCTCCCTCTTTCAATCTTCAGCTCACCATTTGCTGAAGTCAATCGGAAGCCAGCAGAGATAAAAATATTGATGTAGTCCGCGTGGTCAGCCTCCAGGGAGCAGGGTGGAAGAACCTGGAGAGCGGACCTAGAGAGATAAAAGGACAATGTCTGAGCAAAGAAGAAAGGCACTAACTGACATCCTAGTTAGCATATTACAACAGTTTAGGGAGACAGCTGAATGCCAATGAGAAGATAGTGAGTTGCAAGTTTTTGAGCTGATAATTACCCTTATCTGAAGAGCTCCATTAGCCCTATATGTCAATGAACAAAAAATAGGACATGAATAAATGAATGAATGAATGAATGGAGATTCATTCATTAGGTAGTGCCAGAGAAGAAGGGCTAGGCTATGAAAAAAAGGTAAATTGAAAAAGCAAAATGATTGGACACGGCTTTGCGGTGCTGGTGGTTCATTACTTGAGCTTCCTTCTGGAGAAGTTGAAAACCAGGTCTTGGAGTCACCTGCTGCCCCCTCAGGCCTTCGCATTATGCTTCCGACAGCATCTAATTATCCCCAATGGCACACTATGCCCAAATTATAGGGAAAGCTCTTTCTGTCTTATGAATGTTTGTATGCATGAGACACACTCAGGATCAACCCTGTTCTGATAAGATTGTTTATGGAACCTTCCTCTGGGAATCATAATATTGTGATATCGGTTTGAGTGCTACCACTTTACTTAGTTTCTTGGGGCTGGTGATTGATGGGATTCACATTATGGAATGAACTACATTCCATTCTTTCACCCATTGAAGGGCTGTGTAAATGAATGCGTACACACATATGCATTTACGCCCATCACCCATATATGACCTGCAGTTTTAGCTATAGTGCAGGTCCAGTGTTAACTACCACAGTCTCCTTACAAAAGTAGTAAGGAATGGCTAAGGCAGTGGTTCTCGACTTGTAGTGAGTCAGGAGCGCTTGTTAACGCGCAGGTTGCCCAAACCCTCTCCCGGAGGTTCTGATTTAGCAGGCCTGGGATGGGGCCTGAAATTCTACATTTCTAATAAATTCTGATGCATAAGCTGCTGGGCTGAGGACCACACTCTGAGAACCACAGGACTAAAGTATAGAAACATCTCTCTTCTAGTACTGGTTCTTGGTCACTCATTCTTCCTCTCCTGTAAGCTCTGCTAATTTGTACTTCACCGTGGTCCAATTTCTGAGCATCCTCAGTTCCCTTGACTGCAGCAGCTCTGCATCCAGATTTTTTTCAGTAGAATCTTTTTACTTTTACTTTGTTTAGTATTATTCCTATTAGCTACTATACAGTAGTATCCGTTCTTTACCAGAAAGTAAGAAAGTACATCATTTCCACAAACATCACAGAACTTTGCAAATTGCAGGCAATTATCACACAGAGGATTGGATTTTCTCTCTGGTGGCTCAGTGGTTAAGAGCTCGGCTACTAACAGAGAAGGTCGGCTGTTGAAATCCACTGGCTGCTCCTTGGAAACCCTATGGGGAAGTTCTACTCTGTCCTATAGGGTTGCTATGAGTTGGAATCGACTCAAGAGCAATGGGGTTAGTCTGGCTGGGTTTATATAGCACAGCTAGCAACAACAACATAGTAGTTTTTGGGAGCAGTAACTTCAGATAGGCCAAGAAGCAAGTTCTGACTCTAGAGGCTCTTTAATCATCTGCAAAATAGGGATAATAATTCCTTTGTAGGCTCATTTTGAGGCTACAATGAGATAAGGTATCCAAGAGGAAGGAGGCCTGGCTCAATGAATATTAGCTAATAATGGACCACTCTGGGTTTTGTCAAAAAGAGAACAATTTTCGGGGTGAATGTTACCTGAAAAACTTCTCCATTCCCTCTCAGAAATAATTTACTTTTGATCAATGGTTCCCAAACTATGTTTGGAAAGGCAGCATGCTTAGTGATTAAGGGCTCACTGTCTAAGGCTGGCTTTTGCCACTGGACTTTGCTGTTGACTAGCTATGCAACTTCACGGGTATAACTTAACCTCTTGCCCAGCATCTGTGAAGTGGGGATGGGAATAGAACCTTCCATACAAAGTTAGATGAGGATTAATTAAGATAATACACATACAGAGGGTATTTCATCAGCATAGAATAAATTTTAATAAAATTATTAGGTTTTGGACAACAATGGAATCTGATGAACAAGACCTAGATTTTGTTCATCAGGTGAAAAGTTCCTAGCTGAAGTTAGTTGCTCATACAAAAATGTATGCACACATTGTTATGTGACCCTAGTTGCTGTCCTGTAATGTGATAGAATGCTCCCCCTCTCACCCTGAATTTCCTGTATCCATTCAACCAGCTCCTGTCCCTTTCTGCCTTCTCATCTCACGTCCGGACAAGAGCTACCCATTCAGTCTCATGTATCTACTTGAACTACAAAAGTAAACTCTTCACAATAGACCTAGATTTTGTGCTTCAAAAACAGTTAAGTACAAATCATAAATAACTCATGACAACAATGTTTCAGATTTTGTTTTATCTTTAATCCTTTTTTAAATCTTCAGGATGGCCACAGTTTGTCTTCAGATGGCTTCAGAGAGGATTGTGCTTATTCTAGTCGTTTTTTCCCCTCAAATTCCTGTATTTGAGGAGTGTTTTGGGGGGGAGTTGTGTGGGGAGTTTTAACTTTATCGAGAGAGGAATTATACCAAGTATTTTACAAACACGATCTCATGTATGTCACAAAATTACCCTGTGAGGTTTATATTTCAGGCTGATGTTTAAGGTCTGTACCTGTACATACCCGTTGCTGTCAAGTCAATTCCGACTCATAGCGACCCTGTAGCACAGAGTAGAACTGCCCCATAGGTTTTCCAAGGAGTGGCTGGTGGATTCGAGCCACTGCCTTTTGGTTAGCAGCTGTAGCTCTTTACCACTGCGCCACCAGGGCTCCTTAAGGTCTATAAAGTTGTACATATATCATCCATCTACTAACGAATCGTTCCAAGCTAATATGACAAACTAAAAGTATGAATATTTCATTGTGTTCTACAATTTGCCCACCTTTCATTTGGCCACTCCATCAACTGAATGAACACATTGAAAATTATTGTTTGATTACTTCTAATGTCGTACTGTTAGATAGCTCATCATAGCAAGAGGGTCTGGAGTTTTGCCGTTTACTTAAGAATGCGTTACACGCACACATACACACACACTACAGACTTATGAACACACAGGGGTATACACATTTCTAACCATATTAATATTAAATGACCAGAAAGAATACATGAATGGGTGCACTGTTTTCCCTACCTGTCGGTCTTGCTTTTAGCACGGTTAAATTGAACCTGCTACCGGCTTAGCGTGATGCTCAACAAATCCTTGTTGAACAAAATGAATTTATATTGAATTCCCCGACATCTGTGCATAATAGCTTAGTAGTTAAACCTACTTAGATTTCTCCTCCTTCCCTAGGGGTCTCCTAACCAAATAGTGTCACTGACCTATGTTTCCATGGTTTGGTCATTTCTTCTTCCAGCTCTTTGGTAAATACTTTCCATACTATTGACCTTCTTGCCAAGGCCTGGTAGGCCCTACCTGATAACTGAGCAAGGGGTTCGGCGTTCTTTGTTTATGAACTGTCTGAGCCTACCTAGAGCTCAGGACTTGAAAAATATTTTTCCCACTTTGAGTGGTAGGTGAAAGCAGCCCAGTTTATGGCAAAGAGGCCTAGAGGAGTCATGTTCACTGCTGTCCGAGCCTTTGAAGCTGAATTTACCCCGCAAAGGGGCCGCTGCTGCTTCTGCTTTCCGGGGGCTGGAGAAAGCCGCTGTTGAGCTGGGAGGCAAAGGAGCCTCCCCCCTCCCCGGTGCCAGACGGAACAGGAGTGTTCGAACCACCCTCATGAGGAATACGAATATATTTGCCACCAGTGAGCCATTTGTAATTAACGCGTGCTTTGTGGTTTTAATCTTTTTTTAATCTGTAAAGCCGTAAAAGTTTACAGCACAATTTTAGAATACAGAGAAAAAAGCAAAATTGCATAGTGCAGTTTTTAAAGCTAACCTATTTCACAAGATCAAAACTGTAAGGAAGGAGAGTGTCTTCAGACGCCCCTCCTGCTCTGGCCCCATTATCGTTTTTTCTCAGTGGTCTTGTTTCCTTGCTTACCCAGAAGTCACTGGAAACTGGAGGGCCATCTCTCTCGCCTTCTGTCTGTCACACAGGCACACACAGAGAGCCCAAAAAGAAAATAAACGATATAGTACATGGTATATAAAGCAAAAGGAGGAAAAGAATATCTTAGGCAAACACCAGACTATTTTATGATTTTTTAAATGTCATTTTTGCTCCCATATGGACTTTTTTATGGAGGATAAATTATAGATTCCACAGCACTGGGGAGACCAAGGTTTCCTTTCTTTGACACTGCTGGTGGAGTTAAGGATTGAAGTCATGGTCATTAGTTAGGAGTTTCTTAGCACAGAAGACCAGACTGCTGCGAAAACTCTGCGAGGTGACCCCTCAGGGAAAGACAATACGCTGGGGAAAGAACCAGAATGGGCAAGAAAGAAGCACAAAGCAACATCCCAATCTTGTTGCTACAAACAGATGTTGCCGCGGGCACTTGCTTGCAAGAATGAAATGCGATACAATCCCTCATTTGTCCGACCACGCTTCTCTCTCCAAGAACTGGTTTCGAGGCAAATTATTTCTGGGCTGAACAGACTGGTAAAAGGAATTGAAAGCTATCGTCCTCGGTGACCTACGATCTCAGAAATGATGGTGTGAGAAGCGAAAGGGGTTGAGCTGAGGTCAGGGGCAGACCTGGAGCAAGAAACCAGGTCACAGAAAGGAGGGGCAGTCAGACCTCTACGAGGAGTTTTTGAGAAGCTAGCTAGAAGGAGGCTGAGGGTATGAGCTGAGATTCCTGGAGGGAGGTCATGGCAGACTACAGGGGAAAGAGAGAAAGCTAAGTTAGTACCACCCCTGCCCTCATCCATGATTTTGTGATTGTTCTCTCAGCATCTACACAGAGAAATGCAGGCATTAAGAAATGTAGATTGAATTAGGCAAATTCAATTTACCTAGACAAAAAAGAACTTCATTCAGGCCAAAGGGTTAGGATCTGGTGGGGGAAACCCTTTGTTTTGTTTGGAAAACTTGGCTTTTGAAACTGCCTTGTGTAAACAACTTGCCTTGTTTTTAACTTGCTTGTTTAGGCAAGTGAGTCTACCGTAGTTCTTTAGTGTGTTTTGCCAAAAACCATGTTTTTTCTATTATAAGTTAAAGGGAAGTAATAGCACAAACCTATAATTACTTAAAATCTTACTTTATTCCTCTCCATCTTCCTTAATCCAATGTTTCTATAAAGATAAGCCATTTTTTGAGGCAAGCCACAGTAATAAGAATAAACCAACCCATTGCCATCAAGTCGATTTTGACTCATAGCAACCCTATATAACTAACATTTATTGAAAACCCAGCACTGCATTTAAATTAATAATACTAGCTGATGGGTATATAGGGGCCCTGGTGGCGCAGTGGTTAAGGGTTTGCCTGCTAACCAAAAGGTCAGCAGCTCAAATCCACCAGCTGCTCCTTAGAAACACTGTGGGGCAGTTCTACTCTGTCCTCTAGGGCCACTATGAGTTGGAATTGACTTGATGGCAATGGGTTTGATTTTTTTGGTGATGGTTATGTAGTGCTTATGAGTGCCAGGCATATTTTAAGAGCTTTACATATATTAAATTATTGGATCCTGTAACAATAATTATTACCCCTGGGATCCCTGGGTGGCGCAAATAGTTAATGAGCTCAGCTGCTAACCAAAAGGTTGGAGGTTTGAGACTATTCAGAGGCACCTGGGAAGAAAGTCCTGGCTATCTACTTCTGAAAAACCAGCCATTTAAAACCCATATGGAGCACAATTCTACTCTGGTACACATGGGGTCATCATGAGTGAGAACGGACTTGATGGCAACTGCTGGTAGTGGTAGTTTTACAAGTGAAGAAGCCATGGCAAGGAGAAGTTAAATGGCTTGCCCCAAGGTTAGGTAGCTGGAGAGTGGCAGAACGAGTATATGAACCTGACTATATCCTGGTGGCGCAGTGGTTAAGAGCTGCTGCTGCTAACCAAAAGGTCAGCAGTTCGAATTCACCAGGCACTGCTTGGAAACCCTATGGCACTCATAAGTTCTACTCTGTCCTACGGGGCCACTGTGAGTCAGAATCAACTTGATGGCAATGGGTTTGTTTTTGGTATAAGATCACTAAGGAGCCCTGGTAGCACAGTGGTTAAAGCAATCAACTGCTAACCAAAAGGTCAGCAGTTCAAAACTACCAGCGGCTCCGTGGGAGAAAGATGTGGCAGTCTGCTTTTGTGGAGATTTATAGCCTTGGAAACCCTGTGGAGTTGCTATGAGTCAGAATCAACTCCATGGCAATGGCTTTGTTTTTTGGTTTATCTGGTTCCGGAGGCAGCGGTGGTTTCATGGTAGAATTCCCACCTTCCTTTGGGACACCTGGGTCCCAGTCCTGACCAATGCACCTCACGTACAACCAGCCACCACCCCTCTGTCAGTGGATGCTCATGTGTTGCTATGATGCTGAACAGGTGCTTCCAGGCTAAGACGGACTAGGAAGAGAGGCCTGAAGATCTACTTCTGAAAATCAACCAGTGAAAATCTATGGCTCACAAAGGTCCTATCTGCCACCAATCATGGGAATGGCACAGAAGTGGGCAGCGTTTTATTCCATCGTGCATAGTGTCAGCATGGGTTGCGGCCGACTTGATGACAGCTGACATCACCACCACCTGTTCTCTTAACCATAACGCTAGTTTCATTTCATGCTGATAAAGCGTGTTAAAGTAGGTAGGTACTATTGTCATCATCCCCATTTCACAGATAAAGAGATTGAGATTCCGAGGTTAAACAGTTTAAGTGAGATCACTTAGTAGGTAGGAGAGCGAGGATTCAAATCCAAGCCTATTGAAATCCCACCTTAACTAGAAGGAGAGCTGTAATTGGACTGAGTTAGACCTGTACTTTTCAAACTTTAATCATGCACTTGAATCACCTGGAGAGCTTGTTAAATGCAGGTTCTGATTTCATAGGTGTGGGGTGGGTCTGAGAGCCTGCATTTCCAGCCAATTCCCAGGAGATGCTGACACTGCTGGTACACCGACCACCCTTTGCCCAGGAAGCTCTAAGAGTTGGGAACTATGACATGGAGGATGTTTCATTGTTGCTCCCTAACCCCCACTAGTGTATGTGGGAGAAGTGGCCTGCAGGCGGAAAATTGTAGCTTGGGATTCGACAATTTAAACTCACTTATTTTCTTTCCGAAAGCAACACAGATGCGTTAAGATTCAGGGACTTTCTTTCGCACCTGTAACCCATTATATATTTTTTTAATTTATTGAAACCCATGTACTTATCAAATTCATCCTAAATGCCATCACTTTCTCCATCAAATATCTCTTTAAATTTCTTTTACATATGCTCCCTCTTGATTTGCCTTTATGTCATTTTGTTCTGATCTACCTAATAAACTCAAATTGATGGTCAACGAAAAATGTATAAGACTTATCAAGTTTTAATGCTTTATTCATATTGCTTCTTAATCACCTACTTTTAGAACTAAGTATGAAATCCCATTTTGTCCATTTCTGTTCAATCAGAAGACCCTCCGTTTAATTCATTATCTTGAATTTCCTGCAGTATTCTACCCTTGCAACTTTGCTCTGTCTTTCTTTTCTCTTTAAACACTATAACTAGATTCTGAACCTCAAATCTATATGTCAACTGAGGCCTACCCAACCCCCTAGAAGGCAATAGTACGACATCCAGGAATTTATGATTTATGCCAAGACCCCGCGTCAGCCTCACTTCCACTGCCAACTGAGCTCAAAATTGAAATGCTAGCTCTGTCTGTAGAGTCAGACTCTGTTCTTCTGTTCTATTAACTAATTCATTACAAAGCTTAGCTTGAGCGTTTGCTTGCCCAACAGCACCTCATACTGAAGAATTTAAATTTCACATACCATCTCTTTTTTCCTCCCCCTCATTGGTCAAGCTTATCCAGGGCAACACTGATCTCCCTCTGGATACTAATTTTCTCTCCATTTCATGGCAGCCTCAAACAAAACTCGCAGGCACACTGCGATCCATCATTAACTAAAAACATGCAAAGTGTGCAGTCGTTCCAATGGAAAATGCAATGGAAAAGCCAAATGAGGTAAGTTGCATTGCCGGACCCGCCCTGGGACAGTTTAAACAGTGTTACATATGAATGAGTTGCCAGGCCTCAAGATGATGGAAAAGATTTCATCACAGCCCAAAACAGTTATTGAAGGAGGAGACCACCTCTGCCACACACAGATGTAACCCTGCCAACAATTACGGATGGACCGCTAATTAGAAATACTGGAAAACACTGTTCAGTGGGAAGAAAAGATAGAGCAGTTCAACCGTGACTAGGCACCCCCTCAAATTAGTATCTAATTAATACATCCATGGTACTAGTTTGTAGTTACACATTTTATTTTATAATCTTACCTAGTATATGTGCAATTGTTTGTACTTGAAATTACAATGCTTACCGTAGTTGCCACAGTGAAACAGTTGCAGTTTCTGTCAATTCCAACTCGTAGCTACCCTATAGGACAGCGTAGAGCTGCCCCATAGGGTTTCCAAGAAGTGGCTGATGGATTTGAATTGCCAACCTTTTGGTAAGCAGCAGAGCTTTTAACCACTGTGCCACCAGAGCTCCTGCCATGGTGTACGACAGACTATATTCAGTCACCTAGAAAGCTAGTCTCACTGCAATTTATTAATATTTCTCCAGCCCTGACATGATTGAGTTATAGTTATTCTAGTGAGTTTCTTGAGGACATCGGTGATTCAGTGGTACAGTTCTTACCTTCATTGCAAGAGACCCAGGTTCAGTTCCCAGCCAATGTTATTTCATGTGCTACTGCCACCTCTCTGTTGGTGGTAGCTTGTATGTTGCTGTGAAGCTGAACAGGTTTCATCAAAGACAGATTAGGAAAAAGGCCTGGTGATCTACTTCCAAAAATCAGCCAGTGGAAAACCCTGTGGATCACAATATCCGATCCACAACTGATGATGGAGATGGTGCAGGACTGGGCAGTGTTCGTGCATGTTTATGCATGCTGTTGCCATGAGTCAGGGGCCGACTTAATGGCAGCTAACAAAACCATGAGTTTCTTTTGGCTGTGCCTGCAGAGACGGGCCAGCAGTACCTTAAGACGATCTCAGCAAAAGCGATAGGTTTTGAGTCCATCCAAGGTGCTAAGACAGGTGTTCCTGGAAAAATGTGAGTTGCCTTATGTCTGTCCACTGATTCCTGTCTCCTACAGCTGTAATGGTGTCCGTCCCTGACCTGGCTTTTCTGCTGGACTTTGGTTTTTTTTTTTTTCCCAATTTGATTGAAATTTTTTTTTTAACTTTTTTTGAGCTTCAAGTGAACGTTTACAAATCAAGTCAGACTGTCACATATAAGTTTATATACACCTTACTCCACACTCCCACTTGCTCTCCCCCTAATGAGTTAGCCCTTCCAGTCTCTCCTTTTGTGACCATGTTGCCGGCTTCCAACTCTCTCTATCCTCCCATCCCTCCTCCACACAGGAGATGCCACCACAGTCTCAAGTGACCACCTGATATAATTAGCTCACTCTTCATCAGCATCTCTCTCCCCGCCGCTGACCAGTCCCTTTCATGTCTGATGAGTTGTCTTCAGGAATGGTTCCTGTCCTGGGCCAACAGAAGGTTTGGGGACCATGACTGCCAGGATTCCTCTAGTCTCAGTCAGACCATTAAGTATGGTCTTTTTATGAGAATTTGGGGTCTGCATCCCACTTCTCTCCTGCCCCCTCAGGGGTTCTCTGTTGTGTTCCGTGTCAGGGCAGTCATTGGTTGTGGCCGGGCACCAACTAGTTCTTCTGGTCTCAGGATGATGTAAGTCTCTCGTTCATGTGGCCCTTTCTGTCTCTTGGGCTCTTAGTTATTGTGTGACCTTGGTGTTCTTCATTCTCCTTTGATCCAGGTGGGTTGAGACCAATTGATGCATCTTAGATGGCCGCTTGTTAGCATTTAAGACCCCGGACGCCACATTTCAAAGTGGGATGCGGAATGTTTTCATAATAGAATTATTTTGCCAATTGACTTAGAACGGACTTTGGTTTTTATGCTGCACTTGGAACAGTTCTGCCCTGTATTGGGAACTCCCAAAACTAATTGCTCAGCTAACTGCCCAAGCAGCTGACTTTTCTGACTTGTGTGCTCCTGGACTTTGACTCTGCTCAGGTTCATTGGCTACACTGGATGCAACAGCTGGTTTTAAAACGGAAAGCATCCCCTCCCTCGCAACTTGCTGTAAGCACTTCATCCATAGCAGTTTCCATAGAAAAGCTCACAACTGGATTGACTTCCACAGTATCAGTTCACCTAGCTTGCCAAAAAAAAAAAAAAAAAAACCCAAACCTGTTGCCATCAAGTCAATTACTACTCAAAGCGACCCTATAGGACAGAGTAGAACTGCCCAGTAGGGTTTCCAAGGCTGGAAATCTTTATGGAAGCGGACTGCCACATATTTCTTCTGCAGCTGGTGGATTCGAATCACTGACCTTTTGGTTAGCAGCCAAGTGCTTTAATCACCGCACCACAGGAAATGTTTAATAAATGGTCTTACCGTTTTACAACCAAGCTTGATTGGGTGCATATTGCCTGCAAGAGTAGCCTGAGTGACCTATAGCCTGGCTTTTTGACCCTCTGAGTGACTGATTCACACCATTGGTGAACACTTGTACATAGCTAGATCTTTAGAGGGATTCCCAATGACAGGACCTATAGACATGTTAAATGCCTTCAGGGGATCAGAGAAAAGTGTCCAAGGCTAATGTGTTCTGGTCCCTGATCTCCTTTCATGTGTCTCTTCTCTATTGTGCTGCAAGCACTGCGTCTACAGGAACTTGTTGTGACCTGCACACATGATATAGATCCCACACCATGTGACTGACAATGCTATTCAGAAAGTGGTCCAAAAGAACTCTAGCCAGGGTCTCTTGAGCTCTGGAAAGTCATGAGGTCCTGGAGGCAATTATCACATTCAGTGTGTTCCTCCCTTCTGTAGATAGCAATACAAATGAAATTTATGAAACATCATGGCTGTTGCTTCTGAATTGAGAAAGCCCCTAAGCAGGAGTCTCAAAGGGATGGTCAGCTCTGCCCTGAAGAGCCCTGTGGCCACTATTGCCAGAACCTGTTAAGTTCTTCACGCCCCTGAGTTCAGCAATGACAGAGACAGTGCTGTGTCCCTGTCATCACATCTTGACTGATTCTTTTCTCTCTACAGGGTCTTCCAGGAGCTGGGGCAGCTTGCTGAAGGACTTTTCTTCACCTGGGTGGTTGGCAATGGCTAAACCCACACATGGGCATCCAGGCGCCATCCCCGCGGGGGAGACATACACTCAAATACGTTAATGTATACATTTAATTGGGTTATAATCTATTGACCATAGATACTAAGGCACTGAGAAAGCAATTAACAAAACAGCTTTGACTAAATATAGTTAGCACTAAATATAGTTGGTTAATTGGTATTTAATATGCTTATTAAATGTCAATTAAGTATCTTTAGCAATGAATTGGTACCTAATTAACTTACTATAGCTATCCTGTTACTTGACATTTGAACAGCTAAATATTCTCTACAAGTTTAATGTTTTAATAAGAAACAAATTCTCCATCTATTGCTCATGATTTTTTCAGTTAGTTTAATGGGATTTAAATGCATCTCCCAACTTGGAGACATGTTTTTCTTCTAATCAACTGGTATTTTACATTTCAGATCTCTTTTAAACTTGGAGAGCCAATTTTACGAGAACAAACAAGTGGTTGAAGTCTGGAATTCTGTGTTCTAATATTGTTTCTACCACTTTTGACCTGTGTTTTCTTTGACAAGTTATTTTACTACTCAGGAGCCTCAGTGTCCTCACCTGCTATATAGTGTTAAGAATCAAAGTTGCAATTGTTGTGAAACTCGAATTATATAAGACATTGGAAAGCATTTAAGCAAGAAACTTCTCAGGAAGACTTAGTGTGTAATCATTTTATCGACTGAATTTTCATCTTTATGTACAAACCCTTAAGACAATTTATGGATGGAATGGAAATCCAATGGTATCATTTTCTGAATTGTCCCTAAAGTATAACATAACCTGGTTTCATTAAATCTCTAGTTGGAAGAGGCACCCTAGTTGCTGAGATACCTGGGCTGCTCTTTAAAAATACATATGCTTATTTGTACCCACCCAGGATCTCATTTACTTTATTGGTTTGAGCAAGTAGCAGACTGTTGGTCTTTTATCCAGAAATTGTTGGTTTGTGACTGTGGCTCTATCCCAATATGTGTTGTGTTTTTAATTTTTATTTAATTAGTTAGTTTATAGTGTTCATTGTTCTCACCGTTATTCCCTGTATTTACCTTCTCTAGAAGGCTGGTTACTGATTTATAATCTTAGCAGCTTTCTCATGTCTGTTGGAAGCAGGCAGCAATGAAAGCATCGTGTCTCCATTTATGTTCACTTGTTTTACATCTTCAGCACTTCGTAAACAAAGGTTCTGCTATTAAACACTTGCAATCATTTTAGTGCCAATTACCCTACCTTGGTTTGCTACATCAGAGCCTTCACACTCATCAAACATTTGCTTTACTTCAGCTATAAATATGATAGATGAAGTAGAAAAGAGAGGCTTGGTGTCTACCTCAGAATTTGTTGTTGAGTCTGATATAAATGATTTCATGGCTTGCACTTGCTCCATTTTTCCAAGTTTTTATGGTTTCAAACTATGGCCATTATTACTGACTAATTTATAGAGACTGCAGTCAGCCTTATCGTAGGCTGCTTAACCCAGTTTTGTATCCAGGGGCAATATACATTGCTGAAGTTAATTGTTCCCTAACCACTTTTTCCATATGGCAGAGTGAGTCTCTCTGTAATAGCTTTGAAATGATTTATCCAACATTTTGTCATTATCCCTTGGATATTGCTTGGGAAATCTCATGGCTCTTCGTTGGGCCATAGCATACTACCAAATCAGTATGTCGAAACAACTACCACAAGCCTACCAGTTGCTTTAATTTCATTGCCTGCATTGAGATTAGTTTGTAATATTTTCTCCACAAGCGAACTAAATGTTATTATCCTTATTACCATTGTTGGTACTACTGTTATACAGGTGCAAAAATATTCCTGTTCCTGCTATTTCTGAATCTTCCCCTGTGGACCTACAATTAGTGATTAGAGCTACATTAGTCATTCATTGACATATATGGAGTTCCCAGTTCACACAGAAAACTATCACAGGCTTTCAGTGAAGTTAGAAGACAGAGGGTTTTTTGCTACCTTAAAAGGCTTAGACAGTGTTATGGGTTGAATTGTGTCCCCCCAAAATATGTGTTGTAAATTCTAACCTCTATGCCTGTGGTTATAATTTGAGAAGAGGCTGTCTTTGTTATGTTAATGAGGCCAGATCAGTGTAGGGTGTATCTTGAGTCAATCTCTTTTGAGATATAAAAGAGACTAAACCAGCAAGCTAAGTAGCAGGGATAGGGAAAGAAGATCACCCAGGAGCAGAAGCTCAGAAGAGAAAGGACATTTCTTCAGAGCCAACAGAGAGAGAAAGGCTTCCCCTAGAGCCACCACTCTCAATTTGGACTTCTAGCCTCCTAAACTGTGAGGACACAAGAAAGATGTTTGGCTGTGTTTTAGTAACTATGCAAAGGCATTTGACTATGTGGATCATAACAAATTGTGGGTAACTTTGCAAAGAATGGGAATTGCAGAGCACTGAATTGTGTTTATGTGGAACCTGTACATAGACCAAGAGGCAGTCACCCAAACAGAACAAGATAGTGCATGGTTTAAAATCAGGAAAGCTGTGTGTCAGGGTTGTAACCTTTCACCACACTTATTCCATCCGCATTCTGAGCAAATAATCTGAAAAGATGGACTATATGAAGAAGAACACGGCATCAGGATTGGAAGAAGACTCATTAACAACCTGGGATATGCAGAGGACAAACCTTGCTTGCTTGCAAACAGGACTTGAAGCACTTACTGATGAAGATCAAAGACTACAGCTTTCAGTAGGGATTACACCTCAACATAAAGAAAATAAAAATCCTTGCAACTGGACCAATAAGGAATATCACGATAAACAGAGAAAAGATTGAGGCTGTCAAGAATTTCATTTTACTTGGATCCAAAATCAACACCCACAGAAGCAACAGTCAATAAATCATTTGGCAAATCTGCTGGAAAAGACCTCTACAAAGTGTTAAGAAGCAAAGATTTTACCTTTAGGACTAACATTCGTTTGACCCAAGCCGTGATATTTTCAATCACCTCATATGCATGCAGAAGCTGGTCAATGAATAAAGAAGACAGAAGAATTGATGCCTTCGAATTATGGTGTTGGTGAAGAATACTGAGTATTCCACGTACTGCCAGAAGAATAACCAAGTTTGTCTCGGAAGAAGTACAGCCAGAATGACCCTTAGAAGAAAGGATAGTGAGACTTTGTGTCACATACTTTGGGCATGTCATCGGGGGGACATCATGCTTGGTAAGGTAGAGGGTCAGCGAAAAAGAGGAAGGCTCTCAACGAGATGGCTTGACACAGTGTCTGCAACAGTAGGTTCAAGCATAGCAAATGGTTGTGAGGATGGTGCAGGACCTGGCAGTGTTTTGTTCTGTCGTGCATGGGTTGTGCTATAAGTCAAGCTGACTTGATGGCATCTAACAAAAACAGCAACAACAAAACTCTGAGAAAATTAATTTCTGTTTGTTAAAGCACTAGGTGACTGAGACAGACAGTATGATATGGTATCTAAAGCCCAGACTTAGGTCAAAGAGATACAGGCTCTCAACCCCACTCCACTAATGGGGAACCTGAGAAAGTTGTTCTTAGCATCGATTTCTGCATCTGTAAATAGGAGAGAAAAAACGGTAGTCACCATGTAGGGCTGGTGAGGATTATAGAAGATGGCGTGTTTAAAATACCTAATATGGTGCCTTGAAAATAATAAGGTCTCAAACCAAGTCAGCTATTATTGGAATTAGATATTTTTCTAAGACAAGTAGAATAACAAGAAGACACTTTTTAAAGTATCCTATGAAAACCATATGGATCACAATGGTCTGAACTGCAACTAATCATGGGGATGGTGCAGGATTGGGAAATATTTCATTCCCTTGTTACGGGGATGTCATGAGTCGGGGGCAACTTGATGGCACTAACAATAACAGCTATATGGCTTTATGAATGTTCAAGGAAAAAGACGATAAATGGCAGCTAGGCCAAGTGCTGAAACTATGAACACATTGGCCAGCAAGCACCTGGCCGCTTGATAGGTGCTTTCTTAGTCAACTGCAGAAAAGCAAGAAACAAAAGAAAAATAAAACAGGAGCTTATTTCTCTATGCCTGAATAATGAACTGTCTTGGCTGCCTTATTTGAAACAGACTCAAGAAGGTTTAATACCTGTAGAAGACACCATGTTTTGAAAATGTCGATGTATGTATTCTAACTTGAATGTTATCAGGCCACTAGAACAAAAACAAAGACATTCCAATTTCCACATCAAGTTGATAACTGGATTATTTAGGTGTCAAAAGTACCAAATGTGCATTAAACTCTTTCTGCCTTGGTATAATGAGATCCTGGATGGGAGATATGTACACAATAGCCCTGCACAAGTCAAACAAATAAACGTGATCCCCACTAGGGCAACAGAGCAGGACAAGCACTTAGGAGTCAGACACGTGCATTCAAGGAGAGCTGAGCTCACCAAAGCCGACTGCCAAGGCAGAGCCTTTAAAGCACACTTAACTGCCATGTGTCAGTTCATTCACTGGGGTTTTTACATTAAAAAGAGAACTACTGTATGAAATAGACCATCAAGTGAAATTCAAATCACTTCATCACTTTTTACTCCAAGTTTATGGCAGAAATACACACACGCGCGCGTGCCTCATCCTGGGAGTAACCTTAAAAGCAATTCAACGACTGAGTACTGAGCATTCACTGTGGCCAGGTAGGCACTATGCTGGGCTCCGGGGAGTCAAAGATGAAGAAGGCAGGGAGCTTGTGATCTGGCAATGGAGACAGAGGCTTGTGTGTACTCCTTCCTGCAGCGTGATTCCTGCTATACCAAACAAAGGGCTCTGGGAGCGCAGAGGAAGTGACAGGTAATTCTGCCTGGCAGGTGGCGGGGGGTGCAGGGAAAAAGAGGGGCATGTTGGTGAAGGAAGTATGTAATTCAATTTTTTTTAAAGCCCAATGTTATTTATATTTCATAAACTATAGAATCTCAAAACCTATGCCTGTGAAATTTAAATCCTTGGTTTATTCTGCTAAGTGTGCAAGCTTATTTCTCTTATTACACCAAAGTAGCTGTTGTTGTTAGCCGCCATCGAGTCGGCCCTGACTCGTGGTGACCCTGTGCACATGGGGACAAAATGCTGCCTGGTCCTGTGCTACCCCATGATCGGTTGCTGGTTGGACCATTGTAGCCCATACGTTTTCATTGGCTGGTTTTCAGAAGTAGATTTCCAGGCTTTTCTTCCTTGTGCATCTTAGACTGAAAGCTTTGCTGAGGCGTATTCAGCATCATAGCAACTCACAAGCCTCCAGTGCCGGATGAGCAGTAGCTATGGGTGAGGCTCGTTGGCCAGGAATTGAGAACGGAGGTGAGAATTCTACCACCTGTAAGTTACAGTAACGACTGAAATAGAATAGAAATGAATTGAAAAGTCATTTTGGTGAGACTCTCTACTTCTCGCTTCAAACTGATCAGTGAAATCAAAGAAAGTGGTTATTTTATTGTTAAGTGAAAGAGATTGACAATTAAGAAAATTACCTGGTCTCACATTCTTGTTATAATATTAACTTATTTCTCACAACTGCCAGAAAAGTTCATTAGTATTGATACATAGTGACAAGCTCTGGCCCTAAAACTTCACCCCTCAAAAATAATAACAATTATTGTTATTGTTTAAAGAGTAGATTCACACAGATTATCCAATTCAATCCTCCCAACTCCCTAAGCTTTATCAAGTCCCTGAACTACTGCGATTGCATATGTACTGATGATCTGTCCCAATTGTTTCCTGTCACATCCATCTGCCACGCCACCTTCAAGGTAAGCTTTCCAAAAGATGGATCCATTCATGTCACAAATCATGGTCGATTCCCAACGTCTAACAGAGTAGTCTAGACAGCTTATCCTGACATTCATGACCTTCAGTGGTTTGACACCAACCCAGCTTTCCCGTCTCAAGTTCAACCAGTCTTGTAGAGGCACCTGATCACACCTACTCTTCTCTGAGCCTACCTTGCCCTTCCATGCATCCATACTTTTGGACAAGCCTCTTTACCCTAAAGCCCCCTTCTCCCATTTTCTGCCATGTAAACTTGTACTTTAAGATCCAGCTCAATTGTTATCTTCGTGAAGGAGTTATTCCTGACCCTTACACCTAAACAAGAATTTGATGCAACCGTAACCTGAGTATATATTGCTATGGAAGCAGGTATCCCATTGTGTTGTAATTATTCATTTATGAGCACCTGTCTCTCTCCTTAATTAGAATCACTATAAGCATCTCAAGAAGAGGTACAATGTCGTTCGCCTTTATATACCCAACACCTATCAGAAGACTTCTTCCATAAATATATATTTGTGGAGCCAACTCTCATTATCCTCAGTTCACAGAGGAGGGATTGGTGCCCAGAGAAGTTAGCAGACTTGCTTGAGGTCACAGGAGGCATGAGTCATAGGGCTAACCACAGAACCCTCAGCCACGCTTTACATTGTCACCTGCTCACCAAATGTCAACAGTTTTGGGGCTTTCTGTTGTTGAAGTTGTTAGTTGCTGCTGAGTCAGCTCCAGCTCATGACAACCCCATGTACAACAGAACAAAGCATTACCTGGTCCTGTGCCACCTTCACCATCATTTGTATGCTCGAGTCCCTTGTCGTGACCACTGTGTATTTTGAGTGCCTTCCAATCTAAGGGGCTTGTCTTCTAGTGCTATAACAGCAAATATTCTGTTGTGCAAGGGTCTGTTGCGATCTACTGGCTAATTTTCAGAAGTCGATCCCCAGGCCTTTCTTCCTAGTCTGTCTTAGTGTGGAAGCTTTGCTGAAATCCGTTCACTGTGGGTGATCCTTCTGGTATTTGAAATATGGGTGGCATAGCTTCCAGTATCATGGCAACATATATGTCACCACAGTGTGACAAACTGACAGACAGGTGGCGGTCAGGTTTTCTAGGCATGCTCATTTGTTGACTGATTCATTTTTTCATTTAGCAAACAATCATGGCACCTGGTATGTGCCAGACACTGTGGTGAGTGCTAAGCTGAGCTACCTTCAAGATTGACCCTGCTGATGTGCAGGAAGTTGGTAGCCTGTTACACACAACCTTTTCAGTGACTCTAGCTTTTGTAGTGGGGGAGAGGAAGGAGAGGGCATAAGAGAAGCTACTGATGCAGTCTCCTTAATTAGCCAGAGCAGATTATTTATTCATCTTGTTTCCCCCCTGGCACTGTCAGCACCTCCAAGCACCTTGGGGTCTTTTTGTTTCAGAGAAGAAAAACTAAATGCCTTGTTCTAAGTGTGAGTGGACCCGCGTAATAGAATGCCTTGCACTGGCTGCCTTGCTAGAACAAAGCCACAAATCATGCTTACCGTGTCAGTATTTACAGCTTGCCTCATAATTTGTGCCCTGGCTGCAAATGGTTAATTTTGTAAAATCAGTGATGTTAGGAAAACTGCAAAAATTTACAGAGCAAACTAGGAGTGCAACTTGAATTAGAAACCCCTTCTTCCCCTTAGTCCTTTCCTTAACACGGTGGATCCTAGGATAAAGGATTTTAGGTAAAAGGCTGGAAAGTTTTCTCTTTACACAGTCAAAAGGGCCAAGATTTCTCATGCTTTTCTGAAGGAAATATGCCCTGTAAATGATGACAATATTGGCCACAGCCTTAACGCCCTCATAAAAGAGAAATTTCGAGACAGGCACCTTCCTCCAGCCATTGCTTCCAGTCCCTGGCGTGTCTCGACCACTTTCAAATCATCATTCTCTTTCTTCTCTACGGCAACAGCGAGCCCAGAAGGACTGAACATCTAAAACATCATCTCCCAGGGGCTGCTTCTAACTCAATGAGAAAGTTTAAAACTCCTGACAAAGTCTCCAGTCTTTTTCTCCCTTCATGTTCCCTTCAGTGTCTTCTCTTTCTATTTCACTCTGTGATGTGAAATCTTACAGACTCACAACTACAATGTTATATGAATACTGGAGGACTCAAAACCAAAGAGGCAATGAGCAAACACATAACAACATGGCTGAAACAATGGAGCACTAGACAGGGTTTGGAGGTGTGACCTCCCACTGTTGGGTGCAGTATGCAAAGATCAGGCCCAAGGAAATTTTACCACGGAGACCCAGGCATAAATAAATAAAACCCGGTATAGCATTCTAGAAATGTCCAGCAAGACTCCCTATATGCTGGCTTGACCCTTTCCTATTTGTTTCCATAGCCTTCTTTTCTTTGGACTTTTTTCATGTGTTCATTGTGTTATGACACTTGTGTCAAAACATTATGTTTCTCAATAAATGTCTCTACTTTATGAAACATTATATTTCTAAGCAGACTTCTCCACCTAGTTGTTTAAATAAGCCCTTAACTACCCTTTCTTTTTATGGACTTCCTGTATTAGTGGGACAGGTTCCTATGTGGTGCAAGTGGTTTGCACTAGACTACTAACCTAAAGAATGACAATCCCAACTCACCAAATGATGCCACAAGCAAAGGCCTGGTGATTTGCTTCTGTAAGATTACAGCCACGAAAATGCTAAGTTGTTGTTGTTAGGTGCCGTTAAGTAGATTTTGACTCATAATGATCCCACGTGACAGAGTAGAACCACTCTATAGAGTTTTCTAGGCTGTAATCTTTATGGGAGCAGATCTCCAGGTCTTTCTCTCACAGAGCAGTTGGGTGAGTTTGATCTGCTAACTTTTTGGTTGGCAGCTGAGCGCTCCACCAAAATCCCTATGGAGTAGTTCTGCTTTATAACACATGGGGTCACCATGAGTGCCAATCAACTCAATGGCAACAGGTGTATTAGTGGGATTACACTTTCACCATTCTTGGGGAGGAGGTGGTCACCCAAAATTAGGTGATAGTTTATTAGGCCTTCAAGTATCAGGATAAGGAAAGAGGGCTTTAAAACATGAGCCAAGATCGGCAAATAGAAAAATGCTCTTTTAAAAGCATAATAAGGCTACGGGCATTCTAGGGGTATGGGGAAGAGATAAAGATGGAATTTGTAAGCCTGATGAGGGTTATTGGCAAGAAGCTAACCTTCACAGGGTGAGGTGCATGTGTTTACTTATGGATTTTAATATTTTGAAAAGTAATCCCAGACAACTGATATGAAACAAATATTCTATAAAGCAGACCACAACCCAACACAGAGAATCATTCCAATATCGTTTCTGCCCCTTATATTCCTGGATATGAAGATTTCTGGAAATTGCCACCCATGCCAGAAGCCAAGGGGATTTACAGGCCCAATGAGGAGGCTTTAAGACTTGCCCAATAGGAGGTGGGTCAGAGTCAGGTTGCTTCAGAAGAGGAGGGTGTGCTGAAAGGGCTCAGGGGCTTGGGCATGAGAGAAGAGCCAGCAAGAGGGACAAAGAAGCTAGCTTGGGGGCTCTCTAGTCAGTCCAGAGAATGTCTAAATAGGGAATTCCAGAAAGTTTGGGCTCAGAGCTCCTTTACTGTGCAAGGGGATATGTTGAATAGACCAGAGCCATGCCATCCCCAAATTCTTCCCTTCTGCTTCCCCAGCTGTCTGCCTCATCTCTCTGACGTTTGTGTTGGATTACGGGAAACCTTGAATCATAAGCTTCTTGTGTTTTCTTGAAATTCTAATCCTAGCTTTGCTGCAAACCATATGTTTGATCTTGGACAGGTCATTTTTTACTTCTCTGGGGTCCAGTTTCCTCAGATGTAAAACTGAGATGACAACACCTACTTTGTAGGTTTATGGTGAGAACTAAATAGAATAATGAAAGGAAAGAACCTAACAGCTTTTGTGGTATGTAGTGGGCATTCAATATGTGCTGGTTATTGAGGGCAGTGACAATTTTCTTTCCAATCCTCCATGACATAGCCTGCAGGACAGACCATGGTATGCAGTAAAAAAAAATAGGTGCTCAAAAATGCTGAATAAAGCAGGTCATAAAAAAAAAAAATTTTTTTTTTTAAAGCTATGCCTCTGAGGAGCCAATGAGCTCCATGTATGGGGGCTTTTGGTTTCTTGACACCAATTACTGCCAGAGTACACCCTCCCTCTGGCCACTGTTTACTTGAACTTGGGTTTCATTCCTCTGGACCATCTTATATGCTGCTTCTTCTGCCTGGAATGTGTTTCCTTTCTTCTCCCAGTGAATTCTACATCCTTTAAAACTCAGCTCGACGTCCCTTCCTCTGGGAAGCTTTTTCTGACTCCTGCAGCCCATTGAAGAAGTGTTCCTTTTCTGTGTTGCCACAGCACAAGCTGTCACAGTCAAGGTAATTGTCTTTCTAGCCCACTAGCCCAGGGACACCCCTTGTGCACTACTGAATTTATATCCCTGGGGCCTGAGCCCATCTAAAGCATCAAGGACACTCAATCAAGGGCTTTTGATGGCCCAGGGAAGGGTTGAATGAATGAGCAAGACAATGAGTTTGCGTCACAATTTGAATCGTGTTTCAGTAGATCAGGCAGTGAACGTGACCCACTGACCCTGGAAGGTCTGATGTCTGCAGCCACAGAAAGGTAGAGAAGGTTCTGGAAAAGCATCCTTCCTCTTCTCACAAACAAGCATCATGCCACAGTTATTTAGAAGAAAAGAAATATTCAATATCTTACAAATAGAAGAAACTACGAGAAACGATGCTCTCGATTCCACCCAATGCTACCTCCCTTGGCATTATTTGTGGGAATAATGGATGTGGCCCTGTCAGAGCCAGATGGATGGGTCTCTAAGGGATGCGCCAGCCTGGCTAGGGGTCTGCAAATCCCTTACTACTGAGAACTACCCAGGGCCCACCTTGCTTTCAGGGATCACTCCAAATAGAATGTGGCAGTTATGATAATCAATTAATAATCAATTAGGTTAGTAATCTTCCCTTGAAGAAAACCTGCTTAAACAATGATGAATCACGGAGACTCACCCAGGGCTGAAAGATGAGAGAGGGGGAAAAAAAGTAGCTTTGCAGTTTAAACACAGAAAAAAAAAAAAAAAAAAACTTAGAGACCAAATCCCCAATCTTGGCTGTCTCTGGAAAATGAATTCCACAGGCACTGACTCCAAGATGTTTTATCGAATGTGCTTTGGAGTTGTAGGTGATGCATTGTTCCTCAGAGTCATTAAAAGGAACCCAGATAGCTGTAACGCAGCTCAGCTTCCAAGGAGAGCAGACCGTCCACACTCGTACTTCCACACAATATATGGTTATTGTTAGATGTCCACGTCCACATGCTGTGTGCACGGGGGTCTCTTTGTCCTTTATTCAGATGTGGGGTAAGAATGCTTTCAGCACAGCGAGGTGACAGTCAGGCCGGCCCCCTCAGAGCAACCCCATAGCCCCAGCCTCAGACAGAAAGGAAAAGTTCCTTTGTTCGTAAAGCAATGCCCATCTTTTGTCACTCAGGCCCCCAAAGCCGAGGTATATGCAGACCAATTTAAAATAATTTAGGTAATTTCTGAAAGACACAAGCGCTACTAATTTTTTAGTGAGCAGTGGTGTTAGGAGAGCTGGATAATCTATTGTTGTGGACACCATACACTGAAGGCATTTATGACCGTGCTTAGAAAAAAAATTTCCATGTGGGTTCGTTTTTCCATTGAGAACAGGATGGTCATTATCCAGAGTCCAGATGACGGCTCCCTTTGTGACACGGCTTTGGGGGTCCAACAAAAACCCTGCCCTTTCTACAAAAGACACTGGCCGAGTAATGCTCCAGGGAAAGCTGAGCTGAGACTTCTCAGCCTCCAGAGAGGCAGCTTCGGGCATTTTGTGTTTAGGATGCTGAATCTCAGAGCTGGATCTCACTTTGTTTTTTGGCCGAGAGGGCAGCGAATATGGATAATTGAACATCTGCCCGAACAGAAGCCAACAGGGTGGCAAAGTTTATTGATCCCACTGAAGCCCCAACCCCCAGGGAGTGCCTGATTACATCTTAATGTTTTTCTAATGTGCCGCAGCATCGCAGCAGTAGACATTTCTTTACAGAGAAACCGTGCAAGACGCTATACATCCTGGGCGGGGAGGGCGGTTCATGGCCACCAGGGCCTCGGCTTCTTCTGGAACATCTGAAAAGGAGGTTGATATTTTAAGGCTCAGAGATACTTCTGAGTAGAACCCTTTCATTCTGCACACTTACTGCTTACCCTCTTACCCAGACTAGTGTATCTATCTACTGTGGCCTGTGTGTGTGATTGTGTGTGACAATGATGTGCGTGGTCTTTTCCATTCCTGCAAGGAGCAGTTGCAGAATAGATAATGTCACCTTCTCTTCCAAAGAACTCTGTTTTCTCATTTGTGACATCACCAATTAAAACAGTTGAACTTCATGCATCTTTGCATAAAAGCACTTTTTTAGGAATTATTGGAAGCATGAGGTTATAATTATTAATGTGTTTCCCCCACTCCATTTCTGGTGACACTTAAACCCACAACTCTATGGGAGGGACCAGCAGATGTCACTGTAGTTCTGTTCATTCATCTTTTCTCTTGACTGGATTCTAGGTCTATCCTTTAGGGCTCCGCCGATTACATTTCTTATTTAATCAAAGCATAATGCATCATAACATTTGTAATTCATGTTGTTGTTATTCTTTCATTGTATTCGAAATTGGATACATATCTTTGCAAACAGAGATGCAAGCTAGAAAGTGGCCCGGACACCCCCAGTGAGGTGTGGAAATCAAAGGCCCTGCTGGAGAGGCATGATAAGAGGCAGGGACAAAAGAGCAGTGAAGGACATCCGCCTGACGACTCCACGTCCTGATGGACAACTTCAGGATTAAAGACAGACACGTCCCCACCATTCTCATGGAAGGCTTCCCAGAAACTTAGGTGGGGGACAGTGCTGGGCGTGAGGGAAGATCCCCTAGTCAGAGGATGGCTGTGGCCAGCTGATTAGAGGCGATGGAGGGCAGGACAAGGGGCAGTGGGGAGCTTTTCAGGATGAAGTCCCTGGGGTCCAGCATCCCTTGCATTAAAAAAATCACTGCCATCTTTGGTGAAAAGGAAGATCCAGGTGTTAACTTCAGGGTCTTGGTTAAGTGCAGAATGGGATATAGTTTCTGGAAGGGTCAGTGTTGGAGGCAGTGAGGCCAGCTGCTAAATGAAGACAGCAGGACTCTCTGCCTGCCTTTGCCCTCCACATGGACAGAAAGAAAGTCAGTGTGGAGTGGAAAAATTAAGAAGTTCTTTTTTTTTGTTTTTTTAAATCACATCTATTTTTTTGGTACTTACGGTACATCAAAGTTTTGGTAGACCAAACTTTGTGGTACTTATTTGTGGTAACTTTGTATGTAACTTAGTGGAGCCCTGGTGGTATAGTGGTTTAGAGTTTGGCTGCTAACCAAAAGGCTGGCAGTTTGAATAGGTCAGCCGCTCCTTGGAAATTCTATGGGGCAATTCTACTTTCTCCTATAGGGTCACTATGAGTCGGAATCAATTCGACCACATGGGTTTGGTTTGGTTTTTGGTTTTATATGTAACTTAGGCAAAGAACATGGATGAATCATTATATGTTACTCAACCCCAGGCACTGGTCTTACACAAAGATCACCAAGGAAAAAGTAAATGGAATCCGAGAGCATATGAGCAGAGCTATGCTAAGGGGATGAAGTGTCTTTAATAGAAGTTATTATGCCGCTTCAAATGCCCGAATCATCCAGCACTCCCCTAGCAAAAAAGGACTTTTACGAACTGATACCATTTCTAGATGGACCTATTTGATGGAAGGCTGTGTCTAGGGTGAAGTCTTTCTGCTTGGACCGCCGACCAGTCGGTGCCTCCCTCCCTCCCCCCACAGACACACCTGCTAAGTGAGGAGATGAATTAGCCACTAAAACAGCCTGTACTAGCTCTCCCTATAATTTGCTATTTTGAGTTAAATTTTACCCAAAAATTCAAGCCAAAGGCATCTTTTGAAAATAAGACTCTCAGCTAAGCATTTTTTTTTCTTTTTTTCTCCTTCTCTTTCTTTGTAGTACCCAGCCTTCAAGATGGCCCCAGTGATGCAGTATTCATGCCTTTGTGTAATCATCAGCCACTTTGTATCAGGGTTGGTCTCCATAACCAACAGAATATGGTAGAAATGACTATGCCAGGATAGATCATAACAACATTGTGACTGCTGCCTTCTCTGTTCTTGGCTCACTCACTCTGGGAGAAGCCAGCTGCCACATAAGGAGGACACCCAAGTGGCCTGTGGAGGGTCCACGTGGAGAGGAACTGAGACCTCCCTCCGAGAGCCATCACGAACTGGCTAGCCTTATAAGTGAACCATCTTGGAAGCAGCTCTCCAGCACTAGTGGAACCTTCAGATAGATGACTTCAGCTCCAGCCAACATCTTGACTGCAACTTCATGAGAGACCCTGAGCAAAAACCACCTAGCTCAGCTACTTTCAAGTTCCTGACCCACTGAAATGGGAAGAATGTAAAATAGTTTTTGTTGTTTTAGAGGGCTAGTGTGAGATAAGCAGGTGCCTAAAATACAAAATGTAACAGAGATACTCTAAGGTTCAAGCAAGTTCAAGGTCATTACCTCTCACTGTTCTTGAGCCTGTCATTTTAAGCTAAGCCTTAATACATTCTCCTTCTCCTCCACCTTTTCTCTTCCTCTTTCTCCTTCTCCTCCTTCTCCTTTTCTTTTCTTTTTTTATTTTTCACTCCTTTGCTATATTACATTCAGCTAGGTTGGTTCTGATCTCCTAGAGTTGAGTCAGTTATTTCTCTCAGGCTTCCTGTTACCAGAAGCTATGCTGTAACTAACCTCAGAGATACCTGCATTTGATTTAGAGCCCAATATTGTAGCCTTTTATGCCAGGCAATTAATTTAGAAAACAAGGGAGCCACAATCATCATGCATGTGTTGCTTTTTGTCTATTGATACATGTTAATGGTGTCTTTATCAGGAGCTACTCTATCAAGAAGATATTAAAGCCTCTCTCTTACCACAAGTTGTGATAGTTGAGAACATATTTCATGATGTGAAACAATGGGTTTGTGGTCTAGGACACAGTATAGAGTCATGGGGGGATAGAGTAATAGCTAAAGTTAATATAGGTCAATAGGAGCCAGAGTTTTTCTACAAAGAGAGGTTAGCCAAAGACAAAGGCTTTAGTGAAAGCATCAAGGACAAACATCTAATTCAATACCGTATAGCAGCTAATTTTGAAGTTTTCTCAAACTTCTTTAGTTGAAAAGACATTGATAGATGCTACTGTGAGACTTTCACAATTTCTGATCACCTCCAGAATATGTCAATATACCCAACAACGACAACAGTTACAACATACCTCTTCAACCCAAATTCTTCTGATTCTAAAAGATGCATAAGAATATAGATGTGAATGAAAGAGAGGCCATTTATCTGACGCCTTTGCGTTATGGTGAATTTGAATTTCTCTCTATGCTTTTGTTAAAGACCATACTTACACAAAACCAAACACAGTTCAGGAGTCCTTCTAGATCTACCTACACTACCAAGGTGTTATGACATATAGTCAATAATTAGTACAAACAATACAGAATAGAAAAAATATTTTTCAACTAAGTTCTACTCAGATGTGCTAAAAGTTGAGGAAAATAAATTAAGGTAGCCAACATATTCTTCCTCAACTTGAAAGACTTAGTACCTCCCGTATATCATCAACTCTTACGACAAAGCAAAATCCTAGCAAACACTGAACAGAACCAATCTTCAATTATAATAATAAGTAGTAAGAATAAGGAGGAGGAGGAGGTACAGGAGAAGCAAGAGAAATGGGTGGAGGAAGAGGAGGAGGGGAAGAAGAAGAAGGGGAAAAGAAAAAGAAGAAACAACTTCAGCTTACGCCTATTGACAATCAACCATCTAGGCATTTCTGTAAGTGCTTTACCTGTGCTAACTTATTTAATCCTTACAGCAGCCCTAGAGAGAGATCCTATTGTTATCCACATAATACAAGACAAGTCACTGTGACACACAGAAATTAAGTAACCTGTCGGAGGTCACGTGGTCAGTAAGTAGCAGATTCAAGAAGGGCTGTGATTATTTAGGCTACCAGTGAGACACTCTTAGGCTCCTTAGTTGTTTTGTTATTGTCCCTCAGTACTCTTGTTGAGGTCCTCGAACATGATCATTTCTGGAAGTGATGCCTTTAAAAGTGAACACAACTTAATGGCTCGCAGCAACCGTAACCATAAAGGCCTGAGCGAGAAGAGGGGCCCTCACTCAGGCAGAAGAAATTTAGCCCACCACAAATATACATTGACAATGGCTTCAAGCAACATGGACTGGCTTAGAGAATTTGGTAATTAGCAGCAACAATAGACGGATTTGTCATCAGAGGTACACGTGACTGAGGAAGGAACATAGTCAGTGCTTGTCGTAACATCCACAGCCACAGCTGTGGAGTCTTTGCCTGTGACCCAAGAACATAGGGAAGGAGTAACACTTTTAACCTTTCCATGTGTTTGAATAACAACTTCAGCATTAGCACTTCTGCAACTAGTGTGTAAACGCTTTGAAGAGAGAGGCCATCTAGTCTTAGGCACCAAACACAGTGTCCAGCACCCAATAGCCATCCAAATAGATTGAACTGATATTTGAGTAGAAAGAATTTTTATATACTCACAATTAATGAACCACAAATAATATAAGAAATAATATAGGCCTCTGGCCCCTGGGTTTTGGTGTCAAACAGGCCTGGTTTCAACTCCAAGCTTTGCCACTTCCTGGCTGTGTGAAAGGAGAAATTACTTAACCATAATAATCCTCGTATCCTTACTTATAAAACTAGTTGGCTGTCATGGTGGCCTCATGAGTGTCAGAGTAGAAATGTGCCCCTTAAACTTTTAAATCACTGATTTTTTGGAAGTAGACCACCAGCGCATTCTTCTGAGGTGCCTCTAGGTGGGCTTGAACTGCCTATTTCAGTTAGCAGCCAAGCATGTTAACCATTGGCACCACCTGGGGACTCCATCCTTACTTATAAAACAGAGGAATTTATATATAGTACATGTTTCATGGCAAGGTTTTGAAGATAAAGATGTGATTCTATAGTAGCAGTTGAGAGCGTGGACTTTGGAGCAGACTGCAAGAGCTTGAATTCTCTCTCTGCCTCTAAATTAGATATATAACCTTCAGGTAGGTATTTAAACCTTGTTGCACCTCAGTTTCTTCGTCTTTAAAATAGTGATGATAATACCACCTACATCCTGGGGTTTATGCGATGTTAAGTAGTTAATACATAGAAAATGCTTAGAATAATGTCAGATGTGTAACAAGTCCTATATTTGTGCCCACTTTTATAGTTGAGAGAAATGACTTTAAAGCACATAGCATGCAATAAATGCTCAATAAATGGCTGTTATTCTGTATTTTGTGGCAACAGTCAATATTGGCTAGAAGGAGGAAGACTGATGTGAAATGGGAATGAATTTCACATTGCCACTTTGTTGTAACTTTAATAATGCTATTTCCTAAGTGACCCTGTAAATTAAACTGTCCACACATCAAGTGGCTGCTTCTTGGGATTTCTGAGTTTCTCTTAACAGCCACTAGTGCTTCTACTAATGTCGCATGTTAACTTGTTAGTGGCGATCATCATGGCAGCGTTGAGCCTTAGCCACAGCATCAATATCCCCTCTGTTTTAGGATATACATATTTATATACTATATAGCTGTTGTTAGTTGCCATCAACAACTAACTTTAGAAATAGTTGGTGGCCTCTTCTTAAAGGCATACATTCTTATTTTATTGCGCCCATTTTTCTTAAATGCAAGTTTTTACTACAGCATCACTGCTTGCAGAGGTATTGCAGAAACAAAATCTTGAGGGACCTTTAGACCCCTACTTCTTTCTTTTATACACAGGAGTAGTTTATCAGGCATCTTCTAGTGTTTGTTCTCAACTGACTAATGGGACCAGTCCTTGTTCCTGTTCTCAAATTCGGACTCTTTCCTCTCAGCTCTCTCTCTCTCTCTCATCTCTCTAGCTCTCATTGTCACTCTGTCAGAAGGGCTCGCTCCTGGTTGCTTGTCAGGTGCAGGGTTTTGGCAACCCAGAGCCAGGCTCAGTGGAAGCACATGTTTCCAACCATGGCATAGCCATTGACAGGAAAGGCTGGCATGTCTCACTTCTCGGCGGCCAACCAGGTGATTGCTTCCCCAAAGGTGGGAACAGGTGCTTCTCCTTTGTCTCCACTGAGCCTTTTTTTTTTCCTCCAGTCAGCCTATTTGGTGGGTTGCCCTTTGGTAAAATCCACATAGATGGCACCTGGCATTCATTTTATTTCACTAAGCAACAGCTACTAGAGCTGGTCCTTTGCATAATGGACTAGATGGCCAACCATGCATCTCCAGTGGCCTAAAAAACAAATCTTTTCCTTAAGGTATTGAGTGCTACACACTGCTTTTAATAACCCCATTTATTGAAAATCGATCATTAGAGTTTTTTTTTTTTTTTTTTAAAGAATTCTGCTCTGTTAAAAATGCAATTCCTTTTGAGAGAGGAAATATTTTAGAAGTCATTGCCAGTCACAGAAAACTTAATGTGAATTAACTTATCAGGGCTAAGAGTATGGGCTCTGGAGCTGGACTGCCAGGATTTGGCTCTTCCTAACTGCATATCTACACATGCAGACAGTCTGATAGTAAGGAAGACAGAAGAACTGATGCATTGGAGCTACAGTGGTGATGAAGAATATTGACTGTAACATGGACTGCCAAAAAAACAAACAAATCAGTCTAAGAAGAAATACAATCAGAATGTTCATTAGAAGCAAGGATGGTGAGACTTTGACTTACTTACTTTGGATATGTCATCAGGAAAGACCAAACGCTAGAAAAGGACATCATGTTCAGTAAAGCAGGGGGCCAATGGAAACAAGGGAAAACCCTCAATGAGATGGATTGATACAATAGCCACAGCAATGGACTTAAGCATACCAAGGATCCTGAAGATGGTGCAGGACCAGGCAATGTTTCCTTCTGTTATACCTAAGGTCTCCACGTGTCAGAGCCAACTGAACCTCAGCTAACTACACCAACATATGTATCCATCAAGGAAAAGTCTAAGGGACATATGCTTCAAGAAGAGCAATGATCTAGTGTTCAGGTGTCCCATTCTGCAGATATTCAGAATGCAAATTTTCTTCCAAAACCAAAAGGCAGCACTCTTTTTGCCCTGATTCCTGTTTTAGACTGGCTTCTCAGAAGAGGGACCACAGTGGAAGAAGGGTCACACACAGACTTTGCTCAACGTGGGCTTACTTTCCAGGATACAATTACAGGAAGGGGTTAGGATCCATAAAAATAAGAATTCTGTAAATTTCTAAGACTTTTATAATGTTCACATGTGGTAAATGTTTTGATGCCCCTGTCTGTTTCCACTGAGTGATTCTCAGATGAGCTTATCAAATGAAAGGGGCCTTGGGATCATTTTCAGGGCTTGCATGGAAGAGGGAGCCTGGGAAGACTGTGTCCCACTTTGCCACAAGGCTTGTGTGATATACTGCCCAAGGGGCACAGTGTGCTGGCAGCTGCAGAGCAAAGCAGAAGGCTTGTAGAAAAAGATGGAAAGCTTGAGCTCCACGGTAAGAAAGGTAAGTGTAAGCCAGGTCCCCAGGGTATCTTGGCACCCCTACTTTCTCTTGCTCTTCCTTTAGCTCCATGTTTGTGCCCACTGTGCCATGAAGACCAAGTATTCTTAGCTGCCTAAGAGAGAGACCTTATTCCTGTCCTTGAGGAGATTTACTTGAGGTATATAGCTATAGGCATAGACATAGACATAAACCAAAGCAAACTCATTGCCATCAAGTCGATTCCAACTCCTAGCAGCCCTATAGGGCAGATTTGAACTGCCGCACAGGATAGCTGGTGGATTTGAACTGCTGACCTTTTGGTTAGCAGCCTGAGCTCTTAACCATTGTGCCATGACATAGACATAGTCTCCTCAGGCTGTCGTAACAAAATACCACAACTTGGGTGGCTTTAAAGAATAGAAATTTACTGTCTCACAGTTCTGGAGGCTAGAAGTCCAAATCAGGGTGCCAGCCATGTTGATTCCTTCTGAACACTCTAAAAGAGTAACTGTTCCATGCCTCCTTCTAAGCTTTTGATGGCTCCTGGCAATCCTTGGAGATCATTGGCTTGTAGGTGTATCTTCACGCAGTGTCCTTCTCCTGTGTCTATTCCATGCTTTTACAAGACACCACTCAGAAGGGGTTAGGACCCACCCTACTCCTGTATGCCCTCATGTAAATCTAATTGATAACATCTTCAAAGAAAGACCTCATTTGGAAACACCGGCACATTCAGGGGTTAAAGGGTTAGGACATCAACATATCTTTTTGGAGGACACAATTCAATATATATGTGTATATATGTATATATATATATACACACATATTCATATTAATTTTTATATATACTTTTATATATTTGTATTTATTCATTAAAAATACATGTCATTGACAGCAGTCATTTTCTTTCCCCGGATATTGCATTTCTAAAGATTCCTAGGTGATAAGAAGCAATGTTAAACTCATGGAAATAACTGGTTAGAGGCATTTCAGGCATCGGTTAAAGGCCTGTTGAGGAATATTCGATCTGCAGAAGAATTACAAATGAAGAGAGAGACAAATGATTCAGTTTGGATAAATCTATTCTCTAGAAAGACAAAATGCAGGCCGATATAAAACTGTTGTGGTTGAGTTTTTATCCCCATTGCCGATCCCTGCTAGAGTGGCCTTCCCAGGACCCTTCACACAGCACCACAGAGGCCTCTGTCTATGTTATCTGCAAGGCCAGCCTGGTGTGCAGCCGGCTGTCCCTGAAAAGCTAAACATCCTTGTCAGAGAGTAAATTCCATTCAGGCAGAAACTAACCCATCCTTGAGCATAAATTCTGAATGTTTAGTACAGAACTCCGCACCTCATGGTCGCTTAATACAGATTTGTTGACACACTACTTGGAAAAGTTGTGCCTGTGAAAATAAACATGCAGAGAATTTATCTGTGTGACCTCAGCCAATTCCTTACCCTTTTTGGATTACTCTTTCCTCATCTGTAAAAAGTACAGTGGTTAACATTTATTGAGTGCTAATCCTGTTGATGGCACTGGGTTTAATCCTGTACAATGCAATGGGCTAATCACTTTACAGTCATGACCTCAGTGAATCCTTAAAACATATCTACGGAGTATGAACTATGCTTAGTTTACAGATGAGAAGACTCAGGCATAAAGAAGACTGTGGTCACTGAGTGGTTAAGTGGCAGGGTGAGGACCTAAAGTCAACAGCCAGACTCCAGAGCCCATGGTTTGCCACTTGCTAGAATAAGGATAACAAAGGTGCCTGTAATTAATTTATCTGTGTATGCAATCAACATATGTCTGTTGACTGCTCTTGTTCCAGGTCCCCTAAATTGTGGCAGAAATTTAGGTGGAGAAGGACAGTGAAGGCTCTCGAGTTAGGGATGCTTTCAGCTGCAAGTAACAGATCAACTAAAAGTCCCTGGCAGGGAGTGGACTTTCTGGGAATGGTGGTCCTGCTGCTATGTCTTTGGGCATTAACCAGTCTGAGAGTCTTTGATAGAAAGGGTTGTACTTTCTCAGAGCACAGAGAACAGTAAAAAGCAAGGAGATGTGTAAGGCTCTCAGCCTTAGAACGGGTTCCAATTCCCCACTGCCTCCATGCAGATCATCCAGATGAGGACTTTGCCCACCCCCTGTACGTGGAAAACACAGACATCCATTTGAGTGGTGAAATTGAAATTGAAACTGGTTCTTCCTATAATAACTTTTCATTCTTAGAATGCCTGCAGCCCATTCCTGTGAAACCAGGCCAGGAGTAACTAACTAGAAGAGCAATGACTTAGATTAAAAAAAAAAAAAAATTACTAGTGGTGGAACCCCTGACAATTCTCTTTGTTATTTAAAGTTAAATTTTTTTTAATCAGGTGAGCACTAGAAATGGAGAGTGTGGTGATTAAATGTTTGCTGGCTCTTATGAGGGTCTACGTTTTTCACTATTGCCTCCCTTATGTTCTGTTAGGAGCTACCCTGAAAGAAGGTTTAAATGTCCCTTCTGTCCACCCTTTCTCCTCCATTTTTATTGGCAGTGATAATTTTCTCCTGGAGGCCCCCGTCAGCTTATGGGCATTACAGTAGTCCCCCAACTTGTCTCTCTGCCTCTGGTCTCTCGCCCTCTAATCTGTTCTGCTCCTTACCACACAATCTCTATGAAACACTGCTTTCATTATGCCATTGCCTTGCTCATAAAACTTTAAGTTGCTCCTTCCTTCCCACTGAATAAACTCCAGATGGCCCAGCACCAGGCATTCTTAGTCCTCCATCCTCAGGCCTCGGTGAGTCGTCCCTCCTTCCCGCTTATTCCCCAGTGAGAACTCCTTCCTCCCCTAAAGTAGTTCCTCTGACCCCAAATATGATGCACAGTTCTACCTCTGCTCCTTTGCTCTTCACTTGGAATTCTCTACCCTCTCTTTAGCTCTCTTTTCAACCTGTTTGAAGGCTTTCTTTAACCATGTTGACTCCTCTGACTAGTCTTGCCTTCCTTAGCCATCTCTCCTCCCTACTACCAGATATTCTATAATGCTTATTGTCCAGAGACATTTTCACTATTAGTGAGGATTGGACAAATGCTGTTGTTGTTGTTGTTAGTTGCCATTGAATAGGCTGCAAGTCATGGTAACCTTACTCATAACAGAATGAAATGTGGCTGGGTCCTGTGCCATCTTCACGATAGTTGCTATGTTTGAGTCCATTGTTTTGACCACTGTGTCAATCCATCTCACTGAAGCCCTCCTTTGCCTTCATCAGCTCTCCACTTTACCAATCATGATGTCCTTTTTTAGCAAATGGCCTTTCGTGGTGACATGTCCAAAGTAAGTGGGCTGAAGTCTCTCCATCCTCGCTTTCAGGGAATGGATGCTGTTATTGTTGTTAGATGCTATCTAGTTGGTTCCAATTCAAAGTGACCCCATGTAAAACAGAACAAAACTTTATCAGGTCCTAAGTCATCCTCACAATCACTGCCATGTGTGAGCCCCTTGTTGCAGCCGCTATGTCAGTCCATCTCATTGAGTGTCTTTCTGTTTTCCACTTACCCTCTGTATTACCAAACATGATGTCGTTCTCCATGGATTGGTCCTTCCTGATAACATGTCCAAAGTAAGTGAGACGAAATATTGCTATCTTCATTTCTGAGGAGCATTCTGGCTATAGTCCTTCCAGGATGGATTTGTTCTTTCTTCTAGTAGTCCATGGTGTATTCAATATTCTTCACCAACACCATAATTCAAAGGCATCAATTCTTCAATCTCCCTTATTCATTGTCCAGCTTTGCATGCATATGAGGGCATTGAAAATACCATGGCTTGGGTCAGGTGCAATTTAGTCCTCAGACCGATACCTTTGCTTTTTAAGATTTTAAAGAGGTCTTTTGCAGCAGATTTGCCCAATGCAATATGTTTGATTTCTTGACTGATGCTTCTATGGGCATTGATTGTGGATCCAAGTAAAATGAAATTCTTGACAGCTTCAATATTTTCTCTGTTTATCATGATGTTGCTTGTTGGTTCATTTGTGGGGATTTTGGTTTTCTTTATGTTAATCCATACTGAAGGCTGTAGTCTTTGATCTTCATCAATAAGTGCTTCAAGTCCTCTTCACTTTCAGTAAGCAAGGTTGTGTCATCTGCATACCACAGGTTTTTAATAAGTCTTCCTCCAATCCTGATGCTTCATTGTTGTTCATATAGTCCAGCTTTTCATAGCCAAGAAGCAAATGCCAGATGAGCTTATTATATTGAAACCTATGAGAAACAGAACTTGAAGGGACTGCCTTGTTTTTCCTGGTCTCACAAGTTTTCCACCTTTGACAGGGTGCGGTCTTACCACTTTCCTATCTCTATTAGTGGAAAATGCCTGAGTTTTCCTTCTCTGACAAGTTTCTGCCTTACACAGGTTCCAGTTTTTGCAGTTTTACTGTACTTAAACCTCCTGGGCAAAAATATTTTCCCTGTTTTTTGTCTCCAGCATAATTGATACTGTGTTATGAGCAACTCCAGGGATGGGCTTGAGGCAGAAGAATTATAACGGGCATTGTCAGTTGCCCATCCAATGTCTCCCCTCTTTGTTACCAATGGGGCTCTGATTTTTTTTTGCAGTGAAGCAGTATGCCCAGCCCAGTGATTTAATCTTAAGTCTAAGCTTATCAGTACTAATACTACTGTTTCCCAGCTTTCCTCTAGCCAATAGGGGCCATGAGGCAGTATACTGGTAGGTATGCCAGATGTCTCTGAGAAGGACTTTGTTCCCTGTTTGAGGAGAAAGCTCATTGATGCGGAACCTTTCACTTCTTTTTGCCTCGAATGTGATTATGATGTTTGTGGCCCAGACTGACCATTTTGCAACCATGAGACAACAAGCCTGAGAGTGAAAAGTCAACACATTGAAGAAGGTAAACAGAAGGGTAGGAAGAACCTGGCTGCTTGGCATCTTTGTTGAATTGCTGCATCAACAAGCAACTACTTATCAGCCTCTTGAGGTCTTTATTGAGTGTCTTTAATACTTAAGCCACTGTTAATTGAATATTCTTTTACTTGCATGTGAAAGCATTCCTAACTCATACAGCCATCCTCATACTTCCAGAGCCTTGAACAATCCATGAACATTGTATATCTAAATCAAGTTCTTTGAACCAGTACAGTAGCAGGTGCTGTGATACTTCATGTAAAAGAAATCTTCAGGAAAGTAACATTATATGCGTATGCATCCAGGTATACTCTACTGACAAAATAAATACTTACAATGACAAACTTAATAGTGTTAATTTGTAATTATAACAACCAGCTAAATAATAGGACAATTGAGCAAGAACATACATTATCTCCACTAATTGGAGGAAAATGTACATTGACTCATTTTTTTAAACAACCAACATTTTACCTGTAAACAAAGTCCCACCAATATTTACACTTATTATTTGTTAGTGGAAATGTCAATTCCTTTGGCCTAATGTTTTTTTGAAAGGACTTTTGCCAACATAACATTCCTGGCCTTTCTTCCCATGCTTTTCCATGGAAAGAATGAGTTAGGTGATAGGTGCGTGTGGGGGAAGGTATTGGGCATGCTATACCCAGCCCCTTCATGGATTCCCAACATTTTGCATGACCTCTGGATGTAAACATCTACTCTAATCCTTGCAGAAAACTTAACTGATCTGCATTTGCCCCTTCATAGTTGAGGCCAGAAGTTTCAATGGACAAGTTCAAATCCAAGGAGATGTATATTAACAAATGCGATGTAGCCATTAGTCAGTGTGGTTCTCCAATTCAGCCTTATTAGTAATTAAGTTGATGTTTTGATCTCCATGAGTCTACCTCCTTTGTCTACTTTTCAACTGACTCCAAACATACAAAGAAAAAGAAGTTTATTTTTAATCAGTGGCTTCATATGCTGACTAAAAACCACAAGTGTAGAATTCTCCTGGTATGTTTCTTATTTAAGTGTCAGAGGAGCCAATAGTCTCATTTTGGAATAACAGTAATAATATTTTGTCTGATTAGTCATTTATTTATTCATTTATTCAATGAATATTTATTTAGTAGCATTATATATGCTATAATCATATGCTAATATACAGTGGTCAGCAAAAATAGGACTCATAACTCCAAAAAAATAAAGTAAAATTAGACTATTTTGTGTGCCACTAAAGAGAGAGACATAAGGCCATGTTCCATGAAAACAGATAATGAAGGGATTTGATTTAATTAGGGAAATCAGCAAAGGCTTCTCAAGAAAGTAACAATCAAGCTGAGATCTGAAGAATCAATTGCTTTTATCTAGTTGAAGGGGGAGAAAAGGGTGTTCTTGGCATGTGAAAGGTCCTGTGATGGGAGGAAGCATGGCTAATTCAAAGGACTTAAAGGTGCCCAGAGTGGATGGAGGGGAGGAAAAGAAAATGATATTGGTGGAGATGAAGTTGGAGAAGTACTAAAGCCAAAATCAAACCCATTTCTGTTGAGTTGATTCCAACTCATAGTGACCCTATAGGACAGAATAGAACTGCCCAATAGGGTTTCCAAGGAGCGCCTGGTGGATTCAAATTGCCCACCTTTTGGTTAGCAGCCATAGCTCTTAACCAGTGTGCCACCAGGTTTCCTTGGGGAAGTAAGCAGGATCCAAATCATGTAAATATTTGAAGGCCCTTTCAAGGAATTTGGTCTTTATCATAAGAATGATGGGAAAGCAGTCGACTTGGTGAGAGTTCAGACAGATGGTGGTAGCTTAAACTAGGGTATCATTAATAAAGATAGAGAGAAGGAGACCCATTAGAGAAATTTTTAACAGATACACTTGCCATAATTTAGTCATGAATGAGATGGTAGTGAGGAAGTCAAGGATGAGGTCTAGGGTTCTAACTTATGTAACTAGATGGATGCAGAGCTATTTACTGAGGGGAGAAACCCTTGAGAAGACCATGGAAGATTATGAGTTTGGTTTTTGATCTGTTGAGCCTAAGGTTACATTTTGGACAGAGAAAAGGAGATAAAGAAGGTGGTTGAACCTAGAGGTCTGACAGGTGTAGGAGCAGTCTGGGGTGGAGATACATAAGTTGTAAGTTATATGTACATGATAACTGATGCTGTAAGCATTGATGAGCTTATCTGGAGAAAAGAGTATAGAAGACAGAGCCTAACACCAAGATATGCAGAAATCTAAAGTTTAATGATCAGATAAAGGGGTATGAGCCTGAAAAAGAGAGCAACAATGAGAAGTTATAGAGATAGGAGAAAACCAGGGTATTATCACAGAAATCAGAGAAAGGGCTTAAAAATGGGAAGTGTGCTCAACTTTGTGCAACAGTGCCAAGACAGGGAAGAAGGGGGTTGGAAATCATTCATTCATTTAGTCACAGAGACTTTGACATGGGCCCTTTCACTGTAGAGATGGGGCAGAAGCCCAGCTGGAATGAGTTGAGTAATGAGTGAAAGGTCACGAAAAGGAAAAAAGCTTAACAAAGTTTAAGAAACAAGTTTGAGAAAAAAGGAAACAAATTTAAGACAAATTCTTCTAGAGTGTTTCTGTGAAGGGAAGGAAATCAGAGGTAGAGCTGAAGTTGGAAGGTAATATTTAGTATGATTTAAGATGGTTTAAAAATTCACTAAGAATTCGGAGGCGGAGCCAAGATGGCGGACTAGGCAGACGCTACCTCGGATCCCTCTTACAACAAAGACACGGAAAAACAAGTGAATCAATCACATACATGACAATCTACGAACCCTGAACAACAAACACAGATTTAGAGACGGAGAACGAACTAATACGGGGAAGCAGCAATTGTTTTCAGAGCCTGAAGCCAGTGTACCAGTCAGGTACGGCACGAGCACAGAGAGCTGCTCCACCCCCCTGAACTAACCCGGGAGGGGGACCAGCCGGTTCCACGGGCGCTGTGGGACGCAGCCGGTAGAAGTCCCCGGGAGGCAGTGACTGGTCTTGGAACGGGGAGAGCAGCGTCCCAGCCGGGGAACCGTCCCGCTGGGATTTGGACTGAACGCAGGTATGGCATAAACACGGAGAGCTGCTCCACCCCCCTGAACTAACCCCGGGAGGGGGCCCAGCCGGTTCAGGAGGGCGTCTTGGGACGCAGCCAGTAGGAGAAGTCCCTGGGAGGCAGCGACTGGTATTGGAGCGGGGAGAGCAGCGTCCCAGCTGGGACACTCGGTCACGGCACAAGCACGGAGAGCTGCTCCACCCACCTGAACCAACCCTGGGAGGGGACCCAACCGGTTCTCGGAGGCGGCACGGCAACGCGGCTGGAGGGACGAGAAGTCCCCGGGAGGCAGCGACTGATTTTGGAGTCGAGAGTGCACCGTCCCAGCAGGGGAGCCTTGAGGCTGGGTGTGGGGCTGGAAGTGGAGGATCTGACCGTGACTCCAGCGGGCCAGACCCCCCGGGGGCAATCTCCACACAGCCAGCACACATAGGCGACGCGCCCCGCGGGAATCTCAGATATAATAGTCATTCCAAGCAAGACAAGCCACTCTGGCTATATTCTGAGGTGCTACTCTCCTATTTCTCTGTTCCCTCCCCCACCCTCCCCAGGCGGCTTCATTAACATCCGAATAGGCTGAGCCAGAGGGAGAACTCTGATAGGGATGTGACTGTATTTTCTTTTAGCGGATTTTCTGGAAAAACTAGTTTCCCAGTGATGGCTCGGAGACAACAATCCATATCAAACCACTTAAAGAAGCAGACCATGACAGCTTCTCCAACCCCCCAAACAAAAGAATCAAAATCTTTCTCAAATGAAGATACAATCCTGGAATTATCAGATACAGAATATAAAAAACTAATTTACAGAATGCTTCAAGACATCACAAATGAAATAAGGCAAACTGCAGAAAAAGCCAAGGAACACACTGATAAAACTGTTGAAGGACTCAAAAAGATTATTCAAGAACATAGTGGAAAAATTAATAAGTTGCAAGAATCCATAGAGAGACAGCATGTAGAAACCCAAAAGATTAACAATAAAATAACAGAATTAGACAACACACTAGGAAGTCAGAGGAGCAGACTCGAGCAATTAGAATGCAGAATGGGACATCTGGAGGACCAGGGAATCAACACCAACATAGCTGAAAAAAAATCAGATAAAATAATTTTAAAAAATGAAGAAACCCTAAGAATCATGTGAGACTCTATCAAGAAGGATAACCTGCAGGTGATTGGAGTCCCAGAACAGGGAGGGGGGACAGAAAACACAGAGAAAATAGTTGAAGAACTCCTGACACAAAACTTCCCTGACATCATGAAAGACGAAAGGATATCTATCCAAGATGCTCATTGAACCCCATTTAAGATTGATCCAAAAAGAAAAACACCAAGACGTATTATCATCAAACTCACCAAAACCAAAGATAAACAGAAAATTTTAAAAGCAGCCAGGGAGAAAAGAAAGGTTTACTTCGAGGGAGAATCAATAAGAATAAGTTCAGACTACTCAGCAGAAACCAAGCAGGCAAGAAGGGAATGGGACGACATATACAGAACACTGAAGGAGAAAAACTGCCAGCCAAGGATCATATATCCAGCAAAACTCTCTCTGAAATATGAAGGTGAAATTAAGATATTTTCAGACAAACACAAGTTTAGAGAATTTGCAAAAACCAAACCAAAGCTACAAGAAATACTAAAGGATATTGTTTGGTCAGAAAACCAATAATATCAGATATCAGCACAACACAAGGTCACAAAACAGAACGTCCTGATATCAACTCAAATAGGGAAATCACAAAAACAAACAAATTAAGATTAATTAAAAAAAATACACATAACAGGGAATCATGGAAGTCAATAGGTAAAAGATCACAATAATCAAAAAAAAAAAAAAAGAGGGACTAAATACAGGAGGCATTGAACTGCCATATGGAGAGTGATACAAGGCGATATAGAACAATACAAGTTAGGTTTTTACTTAGAAAAAGAGGGGTAAATAATAAGGTAACCACAAAAAGGTATAACAACTCTATAACTCAAGATAAAAGCCAAGAAAAACGTAACGACTCAACTAACATAAAGTCAAACACTATGAAAATGAGGATCTCAAAATTTACTAAGAAAAACGCCTCAGCACAAAAAAGTATGTGGAAAAATGAAATTGTCAACAACACACATAAAAAGGCATCAAAATGACAGCACTAAAAACTTATTTATCTATAATTACGCTGAATGTAAATGGACTAAATGCACCAATAAAGAGACAGAGAGTCTCGGACTGGATAAAGAAACACGATCCGTGTATATGCTGCCTACAAGAGACACACCTTAGACTTAGAGACACAAACAAACTAAAACTCAGAGGATGGAAAAAATATATCAAGCAAACAATAAGCAAAAAAGAAGAGGTGTAGCAATATTAATTTCTGACAAAATAGACTTTAGACTTAAATCCACCACAAAGGATAAAGAAGGACACTATATAATGATAAAAGGGACAATTGATCAGGAAGACATAACCATATTAAATATTTATGCACCCAATGACAGGGCTGCAAGATACATAAATCAAATTTTAACAGAATTGAAAAGTGAGATACATACCTCCACAATTATAGTAGGAGACTTCAACACACCACTTTCGGAGAAGGACAGGACATCCAGTAAGAAGCTCGATAGAGACACGGAAGATCTAATTACAACAATCAACCAACTTGACCTCATTGACTTATGCAGAACTCTCCACCCAACGGCTGCAAAATATACTTTTTTTTCTAGCGCACATGGAACATTCTCTAGAATAGACCACATATTAGGTCATAAAACAAACCTTTGCAGAGTCCAAAACATCGAAATATTACAAAGCATCTTCTGAGACCACAAGGCAATAAAACTAGAGATCAATAACAGAAAAACTAGGGAAAAGAAATCAAATACTTGGAAAATGAACAATACCGTCCTGAAAAAAGACTGGGTTCTAGAAGACATCAAGGAGGGAATAAGGAAGTTCATAGAAAGCAACAAGAATGAAAATACTTCCTATCAAAACCTCTGGGACACAGCAAAAGCCGTGCTCAGAGGCCAATTTATATCGATAAATGCACACATACAAAAAGAAGAAAGAGCCAAAATCAGAGAACTGTCCCTACAACTTGAACAAATAGAAACTGAGCAACAAAAGAATCCATCAGGCACCAGAAGAAAACAAATAATAAAAATTAGAGCTGAACTAAATGAATTAGAGAACAGAAAAACAATTGAAAGAATTAACAAAGCCAAAAGCTGGTGCTTTGAAAAAATTAACAAAATTGATAAACCATTGGCTAGACTGACTAAAGAAAAACAGGAAAGGAAACAAATAACCCGAATAAGAAACGAGAAGGACCACATCACAACAGAACCAAATGAAATTAAAAGAATCATTTCAGATTATTATGAAAAATTGTACTCTAACAAATTTGCAAACCTAGAAGAAATGGATGAATTCCTGGAAATACACTACCTACCTAAACTAACACATTCAGAAGTAGAACAACTAAATAGACCCATAACAAAAAAAAGAGATTGAAACGGTAATCAAAAAACTCCCAACAAAAAAAAGCCCTGGCCCGGACGGCTTCACTGCAGAGTTCTACCAAACTCTCAGAGAAGAGTTAACACCACTACTTCTGAAGGTATTCCAAAGCATAGAAAATGACGGAATACTACCCAACTCATTCTATGAAGCCACCATCTCCCTGATACCAAAACCAGGTAAAGACATTACAAAAAAAGAAAATTATAGACCTATATCCCTCATGAACATTGATGCAAAAATCCTCAACAAAATTCTAGCCAATAGAATCCAACAACACATCAAAAAAATAATTCACCATGATCAAGTGGGATTTATACCAGTTATGCAAGGCTGGTTTAATATCAGAAAAATCATTAATGTAATCCATCACATAAATAAAACAAAAGACAAAAACCACATGATCTTATCAATTGATGCAGAAAAGGCATTTGACAAAGTCCAACACCCATTTATGATAAAAACTCTTACCAAAATAGGAATTGAAGGAAAATTCCTCAACATAATAAAGGGCATCTATGCAAAGCCAACAGCCAATATCACTCTAAATGGAGAGAACCTGAAAGCATTTCCCTTGAGAACGGGAACCAGACAAGGATGCCCTTTATCACTGCTCTTATTCAACATCGTGCTTGAAGTCCTAGCCAGGGCAATTAGGCTAGACAAAGAAATAAAAGGTATCTGGATTGGCAAGGAGGAAGTAAGGTTATCACTATTTGCAGATGACATGATTATATACACAGAAAACCCTAAGGAATCCTCCAGAAAACTACTGAAACTAATAGAAGAGTTTGGCAGAGTCTCGGGTTATAAAATAAACATACAAAAATCACTTGGATTCCTCTACATCAACAAAAAGAACACTGAAGAGGAAATAACCAAATCAATACCATTCACAGTAGCCCCCAAGAAGATAAAATACTTAGGAATAAATCTTACCAAGGATGTAAAAGACCTATACAAAGAAAACTACAAAGCTCTACTACAAGAAATTCAAAAGGACATACTTAAGTGGAAAAACATACCTTGCTCATGGATAGGAAGACTTAACATAGTAAAAATGTCTATTCTACCAAAAGCCATCTATACATATAACGCACTTCCGATCCAAATTCCAATGTCATATTTTAAGGGGATAGAGAAACAAATCACCAATTTCATATGGAAGGGAAAGAAGCCCCGGATAAGCAAAGCACTACTGAAAAAGAAGAAGAAAGTGGGAGGCCTCACTCTACCTGATTTCAGAACCTATTATACAGCCACAGGAGTCAAAACAGCCTGGTACTGGTACAACAACAGGCACATAGACCAATGGAACAGAATTGAGAACCCAGACATAGATCCATCCACGTATGAGCAGCTGATATTTGACAAAGGACCAGTGTCAATTAATTGGGGAAAAGATAGTCTTTTTAACAAATGGTGCTGGCATAATTGGATATCCATTTGCAAAAAAAATGAAACAGGACCCATACCTCACACCATGCACAAAAACTAACTCCAAGTGGATCAAAGACCTAAACATAAAGACTAAAACGATAAAGATCATGGAAGAAAAAATTGGGACAACCCTAGGAGCCCTAATACAAGGCATAAACAGAATACAAAACATTACCAAAAATGATGAAGAGAAACCCGATAACTGGGAGCTCCTAAAAATCAAACACCTACGCTCATCTAAAGACTTCACCAAAAGAGTAAAAAGACCACCTACAGACTGGGAAAGAATTTTCAGCTATGACATCTCCGACCAGCGCCTGATCTCTAAAATCTACATGATTCTGTCAAAACTCAACCACAAAAAGACAAACAACCCAATCAAAAAGTGGGCAAAGGATATGAACACTCATTTCACTAAAGAAGATATTCAGGCAGCCAACAGATACATGAGAAAATGCTCTCGATCATTAGCCATTAGAGAAATGCAAATTAAAACTACGATGAGATTCCATCTCACACCAGCAAGGCTGGCATTAATCCAAAAAACACAAAATAATAAATGTTGTGGAGGCTGCGGAGAGATTGGAACTCTCATACACTGCTGGTGGGAATGTAAAATGGTACAACCACTTTGGAAATCTATCTGGCGTTATCTTAAACAGTTAGAAACAGAACTACCATACAACCCAGAAATCCCACTCCTGGGAATATACCCTAGAGATACAAGAGCCTTCATACAAACAGATATATGCACACCCATGTTTATTGCAGCTCTGTATACAATAGCAAAAAGTTGGAAGCAACCAAGGTGTCCATCAACGGATGAATGGGTAAATAAATTGTGGTATATTCACACAATGGAATACTACGCATCGATAAAGAACAGTCACGAATCTGTGAAACATTTCATAACATGGAGGAACCTGGAAGGCATTATGCTGAGCAAAATTAGTCAGAGGCAAAAGGACAAATATTGTATAAGACCACTATTATAAGATCTTGAGAAATAGTAAACCTGAGAAGAACACATACTTTTGTGGTTACGAGGGGGGGAGGGAGAGAGGGTAGGAGAGGGTTTTTTATTGATTAATCAGTAGATAAGAACTGCTTTAGGTGAAGGGAAAGACAACACTCAATACATGGAAGGTCAGCTCAATTGGACTGGACCAAAAGCAAAGAAGTTTCCGGGATAAAATGAATGCATCAAAGGTCAGCGGAGCAAGGGCGGGGGTCTGGGGACCATGGTTTGCAGGGACTTCTAAGTCAATTTGCAAAATAATTCTATTATGAAAACATTCTGCATCCCACTTTGAAATGTGGCGTCTGGGGTCTTAAATGCTAACAAGCGGCCATCTAAGATGCATCAATTGGTCTCAACCCACCTGGAGCAAAGGAAAATGAAGAACACCAAGGCCACACGACAACTAAGAGCCCAAGAGACAGAAAGGGCCACATGAACCAGAGACCTACATCATCCTGAGACCAGAAGAACTAGTTGGTGCCCGGCCACAATAGATGACTGCCCTGACAGGGAGCACAGCAGAGGACCCCTGAGGGAGCAGGAGATCAGTGGGATACAGACCCCGAATTCTCATAAAAAGACCAAACTTAATGGTCTGACTGCGACTAGAGGAATCCCGGCGGCCATGGTCCCCAGACCTTCTGTTGGCACAGGACAGGAACCATCCCCGAAAAAACTCATCAGACATGAAAGGTACTGGTCAGCGGGTGGGAGAGAGACGCTGATGAAGAGTGAGCTAATTGTATCAGGTGGACACTTGAGATTGTGTTGGCAACTCTTGTCTGGAGGGGGGATGGGAGGATAGAGAGAGAGGGAAGCCGGCAAAATTGTCACAAAAGGAGAGACTGAAAGGGCTGACTCAAGAGGGGGAGAGCAAGTGGGAGTAGGGAGTGAGATGTATGTAAACTTATATGTGACAGACTGATTGGATTTGTAAACGTTCACTTGAAGCTTAATAAAAGTTAATTAAAAAAAAAATTCACTAAGAAGAGTTTGCTTGAGTCTGAGTATATGAAAGAAAATGAATAATTGATAGTATGAGGTTCCTAAAAAGGTGGGAAGGGGTGGGAGGCAAAGTGCAAGCCAAAAATTGGCTTCAGATAAAGGGACGAACATCTCCTCTGTCATGAAATGAGAGACGGAATCAAGGATGGGGGTAGATGTAGATTTGTAGATCAGAAGGCCAAAGTGTTCTTGTTGGAACACTTGATTTTCTCTATGAAGTGGGTGTAGTTCTATGCTGAAATTGAAGGGGGAAGTGGTATGTGGGGGTGATGGAGAGTGGGGAAAATTTGTATAGTCATGGGAAGTAAAAGATTGAGTTGCCCAGAGACACATGTATGGATTGCAGAACAGTGTGGATGGCCTATTTGAGGTGGGTGATAATAATTCCTTAAAAAAATAAACATCCAAACCAAAAACCTAATGCCAGTGAGTCGGTTCTGACTCATAGCAACCCTTAGCACAGAGAAGAACTGCCTCATAGGATTTCCAAGGCTGTAAATTTTTATGGAAGCAGACTGCTACATCTTCTTCCCATGGAGCGGCTGGTAGATTTGAACCACCAACCTTTTGGTTAGCAGCTGAGTGTTTTAAATGCTGTGCTACCAGGACACCTTAAAAATACACATAAAAATCCAACCCAAACCAAACCCACTGCTGTCGAGTTGATTTCCATTCACAGAAACCCTATAGAACAGAGTAGAACTGCCCCATAGAGTTTCCAAAGAGCACCTGGTGGATCTGAACTGCCGACTTTTTGGTTAGCAGCCATAGCTCTTAACCACTATGCCACCAGAGATTCCAGAATAAGCATAGTTATGTTTAAAGCTTATGTCTAAAAACTCTCTTGCCTATTGGTTTGTTTACACTTTTTATCTTGGTTTATGGTCAAGCCTTGTCTCCTTGTATGCCCAGTTATTTTTTATTTAGTGCCAAGTTATTTTTGGTTGAGTGCTTGATAGAGAAAATTTGAGGCATTGAATGTTTTCTTCCTCCAGAGATTTACTGTTGTTGCTGGCAGGCAGGCAAGTAGGGGCACTGGCAATCCCAGGCCTACAGTTCATTCAGGAATTGAGATGATAAGAAACTCCAGTCCCCTGTGAGAGCTCATCTCTTCCTGTTCACTTTGAATTTTAGGGGTTCCAACTAAAATCCTAGGGTTTTTACCAGGGCTACTCCTTCTTAGCAGGTCTCAAACTTTAAATTTTGACTCCCTAGCCACTTGAGTCTATTAAAATCCAGGTGCAGCTTCTTAGGTTCTCAGCTACACTTTCAGAATCACAAGTGCCTGTAGGGTCATGGTTCCCAAACCTTAGGGTGCATCAGAATCACCTATGGGGCTTTTTAAAACACTGATTGCTGGGCCTCACCCCAGAGTTTCTGATTTAGTAGATACGGTATGGGGCCAGAGAATTCATATTTTTAACAAATTTCCAGATGCTGTTGCTCGTTTGGGGATCACACTTGGAGAACCACTGTTCTAGTGGAGAAGCTCCCCTCCTCTCTAGGATCTTGATACCATGATTTCTCACTGCCCTTGAGTTGGCCTCTGACTCATGGTGACTCCATGTTCAACCGAACCAAGGAAAAGCTGCCTGGTTCTGTACCACACTCTTGACCGTTGTGATCCATAGGATTTTTAACAGCTGATTTTCAGAAGTAGATCTTCAGGCCTTCCTTCCAAGTCTATCTTAGTCTGGAAGCTCCACTGAAACCTGTTCAGCATCACAGCAACACGTAAGCCTCTGTCGACAGACAGAGGTGCGCTGACTGGCGGCGGAACCTGGGTCTCCCACACAGAAGTAAGAATTTACCGCTGAACCACCACTGTTCTCACATTTGTAACTTTATATTGTCCTCAAAAGTGAATTTTTCTTTTTTCACTTGTTATCTTGCTCCTCTAGAGCGGTCATGGTGAGTGTTGGTTTGAACCACTTACAGTGCCATTGCCAAGAGAAAAACTTCCAAACTAATGACAGAGAAGATTTACCAAGAAATTACTAGGTGCCAGACCATGGCTGTTGATTTGCACAGCCACAGGGGGTATCATTCACATTGTGTGTTATACGAAAGGTCTCACAATGTGAGTGGTCCGGCCTGGGGTTGTGCAATGCAGCAGCCCTGGGGAACTGTGCACCGGGCAGTGACCATTATATGTATTGCCTCATTTACCCTTACAACACCCCTATCATTATCCTCATTTACAGACGAGGACACTGAAACTTAGAATAAATAACTTTCCTGAGGTCACGGAGTTTGTCAATGACAAAGTTAGAGGTAAACCCAGGATTACTGCTAAGACTGTATTTCTTGATATGCAGAAATCAAGTCTTACCTTCTCTAGCTGTAAAATGGGCACAATCATATTTAGCCTCAACCTCATAGCTGAGTAGATAGAGTGAATTAATGCAGCAGTGGGTTTAAAGTGTTGAAAGTTTTGGGGATAAGAGTATTAACTTTCATTTTCATCATTGCGTTCAGCAAAGTGGTTTTGTTACGAAGGCATAAACACCTCCAGTTGTTAAGCCAGCAAATGAAGACAACCAACGAAGCAGAGATAAAGCCAAAGCAGGTGTTTCAAATAGCGCTGCGGAATAATGGTAAGAGACACCCACCTTTAAAATGGCACCATGCTTTAAGAAGCAACAGATTCATCCACCGAGTCGTATAAGACTAAGTTCCCCCTCCCCTAGCTTTCCCTTAAAAACATCAAGTGTCTAATTTGTTTCTCCTTTTAGGTTCCTCTTCTCCCTCCACAACTAACTACAAGGTGTTAATTTTAAAAGGAAGCACACTGAGAGCCCCTTCAGGCATAGCATAAAACCCCATACCTAGAGGTCAGAGGTACAAATCCAGGTGGGGTCAGTAGTGACCGAAAGCCCAATGACTGCCCACCTGTTGGCTGTTTCCTGGTCTGTGTGAAGTGAATCAATGGTCTCGGCTGACTCACCAGTCTGCATCCGAACGAGCACTGCCAGATACTGGTTGCCATTCTCAGCACAGAGGCCAAGACCTCAATGACAGCTGTCGCCCCTCCAGGAATGGCTCCCACAGAACACTGGCATGTGGAGGGGTGGGAGGGCAGGAGTGGATTGGGAAAGGAGAGAGCTGTTGTCTTATCCTTCCACCTTCTTGACGAAAGAAAAGATATAGCTTTTGGACCTAGGCAAGGGGGTTGACTTCCTGATTTGTCATTCCCTTTTGGAATTTCATTCAGCAGAGGAGAGGAGCCAATCACCAGTAGTAAGCAATGCTGGTAATATTGTACAGAGAAACTTGCCAAGGCTCTCTGGACTAAGGAGAACCAGACCGGACAACAGGCAGCAGTCTGAGAAGAGTAGGGCTGAACATATACAGATAACTGCATTTCTTCCCTGCAGACATTAAACAATCATGAAAACCTTGAAGGCTCAGAGAAGCAAGCAGTCAGATGTATTGTTTCTCTTTTGTTTGACTCCCTTCCAGCTGCTCTCTGCTCCCTGCAAGAAGGCAGAGGGTCTCTGTCCCATTGCTCTTGCTCTCTCCCACGAGGTCCATGTGACACTGCCTCCCCCTCGCCCACCCCAAAATCCCACCCCTGACTGAGGTTTGCCACTCATTACCATCTCAAGTCTGGGCCTTTCCAGACTAGTTCTGACTCAGGGAACAGAAAAAAGGTTTTTTCTCAGAAGACGGCTGTTGAGTTTTAAGCTCCATTTTTTTGTTTTCAGTTACTACATTGTCGCTGTTATCAAAGCCCTTGCCTTAATCCAAGAGCCTTCCCTGGCTTTTGTCTGAGCGTCTGAATCTTTATTACACTGTCAAGAGAATGGAATACAGTGGGATCCAAATTTCACTGGGTCAAGCTGAGAACATAGTACTGAAGAACATGGACTGTTCTTTCGAGAAATGTGGTAGTGGAAGAGGAAGACCGAGCAAAGGGATGGTGGAGGAAGGTTTGTTAGGATGTGGGAAGAAGTGTGCAGGTATTTTAACTTTGTGAGAAAGGAGATGGTGAAGACAGAGAGAATGAAAATGCACAGGAAATGAGGGGAAATAATGTATAGAGGAAATGCAAGAGAAGGAAAAAAGGAATGGAGTAAACTGTGCCGGCAAAGGAAGTAGCCTGGAAGAAGAAGAGGCCAAGAGGGAAGAAAGGGTACTGTTGTGTATAAATTTAAGACTTAGAGAGCCAAATAGTTGGATTGTTCATCAGTATTGTTGTCATTAGCTGCAGTCAAGTAGACCCTGTCTCAGGGCGACCCCGTGCACAGCAAAACGAAACACTGAGCTATACCTGTCATGGCTTAAGGATTGGACTGTTGTGATCCATAGGGTTTTCACTGATGATCTTTGGAAATAGATCACCAGGCCTTTCTTCCTAGTCTGTCTCAGTCTGGAAGTTCCACTGAAACCTGTTCAGCATCATAGCAACACGCAAGTCTCCACTGACAGATGAGTGGTGGCTGTACATGAGATGCATTGGTGAGGAATCGAACTTGGGTCTCCCACACGGAAGGTGAGAATTTTACCACTGAACCAGCACTCTCCCCCCATTCATCATTCATTATTATAAGGTCGAAGGCAAAGCTCTTCACAGAAAAGTGGCCGGGAGTCTGAGGAATGTGACAATGATTTATGGGAAAGGGGAAAGGAGGTCCCTGGGGAACAGAAGTAAGGGATGAGGGCACAGATGGCTTCATACGGATTTGCATCCTGCATTTGTATATTAGTATTATCCTTAGAAATCACCCACCATCACTTGGCTTTCAGTCATGCAAAGAGTATCACTGCTTTATATTACATAAAGAGGTTTGACATGAGAATTGAAATGAAAATAGACTCTAGAAAATCCCACCCAATATATACATGGCATGGGAAAAAACAAGTGGGCTGTCAAAAAGTTCTCAAAGAACTTTACAAAAAACTTTCCTCTTCAGTGAGTTGAAACAGCATGAAAAATCATGTTTTGGAGCTCAAGCTCCATGCTCTCTGTTGGGGGTGATGCTTGAAGAAAAGGAGGAGTGTGTTCTGTGGTTAGTCATATTTTAATTGCTCACAATGTGAACCAAAAGTTCAAAACCAAATATTAAAAATATCTCCCCTCTGGTCAGAATTGGCTCTACGGCACTGGGTTTTTTTCGGAGGTGGGGAACATTCAATTAAAATCTATGGGGGGAAAATATTTCAAAATGACAGCCAGAGAGTAACAACAATAAAAATCACTGTAAACCAAGAGCTTACATTGGTGGATCACACTGAAATGAGTCATGGGGCGAGGGGGAGAGTGGTGAGAGTTATCTTGGCCACGCCCAGCTGAGGGTTCTGAACCTTAGGCCATGATTCCCAGTATTGTGTTTTTGTTCACCATTTTGTCATCTGATGTGATTTTCCTGTGTGTTGTAAATCCTACCTCGATGATGTTAATAAGACAGGATTAGAGGCAGTTATGTTAATGAGGCAGTACTCAATCTACAAGATTAGGTTTTGTTTTAAGCCAATCTCTTTTGAGATACAGAAGAAAGAAGCAAGCAGAGAGACATGGGAATCTCATACCACCAAGAAAGTAGAGCCAGGCATGCACGTCCTTTGGACCTGGGGTTCCCATGCTGAGAGCCTCCTAAACCAGAGGAAGACTGATGACAAGGACCTTCCCCCAGAGCCAACAGAGAGAGAAAGCCATCCCCTGGAGCTAGCACCCTGAATTCGGACTTCTAGCCTCCTAGACTTTGAGAAAATAAATTCCTGCTTGTTAAAGCCAAGGACTTGTGGTATTTCTGTTATAGCAGCACTAGGTAACTAAGATACTCCACCTTCAAGGACGTGCTGCTGTGACCCAAAGTGAAATGTGAACAAAATTCACCTTAGGCATCAAAAGTCTTGCCTTTCTATGCTGGTTCTTACCTTTTAGGATTCTCTAGGTGGTGCAAATGATTACCATGCTCAGCTGCTAACCATAAAGTTGGAGGTGTGAGTCCACCCAGAAGTACCTTAGAAGAAAGGCCTGGTGTCTTACTTCAGAAAAATCAGCCATTGAAAATTCTATGGAGCACAGTTCTACTCTGACACACATATGGAGGCCATGCGTTGGAATTGACTTCATGGCAACTTTTTTTTTTTCCTTACCCTTTGCAGCTCCTGCTCCAACTCTTATAAATATCCAGTGTCTCCTTCTAGGACAGACTTCACTCACAAAGGGTTTGAAATGCATTCACACCAAGATGAAAATAACTGAGGACAGAAAAGATCAGTTACTTATCTCTGGAATATTAGCATTTTAATAGGGCAGCTCTTAGGTAAAAAGAATGCTATCGGACTTTGAAACAGCATCACAGGGATAAAAGCCATTTTGAGACCATCCCACCCTCCTGCCAGTGAGAGACCTTCCTGGGATAATTCATAGAATTGGAGTGCTGGAAGGGAACTTAGGTTGCTGTGAATCAGAATCAACTCGATGGCAAAAGGTTTTGATTAAGATGGTGTCAACTCACCAAAATAAAAGCTAAGGGTTACCATAGACTAAAGGAACTTGGAACTCTTTAAAGGACATTCAGCATTGTGGTTTGACAATTTTTGCTTTTTTGGGCTCAGATGAGAAAATCTGCATCTGACACATGGGGTGTGCATGTATGTACAGGTAAGAGCATGTGCACATTTGTACCCTCAGGTTTGGCAAGATCCTTGTACAGCAAACATGACATTTGAAATCACCATTCAGAGCCAATATCTGTCACTTATTAACTTATTCAATTCTCATAACCACCCCAAGAGGTAGGCACTGCTATCGCAATCTTACAGGAAAGGGAGTTGCACGGCATAGACAGCTTAAGTGGCTTGCCCAAGCTTGCACAAGGTATGGCTGGTGGGTGGGATTTGAAACCTTGGGTTCAATATGGACGCAGTGTCTGGACTCCCAGCCACCTGTAAACTGACACTGACAACTTGAGATGGGCTTCACAGAAGCAGCTGTTTTTGAACTAGGTGTTGAAGGACGAGTTTTCCAGGTTGGAATGGAGTGGATGGGCTCTGGTTAGTCTTCTACACACATGAAAAGCATGGTAGATTTAGGGCAATGCAGTGTTTCAGCCCCCCATGTGTCTGTCAGTTTGTCCTACTGTGGGAGCTTGTGTGTTGCTATGATGCTGGAAGCTATGTCACCAGTATTCAGATACCAGCAGGGTCACCCACGGAGGACAGGTTTCAGCTGAGCTTCCGGACTAAGACAGACTAGGAAGAAGGACCTGGCAGTCTACTTCTGAAAAGCATTAGACAGTGAAAACCTTATGAATAGCAGCGGAACATTGTCTGATATAGTGCTGGAAGATGAGCCCCCCAGGTTGGAAGGCACTCAAAAGATGACTAGGGAAGAGCTGCCTCCTCAAAATAGAGTTGACCTTAATGACGTGGATGGAGTAAAGCTTTCGGGACCTTCATTTGCTGATGTGGCATGACACAAAATGAGAAGAAACAGCTGCAAACACCCATTAATAATCAGAACCTGGAATGTGTGAAGTATGAATCTAGGAAAATTGGAAATCATCAAAAATGAAATGGAACACATAAACATCGATATCCTAGGCATTAGTGAGCTGATATGGACTGGCATTGGCCATTTTGAATCAGACTATCATATAATCTACTATACTGGGAATAACAACTTGAAGAGGAATGGTGTTGCACTCATTGTCAAAAAGAACGTTTCAACATCTGTCCTGAAGTACAACGCTGTCAGTGATAGGATAATATCCATACGCCTACAAGGAAGACCAGTTAATACGACTGTTATTCAAATTTACGCACCAACCACTAGGGCCAAAGATGAAGAAATAGAAGATTTTTGTCAGCTGCTGCAGTCTGAAATTGATCGAATGGGCATTCAAGATGCATTGATAATTACTGGCGATTGGAATGTGAAAGTTGGAAACAAAGAAGAAGGATCAGTAGTTGGAAAATATGGCCTTGGTGATAGAAACAATGCCAGAGATCGAATGGTAGAATTTTGCAAGACCAACGACTTCATTGCAAATACCTCCTTTCACCAACATAAACGGCAACTATACACATGGACCTCGCCAGATGGAACACACAGAAATCAAATTGACTACTTATGTGGAAAGAGACGATGGAAAAGCTCAATATCACCAGTCAGAACAAGGCCAGGGGCTGACTGTGGAACAGACCATCAATTGCTCCTATGCAAGTTCAAGCTGAAACTGAAGAAAATCAGAGCACGTCCACGAGAGCCAAAATATGACCTTGAGTATATTCCACCTGAATTTAGAGACCATCTCAAGGATAGATTTGACGCATTGAACACTACTGACCGAAGACCAGACGAGTTGTAGAATGACATCAAGGACATCATCCATGAAGAAAGCAAGAGGTCACTGAAAAGACAGGAAAGAAAGAAAAGACCAAGGTGGATGTCAGAGGAGGCTCTGAAACTTGCTCTTGAGCATTGAGCAGCTAAAACAAAAGGAAGAATTCGTGAAGTAAAAGAACTGAACAGAAGATATCAAAGGGCCTCTCGAGAAGACAAAATAAAGTATTATAATGACATGTGCAAAGAGCTGGAGATGGAAAACCAAAAGGGAAGAACATGCTTGGCGTTTCTCAAGCTGAAAGAACTGAAGAAAAAATTCAAGCCTCGAGTTGCAAAGTGAAGGATTCCATGGGGAAAATATTAAATGATGCAGGAAGCATCACATGAAGATGGCAGGAATACACAGAGTCATTATACCAAAAAGAATTAATCGATACTCAACCATTTCAAGAGGTGGCATATGATCAGGAACCAATGGTACTGAAGGAAGAAGTCCAAGCTGCTCTGAAGGCATTGGGGAAAAACAAGGCTCCAGGAATTGATGGAATATCAATTGAGATGTTTCAACAAACAGATGCAGCGCTGGAGGTGCTAACTCGTCTATGCCAAGAAATATGGAGGACAGCTTCCTGGCCAACTGATTGGAAGAGATCCATATTTATGCCTATTCCCAAGAAAGGTGATCCAACTGAATGTGGAAATTATAGAACAATATCATTAATATCACACACAAGCAAAATTCTGCTGAAGATCATTCAAAAATGGCTGCAGCAGTATATCAATAGGGAACTGCCAGAAATTCAGGCCGATTTCAGAAGAGGACGTGGAACCAGGGATATCATTGCTGATGTCAGATGGATCCTGGCTGAAAGCAGAGAATACCAAAAGGATGTTTACCTATGTTTTATTGATTATGCAAAGGCATTTGACTGTGCAGATCATAACAAACTATGGATAACACTGCAAAGAATGGAAATTCCAGAACACTTAATTGTGCTCATGAGGAACCTTTACATAGATCAAGAGGCAGTTGTTCGGACAGAACAAGGGGATACTGATTGGCTTAAAGTCAGGAAAGGTGTGCGTCAGGGTTGTATCCTTTCACCATACCTATTTAACCTGTATGCTGAACAAATAATACGAGAAGCTGAACTATATGAAGAAGAACGGGGCATCAAGATTGGAGGAAGACTCATTAACAACCTGAGTTATGCAGATGACACAACCTTGCTTGCTGAAAGTGAAGAGGACTTGGAGCACTTACTAATGAAGATCAAAGACCACAGCCTTCAGTATGGATTACACCTCAACATAAAGAAAACAAAAACCCTCGAAACGGACCAATGAACAACATCATGATAAACAGAGAAAAGATTGAAGTTGTCAAGGATTTCATTTTACTTGGATCCGCAATCAACAGCCATGGAAGCAGCAGTCAAGAAATTAAAAGATGCATTGCATTGGGCAAATCTGCTGCAAAACACCTCTTCAAAGTGTTGAAGAGCAAAGATGTCACCCTGAAGACTAAGGTGTACCTGACCCAAGCCATGGTATTTTCAATCACATCACATGCATGTGAAAGCTGGACAATGAATAAGGAAGACCAAAGAGGAGTTGACACCTTTGAATCGTGGTGTTGGCAAAGAATATTGAATATACCCATGGACTGCCAAAAGAATGAACAAATCTGTCTTGGAAGAAGTACAACCAGAATGCTCCTTAAGAAGCTAGGATGGCGAGACTGCGTCTTACATACTTTGGACATGTTGTCAGGAGGGATGAGTCCCTGGAGAAGGACATCATGCTTGGCAGAGTACAGGGTCAGCGGAAAAGAGGAAGACCCTCAACAAGGTGGATTGACACAGTGGCTGCGACAACGAGCTCAAGCGTAACAACGATTGTAAGGATGGCGCAGGACCGGGCAGTGTTTCGTTCTGTTGTGCAGAGGGTCGCTATGAGTTGGAACCGACTCGACAGCACCTAACAACAACAACAACAGTATTTCAGCAAGGTAAGAGGTGTTATGGATTGAATTGTGTCCCCCCAAAATGTGTGTCAACTTGGCTAGGCCATAATTCCCAGTATTGTGTTTTTGTCTACCATTTTGTCATCTGATGTGATTTTTCCTATGTGTTGTAAACCCTACTTCTGTGATGTTAATAAGTCAGGATTAGAGGCAGTTATGTTAATGAGGCAGGACTCAACTTACTAGACTAGGTTGTATCTTGAGTCAACCTTTTTTGAGATATAAAAGAGAGATGCGAGCAGAGAGACAGGAGGACCTCATACCACCAAAAAAGAACAAGGAGTGGAGCTTGTCCTTTAGACCAGGTCCCTTCACCGAGAAGCTCCTAGACCAGGAGAAGACTGGTGACAAGAACATTCCCCCAGAACTGACAGAGAGAGAAAGCTTTACCCTGGAGCTGACACCCTGAATTTGGACTTCTAGCTTCCTAAGCTGTGAGAGAATAAACTTCCATCCACTGTGGTATTTCTATTATAGCAGCACTAGATAACTAAAACAGGGGTATAGGATGGACATGCGGAGTGACTGTACAATTCAGTTGGCCCATGATAATCTGAGGTTCCATTCGTTGTCCCAGCATAATTACAAATGGTGCCTCCTTTTACTCTTAAAAGAGTCTGAGTTTGGCTGGTAATTATATGGTCCACTTACCTATGGGGATTGCCTGTTCATGTAGGGCCTTGAATCGCATGATACAGAGTTTGGGTTTCCGTCTGTAGGTAGGAAAACACCTTTGATGACCAGAGTTGCCTGGGTAAAAAGCAAGAGTAGCAGGAAAGAGACCTGTCTTTATGGTGTTAAAGGACTTACTTCATAAGACGGTTGTAAAAAATCAACGAAATGGGCTTAGAACAGTATAACATGTACTAAAATGTTCAGGAAATATTAAGTCCTTTATTCCTTCTTCTTGACGTTATTTTGAGGAATCATAATCCACTCCCTTTTCCTTCATTGTCCCTCCTCCCCATTCTTCTTTCTCCTGTCTAACCTCACTTCCTTCATCACTAAGCAGGGCCCAGCATGCTTGCAGAGAGGCGGGCGCAAGGTAAGGGTGATGAGCCCACCACAGGAAATAGGAACCAAGGAGCACCCAACATAGTCTGGAGGTGGGAGGCAACCTGTGGTGAGAAAAGTTCCCGAGAGCCTGGTTCTTCCTCTAAAAATTCAGCAAGCTCAACTGAAGGCAGTCACGTTGTATGCTGATTCAACCTCAGTACAGCAGTGGTAGGAAAAAAAAAAACAAAACTGAAAACACACTTTAATTCTCACAGCAGGGAATCTGGTCAGGGTCCTGTCACCAATATGAACAGCACAGAGCTCTCAGTCTAATATTAATACCTAATAGACTGAGTGTCACACATCAGCATCACACATCAAACACAGTATGTTTCTGAAGCAGATATCAAATACTGTTTCCATTCTTGATTATGTTCCCTTTGTTCCAGGGCAGTAGAAAATAAATGAGCGAAGCACCCCTGGTCACACTATTTTGGGAGCTGGGGATGGCAGGCCACACAGTGAGGAAGGGAAGGGAGGAGAAATGATCATTTAGCACCGTCAATGCATCGGGGACATGGCATGCATTAAGTTAATCTTTCCAACAGCCTTATGAGCAGGGAGTATTATTCCCATTTTACAGATGGGGTAACTGCACCCAGAGATTAAACAGTCCATAGTCATACTGCCAATAAGTGCTGGAGCTGGGAGCCAACGACAAATGTTTCATAAGAACAGCCACATTTCTGCAAGAACGAACACTCAAATGGCCAAAAAAATCCAAAGGTAATTTCTTAGCCATGGGTCAGCCTGACACTGGATCTGCTAAGGCTTGTTTTAAGTGAGTAGGAGAGACATAGTCACTGTGAACTAAATATACTGAGAGAGAAGAAGAGAAGCCAGAGATGAGTGGCTAAGGTTGAAAACCTGGAGAGAGTCAGATAAAAAATAAATAAGCTGGCTGCATAGTACGATGGAGACTGGTAACGGCATGGGAAAAAATAAAACAGAGGAGGGGTGAGGAGTTTGGGGAAAAATTCAATGCATTTGAAATTGATTAATTACACAAATATTCAATACATTTTTCTGCTCTTCTAGACTATAAGCTCCAGGATGGTATAGACTGTGTCCATTCTGTTCACCACTATTTTTTTGGTGGAGCCCTGGTGGCATAATGGTTAAGAGCTTAACTGCTAACCAAAACTCAGCAGTTCAAATCCACCAGCTGCTCCTTACCTATGGGGCAGTTATACTCTATCCTATAAGGGTGCTACGAGTGGAAACCAACTCCATGGCACCTAACAACACCAAAACCAACACCACACCACCACCAACAACATTTTCTTGATGGAGTTAATGCCCTCAGCTGCTAACCAAAAGGTTGAAGGTACCCAAAGGTGTCTTGGAAGAAAGTCCTAGCAATCTTCTTCCAAAAAATCAGTATTGAAAACCCTATGGAGCTCAGGTTTACTCTGATGCACATGGGTTGCCTTGAGTTGTAAGTGACTCAATAAAAAAGCAGCTAGTTATTTTCTTAGAGTAGTAGCACTTGGCATGTGGTAGGCTTTCAATTAGTATTTGTTAAATGAACAAATGAATGAATGTGTATGGAAATTAGAGTGTGCATGCAATGGGTAAGGAGCCCTGGTAGTGTAACTGTTAAGCACTCAGCTTCTGACTAAAATGTTGCTGGTCCAAACCCACTAGCTGCTCCGTGGGAGATAAGACTTGGCTATCTGCTCCTGTAAAAATTTCAGCCTAGGAAATCCTATGGGGCAGTTCTATTCTGTCACATGGGGCCACTAAGAATTGGAACGGACTCGATGGTACACAGCAACAACATGTAATGGGTTAGGAAAATTCACATGAAGAATAATTTTTTGGACAATAAGTTCTAAGCCCCAGAATCATGGTGCACTCCTTACAATCTTAGTACGACTTTTTAGTCCTGAATTCTGAAAGATTAATGGAAAAGACTGCTAGGAAACATTGGGTAAAGTTAAAGTGAGTGATAGAAGGACGCAGAAAGCAAGAGGCTGAAGGGTCCAGGCTGAGGCTCAGGAGCTGAAAAGTCCTCTCTTGTTTTTGCTGCTGAAGGATTCAGGTGGTACATTGGGGAGCCAGTGGATAGACCCGTGCCACAGCCAGTCCTATCCCTTTGGTCATTTTTATGAAGGTGTTGATGTTACACAGTGGCTCCTTCAATTTACACTACATGAATTGTATCAGTTTGACTGATCACATTACTCAGGTACACTTTATTGCAAATAAGAGATATAACCTTGGTAAGTAAGGAAAGTAATGTGAACTCAGGTCTTTCTGGATGACCGAATTATCCACGGTCAGGGAGCTGTGTCATCAGTCGGCTTCCGTGTTACAAGGTTGACACAATTAAATGGCTGGATTCAGACTATGGCCCAATTGTGTAGCAGTTAGATTGCTCAGGCATCAATTCATTATGTGTTAGTTTTTTTAAAAAATGATTATATTTGGTTAAGTTTGATAGATAAAATATCAATTACCCACTGCCTTCTTTCCTGCCTGCACAATGTGTCAATATTAACGTGTAACAGGACCAAGGATTCGGAGCTTCGACTCCAATGCTTTGTTGGGTTGCAAAGAACAGAGACATAAGCTGGAGATTTCTAGTGATGGAGTTTAGTGCAAGGATTCAGAGGAAAGCAGAGTAAGAGGAATCATCTCAGGAGTCTTCTAGGCCTCTTGGAGGTCTGGAACATCATGGAGGGCACCAGAGTGAAGCGGGTTTGAATTCTGGTTCTTCTACTTGCAGGCTGTGTGACCCTGGGCACGGAAATGGTAATCATCTCTACCCCATGGGATTGTTGTTAGGATGAAATGAAATGATACATGTAAGTACTTCTAGTGCCTGGCATTGTGGTTCATAATCTGGGAGCATGAGTCATCATTACTGCTGGTGTCTTACTCAAAGCATCGAGGATATGGCATTGGCCTAGTGCCCCAGCAGCAGCTCTGCTTGTTCTACTGTCGTGCTTGTAGAAGTGAGCCCTGTCATCACTCTTTTATGAACTCAGGTTCTCTCTGAGTTTGGTTAGGAGCCTTCTCTTACCACTTCTTTTGTTCCCTAGTTGGTTTACTCCCCAGCTCTGTGTAATGATGATTTCAAACCTTCTCCTCTAACCATCTTCCTCTCATTCTGCTCTTAGCAAAACAACAAACAAACAAAAACAACCAATGAAACAGAATTACCTCTTCACTTCTCAAGGGAAAGCAGAAGGAATCAGAAAGGAACTCCCTCAACTTTTTTTACCAGCAAATCTACCTTCTCACCTTCTTGCCTGGAGTTTCGTCAAGGGAAGTATCCTTCCTTATCCGTGCTCTCTTACCTCTAAGAAAACTTACACTACCACTTACCCTCCTGTTTCTCCTGTGCTTTCAACCTCTTTTCTTTCCAGGATTATTCCCAGATGCAAGTTCAAATCTCTCCCACCTTTAAAAATTTCTTCGCCTGATCTCTCATTCATCTCTTTCTCCTCCTTTCCCAGAAAACTTCTCAAACACTATTCAGATTGGGTGTCTCCATTCCTTCCCCCACTCCCACCCCAGTCAGTGCTTGACTACTCTAATCTCACCTCCATCTCACCACTCGACCCAGACTGCCCTCATCAAAGTCACCAAGCCAAGCCCAAGCCCATGGCCATCGAGTCAGTTCCGACTCATGTCAATCCTGTGTGTTACACAGTAGAATTGCTCTGTAGAGTTTTCTTGGCATAATCTTTACAGAAGCAGATAGCCAGGCCTGTCTTTTGTGGCACCTCTGGGTGAGTTTGAACTGTCAACCTTTATATAAGTAAGACCAAGAAATCAAACCCATTGCCATCGAGTTGATTCCAACTCATAGTGAACCTATAGGACAGAGTAGAATACCGAAGGCTGTAAATCTTTATGGAAGCAGACTACCACATCTTTCTTCCACAAAGAGGCTGGTGGGTTTTAGCACTTAACCACTGCACCACAAGGACTCCTTTTTACATAAGTAGTTGAATGCAAACTGTTTGCACCACCCGGGGATCTAATGTCTTGGTAGCATCTAGCCTATTTGATCACTCCTTCCTTCCAGAAATACATGCATTTCCTGACTCTGGTCTCCTGATTTTCCTCCAACTTCTCAGCTACTTCTCAGTCTCCTTTGCCGGTTTATCTTCGTCTATAAGAATTAAAAAATCTCTTTATGGTCCCATCCCATCTGGAGCAAAGAATGATGAAAACCAAAGACACAAGAAAAATATTAGCCCAAAGGACTAAAGGACCACATGAACCAGAGCCTCCACCAACCTGAGCCCAGAAGAACTAGATGGTACCCGGCTATCTCCACTGACTGCTCTGACAGGGATCACAACAGACAGTCCCAGGCAGAGGAAGAGAAAAATGTAGAACAGAACTCAAATTCTTAAAAAAGACCAGACTTAATGGTCTCACAGAGACTAGAGAAGCCTCTGAGGCTATGGCCCCCAGACACTGTGCTAACTCAGAACTGAAACCACTCCTGAAGCCCACTTTCCAGACAAAGATTAGACAGGCGTATAAAAGAAACAATAACACGTGGGAGGAACATTCTTCTTAGTTCAATCAGGTATATAAATGGGCAACTCCTGTCCAAAAGCAAGATGTGAAGGCAGGAAGGGACAGGAACTGTATGAACAGACACAGGAAACCCAGGGTGGGTGCTGTCACATTGTGGGTATTACAACCAATGTCGCAAAACAATACGTGTATAAATTTTTAAGTGAAAAAATTAATTGAGCAGTAAACTGTCACCTAAAGCACAATAAATTTTTTTTTTTTTTTTAATCTCTTTAATCTACTAACTTCTCTGCATCTCCCTGGCACTATCTTAGTTCAAAACCTCGGTTTCTTTCATTTTGACTCCTGCCCCTACCGTTCTTCCAATACATGCTCCTCATGGTAGAGTGATCACCTCTCTACTTAAATTCTTTTAAAGCTCTCCTGGTATGCTCAGAATAAAATAAAATAATAGTAATTATCCTCGTCATGGCCTGGAAGGCTCTGTGTGTTCTCCATGGCCTACCCCTCTAGTCTCACCTTTCACCTCTCTCTACCTTACCTTCTGCTCCAGACCCACTGACTTTCTCTTGGGCCCTCAAATGATCACATTTCTCTCAGCATCTAGGTCTCTGGGAAGGTTGATCTCTTGTCTGAGGTTTCTTGCCCCACTCTTTGTCAAAATCCTATTACATCTTCAGGTATGAAACATCCTCAGGAAGTTTCCCAGAACCCCTCAAGGCTAGGTCAAGTCTTTCTGTTACAGGCTTTCATGGGCCCTTGTGCTTTCCCTTTATCATAGTCATTGTAATTGATTATTTGTGTGGCTTATGGTTTAATATCTATCTTTGCTGCTAGTTTGTAAGTCAAAAAGGCAGGATGCAAGCCTCTCTATCTCACCACAGTGTTCCCAGCATCTAAAACAATGCTTGGATCACTATATTAGACCTCAAAAAAAAAAAAAAAAAAGTGCAGAATAAATGAATGAGAGAATAAACTAACTTCAATCTTCAAAACCATTATTCCAAGGTAAATTTACAAGGCTATTGTATATAACATTAATGTACTTCGGAGGTTACAATGAGAGACTGCTGACTTTTCTAACCCCTTTCTCTTATCAGTGCCCCTTTCCAGCTGGATTTGGGACTTCTTTTTCCAGATGTCCACTGTCATCAGAATCTCTATAGTCCTGTTTTCAGTACGTTCTCTCCAAAACTCTCTCCAGTTCTCATCTTTCCCATTTCAGTAATTTGTGCCGACATTTCCTTCACCTCTTCAAGGGTAAAAACAATTAGGAGTAGTGTGAGAAACTGACTTGATTTGTAAACTTTCACTTAAGGCACAATAAAAATTATTTTAAAAAAATTTTTTTAAAAAGTGTAAAAAAGAGCATTTAGATGAAACAGGAATGAATGCCAAAATGTTGATAATTATTTATTATATAGTGGAAAAAGTCAAAAATGGTATATGGATAAATAGATGCCATTGAATGGACTTTAACTCAAGCTGACCTTGTGTGCAATAGAACAGAACATTGCCCATCTTAGGATCACTGGCACGTCTGAGTCCATTGCTGTGGCTATTTTGCCAGTCCATCTTACCGAGGGTCTCTTTCTCCCTTGCTGGCCCTCTACTTCACCAAACTTGATGTCCTTCTCTAACAATTGATTTCTCCTGATGGTATGTCCAAAGAAAGTGAGTCAGAAAATGTTCTGTTGTGGTCCACAAGATTTTCATTAGAAAATTTAGGTTGCCAGGCTTTTCTTCTTAGTCTGTCTTAGTCTGGAAGCCTCACTGAAACCTGTTTACCATGTGCAACCCTGCTGGTATTTGAAATACTGGTGGCATAGCTTCCAGCATCATTACAACATGCAAGCCACCACAGTACAACAAACTGACAGACAGGCGGTAGGAAATTGTACATACTCGTTTCTTATATGTGTCAGTTCCTCTCTGATATCACAATGCTGTGACTCTACTTGAACTTCTCAATAGCTCTTCCCTCTGATTTCTTTTCTCTCTGCCTTTTTCTAGGCCATTGTGAAGGATGCTGCATAATGAATATTTTTATAACCACTTTCATCATATGGCTCCTCCATTCATGACTTGACATTGACTTTTTACAGCATACCAGCTAAAATCTAAACTCCTCATTCCAGAATTTAATGACATCCACACTTTGGCTTAAACTCTTCTTTCTAAACGTATTTCTCACGCTTTTTGTACAGGGACCATCCAGCAGCTGGGACAATTTCCTCACACTCCCCATTAGTTCTGATCAAGTTCTTGCTTGTCTTCCTTCTTGAAACGCATCCCAGTCCAAGCCCCTCCATCTTCAAGGCACAGTGTAAGCCCCATCTGCTCTGTGAGGGCTCCTGTTAGTTGCCTCATCCCAGAAAGCTCTTCTCCCATCTTTCCAAAATCTTACTAATACCATATGTCTTTTAGGATTTAATTGTTCAACTATTTAAGTTTGATTTCCTCACTAAAAGCATAAGTCCCTTTCTTGGGGGTAGTCATTGCGTCATCCTTTTTTGATTTTCTGCAGTGCCTGTGCCCATTACAGGTTTGGATCTTTGATGACAAATTCTTAATGTCTTCATTCTCCATGGAAAGACAGCACAACCCACTTGCCAAGCCAAACAGGTACTTTTGAATTATTTTCTGGTGGTGATGAAAATGTTCATAAAACATCTATAATCTTTAATCCAGTCTTCATTTTGACTCATGCCAGAGAATTAAAATATGAGTGATTCAGATACATTTTCATCCAGAAGATGTAGAATAGAACGTTTATCTGTATACAGAGCTGTCTCACTGAAAGCAATTTAGGGATCTCAGTGGATGGACTTGCTGTATGGAATAGCAGCCAACAGATGGGTAGTGTCCTTATCCTAGCCAGGGGGTGGGGAAAACTTGAGATTCAATCTGTTTCTTTAAAAGCTGAAAGGTAAACTCAGGATGATGTTCATAGAGCCTGTATTTCTATTGTTAGAAAAAAAAATGTTTAGACGAGCTCAGCCCTCATTTAGTAGAAGTTAAACACACAGGTAAAAGCAGGAATACATTTGTTTATGCTTACAGCAGAGGTGAACACTCAAAGTCAAGGGGGCCTATCCTGTGGTTTTGTAAAGAGGCGCCTCCTGGGGACCATTAACCATCAATGTCGTCCTCAGAAAGTCACTGTCTTTGCTACTGTGAAGGGCAAATCATCTCCCACTTGGTCTGCCTTTCAAGATTCCATGATGGACTCTACTCCTGGAAATGTCTGAATCAAAACAAAATCCTAAGAAGTCTAATTCTAAAAACAAACTGAAAATATGAGGTAATTGCCATGGTTGTACCGCAAGTTTTTAAAGAAATTATTAAAATGACATATTTCATCAGAGTACTGGTTGTTTTGCTCACAGATGTATACTAAGCACCTAGAAAAGTAATTGGCATTGAGTGGCGCTCAACAAATATTTGTCAAATTGAATAGAAATATTTGTAAATTCTTGGTCCTATAGTCTGGCTAAAGGAGCCCGGGTGGCGCAATTGTTAAGTACTCAGCTGCTAACTGAAATGATGGCTCCTTGGGAGAAAAACCTGGAGATCTGCTCCTGTAAAGATTTCAACCTAGAAAACCCTATGGGGCAGGCAGTTTTGCTCTGTCACATGAGTCAGAATCGGCTGGACAGCACCTGGCAAAAACAATAGCTGGGTTGTACATGTGGGTGTGTGTACATGTACGTCAGAATGGAAAGAAATAGAAAGAACATGTGTAAGCTTGCTCCTTGTGCTACAACACCCCAGGTAATATACCACAATATAATGATAAGAATGATGCTTTCTCACTTACAAAGTTCTTTCACCCTTCATTCACTCGTTCAGTTGATAGCTATAGGTATCTATTATGTCCACTCAAGGTCCCAGGTTTGTGCTTAGCTGCTAACTGAAAGGCTGGTGGTTCAAACCCACCCAGCGGTGCTGCAGAAGGAAAGCCTGACAATTTGCTTCTGAAAAGATTCCAGCCTATGGAGCTCAGTTCTATTCTGTAACACATGCAGTCGCCATGAGGTAGAATCTACTCGATGACAATGGTTTTTTGTTTTAATGCACCAGGCACTGTGGCAGATGCTAGGCATATGGACATGGTACCTGTCTGTATGTGTTTACAGTCTGGAGGGGGGGATAGGCAAATAAATAGACTGTTAGAACACAGTTTGTTAAATACAGTGGTGATCAAAGAGGGCTTAGGAAAGATAGCTATCCCAGTTGTAGGGGATCAGGGATGGTCTCCCCAAAGAGGTATAAAGGAGTAGAGCCCTTATCCAAGGGTCTGGGCCAGAAGGAAAAGGAAAGAGAGGTATGTCTTCCCTCCCATCCAGAGAAGAGCTCATCTCACCTCTTTCCTCAAGCTTCTGCTGTCTTCCTCCCAGTGGTGATGAGATGGTGCCAGTCTGGCATGGTGGAGGCAAGTAAACTCTGCTGATGCCCTTGCTGACTTGGGAGTTCCCAGTCCTAGGCAGGTGAGGCCACTGCTGAGTGTGGACCATCATGTACTTAGTCTTTTCCACCCCTCCAACTGTGGTCTCCCAGTGCCATGGACTGGAGGCCGTGGCCTTCGAGTCTCTGCTACATGCTGATGGGCAGGGCCACTGGACCTGCCTAAGCCCTGGCCCCAGGCTGTTGGGTTGTCTGGCTCCCCACAGTCCTTCAAAGGTATTACTTTCTCCCTACCCCAGCCTTCTAAGTTGATGTAAGCAGTGCAGTGTCACCAGGGAGACCCCAATCCTTTGCTCTATTTCTGGAAGAACAAGGAGAATACTGTGATGCGTTAAGCTCATTTCCCTGAACTTGAGGGGCCCAGAGTTCATGCCTGGGCTCCCCCTATCAGGGATCAATTAAGGCTTTCATGTCCCCTCTCCTCTCTGCTTCTGTCTGCAGAACAAACGCCATGAGCATGGTATGCGGTCCCCGATTTACCTTCTGTGGAATCAAGGAAATAATGACAAAGGCTGTTGAAAATTCGTAATGTGTCCATGGTTATACTAATTCTAAACTGTAGATTCAGGATTCAAATTCTGGTGTATCTTACTCGAAGGCTGTGTTCTTTCTAGAATACCATGTAACTACCACCCACCCCCACCACCCACCTGTCAGTTTGTTGTACTGTGGTGACTTGTATGTTGCTATGATGCTGGAAGCTGTGCCACCGGTATTTTAAGTACCAGCAGGATCACCCATGGTGAATAGGTTTCAGTGTAGCTTCTGGACGAAGACAGCTGAGGAAGAAATCTACTTTTGAAAATCAGCCAGTAAAAACCCTTGGATCACAACCAAATATTGTTCCATAAAGTGATGGAAGATAAGCCTCCTAGGTTGCAAGACACTACCATAGCAGCAACAGTGAACTCAAACTTACTGACAGTCATGATGATGGTGTAGGACCAGGCAACATTTTGTTCTGTTGCACATGGGGTCGCCATGAGTCAGAGCTGACTCAACAGCAGTTAACAACTCACCTGCCCTGATGCCTTATTTCCCAGGCCATTTCCTAATGGGAAACCTCAAGCTTTTATACCACCCCTTTTTTTTTTTTTTTTCTGTTGTGACAGAAAAAGAGTTCCTGTCTGCTTGTCCATCTTACACAGCCCCCTGACCCACTTTCTGAAATCCTGGCACAGTGAGGACAACTGCAGGGCACTGGGGCACACTTGGTCATGGTCAGGAACATGCAGCCTCTTCCCCCACCTCCTAAATCAGCAACAAGAGCAAATTACTCTTTGTAATGCCTCTAAGTCTTTGTGTGTATTACTGAATGGCTGTGATGTACCAGCCACTGGGAATACAAAGATAATTAAGAAATAAATCCTGCCCTATAAGGAGCTATAGTCCAGTAAGAGAGCCAGACTAAAGGTCAAATAAGTGCCATGCAATATAGAAAATGTGACACTAGGATTATGTGTAAGGGACAGTGACAAGAGAGAGGCAAGACTAGATCTGCCTGGGTAGTCAAGAGACAGAGAAATCGCTAAGGTGATGCTTGGGCCAGGCCATACAGTATGAGTAGGAGTTTGGGGGACAAACAAAGGGATGGACAAGAAATGGGAGGAGGAGGAAGTTGGAGTCTATGCAACGATCCTACCCTAGCTCAACCAATATTACTTGTGTGTTCAAGGGTGAGATATTTGGCCCTTTGGGTCTCAGCCTCCCCATAACACAGAAAATATACAGGAATAGCTATAGGCAGGTCTTCACTAAGGTCATTTCCGGCTCTGAACATACGAAGCTACGTCAGAAAACCCTGGACTAGTTTCCTTGTTTCCTCTAATGAGCATGGAGCTCCTCGGCCCTAATGCTCGCTGCTGCGGGAAGGGCATTCACCCTTTCCAGCTTCCAGGAGTCCATTTAGTAAATTAGTGCTGGAGTCAGTGTGTGATTGAATCACAGCTTGCAGTCGTCATCAGCTTAGCACTCCTCCAAGACATGCTCGCACCAAGGCACCCAGCAGCCAGCTTAGGGGACACAGGCTAATTGTCTCCCCATCTCTGCCTCTGATTATAGGGATTCAGTTAATGATGAATGTGGGAAATGCAGCCTTTGAAAAGGAAAGAAATTTTAACATTTTTAAGTAACATTTTTATAGCTAATTGCAAAAGTAATACATATTCATTCATTGTAGAAACGCTTGAAAAGTAGCAGGGAAGAAAATAATCACTTGTCAGTTCTTCACTGAGAGAGAATCATGTCAGTGTTCTGTTCTTCATGCATATATTTTAGAAAAATATATGGAGAATCATACTGCGCTGTGGTTAAGAGCTCAGGTTGCTAACCAAAAGGTTGGCAGTTCAAATCCACCAGCCCCTCCTTGGAAACCCCATAGGGCAGTTCTACTCTGTCCTATAGGGTCACTAGGAGTCAGAATCGACTCCACAGTGATGGGTTTTGTCAAGTAAAAAAGACAGGTTACAAAAGTGTATTATGTTGTTGTATGCCACTGAGTCAATTTCAACTCCTAGTGACCCTGTATGACAGAGTAGAGCTGCCCCATAGGGTTTCCTTGGCTGTAAACTTTACAGGCACAGACTGCCAGGGCTTTCCTCTAGCGAAGTGGCTGGTGAGTTCAAACCGTCGATCTTTCAGTTAGCAGCTACGCACTTAATTATTGCGCCACCAGGGCTCCTTAGAGTATGTATAAAAACCAAACCAAACCCATCACCGTCAAGTCAATGCCAGCTCATAGGGACCCTATAGGACAGAGTAGAACTGCCCCATAGAGTTTCCAAGAAGCCGCTGGTGGATTTGAACTACTGGCCTCTTTTTTAGTTAGCAGCTGAGCTCTTAACCACTGCGCCACCAGGACGCCTTTCACTGGATAGTATGAAGAGCACATGGTAGCATTAATAGTCTTCCGCTGCATGATTTTGAATGGCTTTATAACATGTTACACATTATACGGCTAATTTATGATTTACTTAACCAGTCTTCTATCACTGGGCTTTGAAATTGTTTTAGAATTCTTTGCAGTCACAAACAACACTGTGGCAAACGTCACGGAGCTGTATCTCTATGCACTTAAATGGTTATGCTAAGCCTGGGAAGGGTGTCTAGTAGGCAGACTGGGTTTAGAAATAAGCCTTCTGTGAGACCGCATGAGCAGCAGCTTTGTTTAGAAAGTTGTTTCCCTGGTTGCATGTGCTTAGGATGATTGGCTGACCCGAGACCCAGGGCACGCCCTGCTGAGCTGTGTCAGCCACGCCACCTGGCACCTCTCGTTCAATCTGGAACCCTGCCATGGGGCTGGTGCCTCCCACTTGGGAGGAAAGCCTTGCAGGGTGGGACACACCGTGGGGTGAGGAAGGAGAGGGCCCTCAGCAATTTTTTTATGACACCAGGCTGCTGTTCAGTGCTTTGGATAATTAAAAAAAAGACCCCCACCCAGGCCACATCTTTAGTCTGAAGTGTACTGCGTGTGGATTTTGGAATTGGCTCCTGAGGGACAGGGTGGAAGCCCAGTCCTCCGGGAGAGCTAAACTAGGCTGGAGAAAGTGTTCCAAAAGTATTGTGTGGTGATGAATCCTCCACGGGCAGGACTGAGGAGATGACCTCATAGGTCCTTCCCATCTGCATATCCTGTGATGATCAGAACAGATTTTAGAGTGTCAAGGCTCAGAGTACAAACATTAAAAAAATAAACTGGCCCCAGTGGAGTCACAGACTAATATTAACTCCCTATATTTTCAACCACCTCTGCTGTATTTTCAACCACCCTGATATTTGGTGAGGGCGGCATCCTTCCCTGGCTTCCCTTGACTGGGGGAAGCTCTCTCTTCCCATGCTGAAGCCAGAGACACATTCTAAAGCCCCTTCCCCAGGCGCTTATAGATAGCTTCCTATGGTAGTCCTGCCAGAACGTGGAAGGAGAGAATGAATCCACACCCCATCATTGCTATCGTATATAAACTGGCCCCTGATATAACTGGGGAGCTGGGGACAGGGCCTCAGGCTTCCTGCTTCTCCTTCTCTGGATATGTGCCTTCAGCATTTTTTTTTTTTTTTAACTTGGAATGAAAAGAATCCCCGAAACAGGAATACACATGTGGTTGGGAGATGGTGCGACGCTCCCAATAGATCACAATTGGCCTGACCTAGCATTCGTCCAAATCTCATTCAACAAATATGCATCACCAAAATGTGATACATTCATGACACGTATTTTTCACTAAACTCTTTGAAGGCAAGAATTTTTATCTAAGTTGCTTACTGCTATATGCCCAGGCAGGTCCCTGAGTGACGCAAATGGCTTACACTTGACTACTAACCTAACTGTTATGACTTGAAGCCACCCAGAGGCACGTTGAAAGAAAGGGCTAGCTTTCTGCTTCTGTAAAGATTACAGCCAAGAAAACCCTATGGAGCAGTTCTACTCTGTAACGTATGGGGTTGCCAAATCTGTGGTAACAGGCTTGGTTTGGTTTTGGTTCTATCCCCAGGCATGTAATATGCCCTCAATAAATATTTGTTGAATGAATGAATGAAGTACCTACTATGGCATCTGCTAGATGCCAGAAAAGCAACACGGTCTGATGGAACGGGTCCTAGATTTGCCATTGCAAGGACCTGGGTTCCAATGTTCTGAGACTCTGCATCCTCTCCTGAAAAATGGGACCACCAAAGGCCACCTCCTAGGGAGGTTGTGATGATTACATCTGTTGGTAAAACGCCCAGCACAGTTCTGAGGACCTGGCAGGTGTTGAGTGAGTCCTTATCGTCCTTCTCCGTATGCACATTCTGGATGGTGCAACTCCCTGAGAGTTGAGCCAAACTGAGAAGTTGCTGGAGAGGGGAGGGCTGGCTATTTGTATGCTCCTCCGTGCCTCCCTTGAACCTGGTGCAGGAGACTGGCTGTGCCTACACTCAGTCATCAATCTCTTTTCAGGCCACACACCTGGAACTGTGAGCTGAGAAGCATCAGCTCCAGCGGCAGCTGGTTCATCTTATAGATACAGACCAGACCATGGAGAATTCAGAAAAGAGAGAGGAAGGAGGTCGTTGTTCCTCCCCACAAAGAGAGACTGAAGCCCTTACTTTTATTATGTACCTTGGCATATTGGCTTGGCAAATGATGTATTCCTTTTACAGCATTGCTGTGCATAAAACTGCATGATTCCAACTTATGGGACACCAGAGCTCGATTATCTTTAAAAGTCAAACGTGGGTGACGTCCATCGTCTGTGTCAGGGAAAAAGGCAAAGCCATGCCATGCATCACCATGCTTTGTATGCTTATACTCCCCAAACTAATTGCTTATTTGCTTAAATAAAAGGCTCCACATTGAGTACCAGTCATTAGCAAATGCCAGCTGATTACATTCCATTAGAATGTCAGAACTTCTCAAGCCATATATTTCATACCGGAAACCTAAGCTGAAATATTTTCATGTGGTAACACTTTGGATACAGGCAAAATAATTTAAACAAATAATTAGCCTTGAGAATAAAAGTGTACACAAAAGCACAATTAATGAATTTACTAATTGTTCTTCCCTGCTGTGGACATTGCTCAAAGTTGAATTTTAAGCTATTACATAAATATCAACCACTATACCAAGCCACAGAATAGGGTGACTCACCATTAGTCATTAATGTTGTCTTAAAAACCAACTTGAGCTCTCAAAGAGAAAATGCACCCACCTAGGTGGACATTATTTTGAAAATAAAGCAAGTCTTAGGTGATAAACTGGTCTTTGAGTCTTTGAGAAACACACACGCACACACACAAGATTTGTGGATTTCAATGCTCTACGTAAGTATCAGACAGACAACATTTACCTTATTGGAAACTCTCCATTAGCTGAACACGAGTGAATTTGGCCTGTCCTGAGCATGTGGTCAAATGTGTCCCCTCCTCTTTATCCCACCCCTTGCTGAGATGGAATCAAAATGTGAACTGATGATGTGTCTTTTCAATTAGATATTTTGTGGAGGTAGGTTTACTTTAAAGTGCACAGTTTCTCCTCTTTGTCTTCCTCCTCATTTTCTTCTTTGCTCCGCCTTTCATTCCTACAAAAAGAGGACTTAAAATCCAGGGTGTGCTGATTTTCCTAGAAGGCTGAACGCTGTAGACGATAAAACAGAAACTCTTGTCATATTTTCCCAGCTGAAATCAAAAGTGGGAGAAAGCAACAGAACGATATCCAAGGGTTAGACCATTTTTTTAAACTGAACCCCCCAAATATATATATATATATATATATATATATATATAAATCTCTGTGTCCCTTAAGGTGGTTGTTTTTTAATGTGACTCTAGAAGATTATTATTTTAAAATTTTAATGAAGAAACATGATAGCAATCACTTGAAACAGGACACTTTTAAGTCTGCTCATGTAAAGATCATTTATATCTCTGGCTTTGGCATCTTACAGGTCTGCATATGTGCTGACATCCATTCATCAAATGGAACAAGCAGACACTCACCACACTGTGGGATGTTTCTTCCTCTCGTCCACAGTTTATGATGTAAGTGACTGATAGATCTGTACCGTTATGGTTTGGTCTCGATAGGGAAAATTGCAAAAAAAATAAGAGGCCCTAGGATTTTAGAAGGAGTCCCTGGGTGGAGCAAATGTTTAACGAGCTCAGCTGCTAACTGAAGTGTTAGAGGTTCAAGTCCACCCAGAGGCACCTCAGAAGAAAGGCCTGGGGATCTGCTTCTGAAAAACCAGCCATAGACAAACTCTGCAGAGCACAGTTCTACTCTGACACACATAAGGTCGTCATGAGTTGGACTCAACCAAGAAGTGTTTAGAGCCTGTCCAGGAAAAAAAAAAAAAAAAAAACCAAACCCAAGCCCATTGCCATGGAGTCGATTCTGACTCAGAGCAACCGTATAGGACATAGTAGAACTGCCCCGCAGGGTTTCCAAGGAGCAGCTGGTGGATTCAAACTGCCAACCTTTTGGTTAGCAGCTGAGCTCTTAATCACTACACCACTAGGGCTCCATCTTACAGCCTGTAGTGATGGGAAATTCTAGGGGGAGAAAAAGGGGATGAATGGTCTAAAAAAGGGGACTCAACTACTAAAAACAATTTGAAAAAGACACCCTTAAGGCATTTCCTTGGGTGTGAGGGGTGGTTCTAGCATGGAGGGGTGGGAGACAGGAAAGGGTGTGGCTGTCAGTGTCTCTTCTCCTTCCAGATGGAGTAAACCCCCACAGCGTGTAAAGCCACTGTCTCCCCAAGGCACGGTAACCTGGCCCCACAATGCAGCTTAGGGCAGGGAAGGGGGCCGGGTAATGCTGTGATTGTACAGCTCCATGAAGGGTCCCCTCTGCCCGCCAACATAAGGTTTATAATATAAAAACCTGTTCACACACTCCCTTAATTGAGACCCCAGGAGGGCAGGAGAGTGGGGGTAAAAGAGTCAAAGAGGGGCTCTCTTGACACTCAGGCCAGCCTTTACTGGTGACAGCATCAGTGGGGTCACCATCTCTTCAGTTTGCTTGTGCAGAAAATAGATTTCTGATGGTTTTGGTAATTTCAGAAGAACAGAATACAAGTGTTTATTCCTAAGTGTGTGCTGCAGGGGTCAGGGAGTGAAGGGGGCCAGTGAGGGTGGGGGAGGAGTCAGAGGCTGGCGGGGGTAGGGAAGGGATCTGACTTTGAGGGGACAAAGGACACCGAGAGAAGATGGAAGAGCCCAGGAAGCCAAGGTATTTTTCCATCTTTACATTTTGCTTAGGGCCATCCAAGTCCACCAGTGCAAGCCCCAGTTCCCCCGAGATCCACTGGAGAGCAAATTTCTACAGGCAGAAAACCCTAGCAGAGAAGGCTGGTCTCTGCTCACACAGCTGGGAGGGTTCCCGCTGCAGAGGTGCCCGGTGGGAGAAAGATGTCCTGGAGGCTCAGACCACAGCCTCAAAGGGGCTGGGTTTGCTGCCATCTGATTGCTCCTTTATACTGTGTTCTGTATTGACGTGGGATCACAGAGCAATGGCTGGGTGCCAGGCACTGGCGTCTTTTCCTGCATTTGGATCCTGCCTCGGTCATCCGCCACCTGTGTGACCCTGGTCCGGTTATTTGACCTTGTAATATCTCCATTTCCTCCCATGTAGAGATAGTGATAGATAGCGATAGGGCCTGCTTTATCAAGCTGATATGAAGATGAAATGAGGTAACAAAAGGAAAGCACACAGACCAGAGTCTGGTACGAAGTTGGTGGCATCGATTTAGCTACAACCCCAATCGCTGTTTTCCTCCAGAGAGTTCAAATTTCTCCCCTGTATGCAAGTGACGAATGAGTCTGAACTGCTTTTAATTTTGTGGGTTTTTTTTCTTTGTTTTGTTTTTCTCCTGGAATGGTTTCCAGAATTATTTGCCTTCTGGAGAGGGAATGAGAAGGCAGCTAAACTTCTCTGGTTCTGTCTCCGACCCATCACCGCGCAGGAGCTACACAGGTTCATCGCATAGCTAATTAAGAGACAACATTAACGGGATCTGAGTTGGTGCCCTGATAGAGTCGAGCCCTGGCAGATAAATGCCGTGGCGGAGCCAGGCCATTTATTTGAGGAGTATCAGGGCTCCTGTCAGGGCACCAACTCCAGTTCCATTAAAGTTACTGATATTACACCCCGATCTAAAACTGTGAGAGAATCCGATGGGTCTTTTTTTTTTTCTTTTCTTTTCTTTCCAGCGTTAGCAGTGCCCTTGAACGATTGCAGCAGTGACTAGGTGATATGAGCCCCTGCAATGAAGCAACACAATTCATAATGAATTAACAAATGAATTAACGAACATTGAAGAAATTCATTCACAGCAAACACTGCTGCAATTAATCTGCTGCCACTGGCAGGCGCTGTTGAGAGGGCACCCAGCACAGCCAATCCCTCCCCGAATCGGTGAGTTCTTTTCAGGGCTTTGCCTCTGAGCAAATCGATGAAGGACCTGAAGTACCGTTTCTATATTTCTCCCTGTCTCCTTCCAGTTAACTTGATGAAAGGGTTTTGGAGATCCCCTCCCCTTCTCGCTTTAATAAATTCTCTCCAGGCTTCTTTAATTGTTGCTTTTTTTTTCACCTTTCTCGGGAATAATGATCAATCACTGCATTCAGCAAGCTGATGGCTGACAAATTCTGCTTGACATAATGCACCCATGATTTAAAGGAAGAGCCGTGGTGCTGACTACCTGGCTGCTTCAAAAGGAACAAGGGGGAAATACTGTACCCTCCATGAGGGTGAGGGCTTGGGCATTCTTCAAGTAGCCAAGTGTGTTTCACTGAGTGCCACCGACAGCCTGTCAGATATCCTGGCACCGGCCTCGGAACACTGCCACGTCCTGTCATGGATTTTGTGACATCTTCACCAACCACCTCATCACGACATCCTGCACACAAGCTAGTGCTGCCTCTTGCCTCTGCTCCCTAACTGCCCCATGTGGGCAAAACTCCCTTCAGAGTCAATAAGACTCAACAAAGGCCTTCAAACCTGGGTGAGGGAATCAGCTACACAAGAAATGAACCTTCACCTAGGGTTCTTGTGCTGAGAATGTTAAACAGCAATTCCACAATGAGAAGTAAACATGGTGGCTGGCTGAGAACCACAAACCAGTGAAACACAGACGGCGTTCATGGTCCAGGCATCACTGGGCCTCAGTCAGAACTGTGTTCACATGCCAACTCGGCCACTTTTATAAACCTTGAACTCTCTGACCCTCTGAGATAAGACACGTAAAACCCAGCACCTAGAACATACAAACACTCAACAAAGGGTTATTGTTGTCAGCTGTTGTTGAGCCCATTTAGACTCATGACGACCTCATGTGTGCAGAGTAGAGCTGTGCTACGCAGGGTCTTCAAAGCCTTGACCTATCGGAAGCAGATCTCCAGGACGATCTACCAAAAGCATCTGTGGGTGGTTTTGAAACACCAACCTTTTGGCTAGTAGTCAAGAGCTTAACCATCTGTACCACCCAGGGTCTCCTCAATGAAGGGTAGTTCCTGTTATTATTGTTGTTATTACTGTCATATGGCCATACGTAGTTGTTACATAGTCCAGACCCAACTGAAAGCAAAGCCAAATCCTGCAAGGGTGTCAAGTCAGAGGAGGAAAGGAACTATCCCATCACAATTAATGATACAAAAAGCAGGAGAATTCACTCTAGGCGGCTTGATTTTTGAAATCCTGTATTACAGCTTCAAGTAGCAGTGAATTTAAATTGAAGACCAGTCCTGTCATTTTTTTGGCTATATAAATTAAAAATAAGTTGAAAATTAAAGGTTCACACACTTTTGTACTCTTCAAAATTCCCATTCCTTGAGTCTCAAAAGCAGATATATTCCTTTCAGCAATTTGCCAAATAAATCTGAAAACACCCAAGACACTGAAACTCATGGGAAAAATTCTTTTTTTTCCAGAAATTTTACAATAAGATTAGTTGTCATAATTATGTCATTTTATATGAAGGTCTATCATTAAGCCTTTTATAAACACAGGCTTACGCTATTTATTTTAATTGCCTCATTAAACTAGTAACTCTTAATTATGCAAATATCTGACAACAACAACAGAAGTCCGCGAAGACTACATGCAAAAAGTGCCCACACTAGGAAAAGAAGCACACAAAGAAACTCACAACTAAGAATTAAATCTGTAAAATCTACACGTGAAGCAAACCAGGGTTTTATGGAGATGGTGACCTACTGCGTCTGTGTACTAAAGAGTAAATTCTATTCTGTTCAGTCCTTGATAAATACACACAATTTCCATGTCGAGCTAACTCTAATTACCAGCCATGTCAATATGAGGTACGTGCCCAAGAGTGCAGACGAGCTTGTGGACATGAGCATTTTCTTGATTTTTTTTTTTCTTGACAGGAATTGGGTACCAGGGACAGAACTTGTGTTTTCGAACCCTTCACTTTCCATCTGGAGTAACAGCAAGATGCTTTAAAAAATGGCTATGCAGGCAAACAGAAATATCTGACTTTGTTAGAATGTGCAAGACTTGTCGCCATTTTAGTAAAAGCTTGCCACCTGACCCAGCCCATCTCACTCTTAGGAATCAAGCTTCTATTTCCTGTTGTTCTCAGAAGCCTTCGTTTATACCCACCTCTGCCTTGGTCTCCTGCCTTACTCAGTTTCTGTATTTCACACCTTGGCTTCTACAATATGTTACGAATCATCTGTATCCTTTCACCTAATTCTTTGTGATTACTTTCAACCTGGCTTTTATTTATTTCATGAGGGCAGGAACAGTTTCATTTATTTCTCTCTCTTCCCTGAGCCAGGCTCACAGTCTCCAGCATACAGAAGGTGTTTCTAAAAGTGTTTATTGAATTGAATGATGGAATGTGGTCTTCTGATCATCTCTTCTCGCTCCTATAGTATTTGTCTTCCCTGGAACCTGTTCTACAATTGCTCTTTACCCTTTCCTAACTCACTACCCAAAACTCAGTTGCCGTCAAGTTGACTGCGACTCATGGTGACCATATGTGCGTCAGAATAGAATTGCACTTTTTAGGGTTTCCAGTGGCTAATTTTTCAAAAGTAGACACAAGGGCTTTCTTCTGAGGTACCTTTGGGTGAACTCAAACATCCAACCTTTTGGTTAGCACCCGAGAGCACTAACATTTTCCACCACCCAGAGACTCCACTCAGTACACACTGCAATACGGCTGACTTCTTCAGCTCTCCTGAAGCCTCAAAAATGTGGGGTACCTGTTCTTTCCTTTCCCCACATTTTCTCATGAGGAAATTTTCTGTTTCCTTTGCTCAACAAATCACTCGGTGGCCTCTGGGCCAACTTCACTTTCACCTATAAAATGGCAAAATATTAAAACCCCAATCTATTGTAACCATGGTGGATTTTCACAATAATTCGCAGGAGATGCCATGGAGTCTACATTTCAGCTCAGTGATGGATATATTTTGGGCCTCAATCTTTTCTAGACGTTATTCTCCCAAAAGAAGGAACAGGTATCAGGGCCGGATTATACAATAAGCAAGATAGGCACAGGCCCAATTGTGCCTTCCCACCACTCTGGAGTGCACAATTTCACCTGTCCCCCACCACATCAGAGATGTGGTGAAACCCACGTGAAATTGCTTACCACAGATTAGTAAGTAAATACCATCAAGGCTGTGTAATGCAAACTGGTGCATACCGCACTTGCTGGCTAATCCACACCTGAGAACAGTGTAGGCCCACCTCCAATTTCTTCAGCATAGGCAGATGCCATGGATTGAATTGTGTCTCCCCAAAATATCCGTCAGTTTAGCTGGGCCATGAGTCCTAGTATTGTTGTGAATGTCCTCCATTTTATGTGACTTCCCTTTGTGTTGTAAATCCTATCACTGTGATGAAACTAGATGGATTAGTGGCAGTTATATTGATGAGATATACAAGATTAGTGTCTTAAGCCAATCTCTTTGAGACATAAAAGAAAGAAGCAAGCAGAGAGACGGGGGACCTCGTAATCGCCAAGAAAGCAGCGCCAGGAGCAGAGCGTGTCCTTTGGACCTGAGGCTCCTGCGCTGAGATGCTCCCAGACTAAAGGAAGATTGATGACAAGGATCTTCCTCCAGAGCCGACAGAGAGAGAAAGGCTTCCCCTGGAGCTGATGCCCTGAATTTGGACTTCTAGCCTACTAGACAGTGATAGAGAATAAGTTTCTCTTTGTTAAAGCCATCCACATTTGGTATTTCTGTTATAGCAGCACTAGGTGACTAAAATAGCAGACATACCGGCCATCACAGAGTAGGAGGAAACCATTCTGCAATAATAACTGTCAGCAGGTATTTCGAAGTGGACATTGTAAAAAAGCAAATGCCCTTTAGCAGTAAGTTAGCATAAAAACCAAAACCAAACTCACTGCTGTTGAGTCGATTACTGACTCATAGTGACCCTATAGAACAGAGTAGAACTGCCCTATAGAGTTTCCAAGGAGAACCTGGTGGATTCGAACTGCTGACTTTTTGGTTAGCAGCTGTAGCTCTTAACCTGTACCCCACCAGGGTTTCCTAAGTTAGTATAACTTAGGAAAAAATAAATATTGTAATCACTTCCTGCAAATAGCAATAAGTGCCTATATTACCCAGAGTCCAGTCAGAAAAAGACAGTTTGCCTCAGCTTAATGGAAGGAATTTTATGTGGGGCACTGGTCACAAAGATGTTGGAAAAGTTTAAGAAAATAAAAAGCAGTTGGTGTCAAGACAAACCAGAGATTTCTAACAGCAGGAAGTCCCTAGGGCTTGGGGGTCTAAGGGAGGCAGTGGTGTTTCCAGAGCCCAGGAGCTGGGGTTGTCTGATGGCAAACGGAATCACAGAGGAGAGACTGTACAAGGACTTGGGACCACAGAGGATTTAGTAGGGGTGCCACTTGAAGCAGAAAGAGGAGGGAGAATGCCCTGAATTCTCTTTCTGCCACTCTCTAAATTACCTGGCTCAGAACCCAGTAATTGCAATAACTCCAGTACAGACTTCCTTGGGGCTAAAACCTGTATGGCATACATTCTGAAGGCTTAGAAGCATCTCGACAATGCAAGAAGGACATAAATCTGGACCAAATCTCTTAAAATTTTGTGAGCAGCCATCTAAGATATTCCACTGGCCCCAACCCATCTGGAGCAAGGGAGAATGAAGAAAACCAGAGACACAAGGGAAGGATTAGTCCAAAGGACTAATGGACCACAACTACCTCCACCAGACTGAGTCCAGCACAACTAGATGGTGCCTGGTTGTCAACATAGATTGTTCTGACAGGGATCACAATAAGGGGCCCAGACAGAGCTGGAGGAAAATGTAGAACAAAATTCTATCTCACAAAAAAAAGACCAGACCTACTGGTCTCACAGAGGCTGGAGAAACTCCGAGAGTATGGCCTCTAGATACATTTTTAACTCAGTATTGAAGTCACTCCTGAGGTTCACCCTTTAGCGAAAGATTAGACAGGCCATTAAAAAAAAGAGAGAGAGAGAGAGACTAAATGAGCACACCAGCTCAGGGGCAGGGACGAGAAGGCAGGAGGGACAGGAAAACTGGTAATGGGGAACCCAAGATGGAGAGGAGTGGAGTGTTGACATGTCATGGGGTTGGCAAACAGTGTTACAAAACAACATGTGTCTTAATCCTTTAATGAGAAACTAATTTGCTCTGTAAACCTTCATCTAAAGTACAAAATTTTTTTTTAATTTTTTGACCAAATGAGAAAAAAGTTTGTAGTCTTACCCACATCCATCCATAAGAATTTTTTATTTAACCATTTCTTTTATGAGGAATAACTGGAACTTGATAACAGAACAACAGTACAGGTTCATTTATGGTTACTTGTATATAATTACACTTCGTGGTTTACCGCCTATATTTTGTAGCATACCCAGTGCTGTCGAGTCAATAACGTTTTTATTGTCTTTGTAAAGTCTAGCATTGAGGGATTCTTCCAGGTATTGTCACAGATAGATATTTTGGGTAGGATGGTCACTTCTTGACCATTACAGAAATAATATCGGTGCCCAACCCAGGCAAATAGGACGTGGCCTCTGTGACATTTAATTTTGATTTGGAAAAGATACATGTTACACAACCACAGACACATTTCTTAGTTACTCTTCTCTTTTAGCTTAGGTCATTTCTGACATTTCGTTCCATTACACTAGACCAATGGAACACTTATCTTCTCTTAAAAGATCTTACCCAAGCCTCCATCAAAATATGAGATACTAGAATGTTCTTTTTCTCCTAAAGAGTACCTTAGAGCTTCTTCTAGTTCCCCTCTTTCTTTTTCTCTCTTTCCTCTTCTTCCTTGAACACGTCTCTCTTTGTAACTAAGTCCCTACCCCAAGTTCTAATCATCTTTTATCTAAATTTTTTATTGTTTTCCCTCCAAAAACTTCCTTTTCACTAACCAGTTGGAAGGTAGAACCATCACTTAACCAATTATACCAATCCTCCTGCTCAATTTAGAGTTTCAGTTTGGGCACCTGGCTGTTCCCACTCTTTCTGATGCTCCCTTTCCCCTCTCTACTCCTGTCCCTGGTCTGTTGTATGGCCTCCAAGAAGCATCTCCTGCTACTTGCCCTGCCCCAGTGCCTTCCTCTGACCTATAGCCATTTCCCTTCTCCCATGCTGTAGAGGACTTCCTGTCTTGAATCCAGCCTCTACCTTACACAATTCTTGTAACCTATTTTGTTCACAGAGTCTTAAAACTTGTTTTTGCTCTTCTGTCTCTGAAAGAGCATGTCTACCCTTTTCATTACAACCTTGGGAGGGCTGACGGTGCGGATAACCAAGGGCTACCTGGGAACCGAAGCACACCATGAAGGACTATTTGTATATGTTTAGTCTGTTTTCTAACCTTTTGTTAGAGAAATAGATCCCATTCTCTCGGGCGTCACAGAGGAAAAAGTCCTAAGTTTTTCAGAAATATTGACAAATGAACATGTTCATCATATTCAATATTTGGGGTGCGTAACCTTAATGGATTTGTTTAAATTCATGTTTTGTTTCCCAAACCTGAGCTTGCTCATGGCCTCCCTTTCCTCACCCAAAAGCAGGGACGGATTATCCAATAAACAAAGTACAATCCATAGTGCACAATTTCACATGTCTTTCAGGAAACCTATGTGAAATCGTGCACTACAGATTAGTAAGTAAATACAAGTTAAGCCCATGTGGACCTTGCTTACTGGTTAATCCACCCCTGCCCAAACACAAGCATCTTCCCCCAAGTACAAATCAGAGCAGAAAATCCAGGTTAAACCAAGCTCTCTGGCAACTGGAGCCTTATTCCAGACCCAAACTCCTCCACACCCCAATCCTGGTAGCTGCGGAAGGCAACTGCCTGTGTTTCAAGGACAGAGACCCTCCGTGGAGATGGAGACATCTCAGCCTCCCATCTTAATGAGTTTAACTCCAGAGATGGGCAGCCAGAGCGCGCCCGCTGAGCATAATTACCCTGATGGGGCACCTGGGGAGAGATTGTCACAAAGATAACTGGGTCTTAGGCTATTTAGCACTTTACAG